>NC_134887.1:8668189-8698189 GCF_041734735.1 Babylonia areolata
GTTGAACTCATCTCTACCATGGCAGTGGTTTCACATCCACAGTGTCCAGGATTCGGCATGGTAAGGCGGGGCCAATCCTCGACCACTGCTGTTTTAATCTTCCACAACAGAAGTTGGGCCTCCATCCACACCTGGGTGAAGGGAGGAAAGTCGGAAATGGGGCCTCGAACCCTGATCCTTGGTGAACACTGGATCACAAGTCCAACGCCTAACCGAATGTGCCACGGCGATTCCAAATAAACATATGTTTGTATTTGTATTTCTTTTTAATCACAACAGATTTCTCTGTGTGAAATTCGGGCTGCTGTCCGCAGGGAGAGCGCGTCGCTACACTACAGCGCCACCCTTTTTTTTTTTTTTTTTTTTTTTTTTACTTTTTGCTGCGTGCAGTTTTATTTGTTTTTTCCCATCGAAGTGGATTTTTCTTCAGAATTTTGCCAGGAACAACCCTTTTGTTGCCGTGGGTTCTTTTACGTGCGCTAAGTGCATGCTGCACACGGGACCTCGGTTTATCGTCTCATCCGAATGACTAGCGTCCAGACCACCACTCAAGGTCTAGTGGAGGGGCCGGAGAAAATATCGGCGGCTGAGCCGTGATTCGAACCAGCGCGCTCAGATTCTCTCTCTCTTCCTAGGCGGACGCGTTACCTCTAGGCCATCACTCCACTTTTGTATGTACACCTCCGCAAAATAGAGGAACTAAAAACCTCAGCCATCCAGCCAACGAGACACACTTGGCACATCACGCGGCGAACATATGCATGGTGAATATTTTGTCCCGACCACTCTCATGCAGGACTTCCCCCTCGAGAAGGCAGTTGCTATCAGAAGCAGGTTACAATGAAGTCGACTTAAGGAATGTTTGATGTAATGTTACAAGAATTAGTAAATGAGATGCGCACACATTACTCAACTCACACCAGAACATTAACAAACCCAGACATATGCACACACAATTTGAAATACTAAAACGGCAAAAAAAAGTGTCCATCTATAGAAACACAGACATACAGAAGTGTGAAAGGGCCGTGAGAGAGCAGCAGGGGAAGAAATACCCCGCTTCAAAAGGAAGTGCACTCATTCCCCCAGTCCCTCTTCACAATCATCACGACCATGCACACATCCAGACTGGCCGTGTATGTATGTGTTGTTGTTGTATGTTGTTGTTGTTTTTTTCCCGCCATTGTTGAATAAAATGGCTTAACAAAAAAACAACCACACAACCCCCCCAAAAAAACAACCACACCAAACAAACAAGCCAAAAAAAAAAAAAAAAAAAAAAAAAAAAAGGACTTCCCCCTCGGAACGATAGAAGAGCAACCAGGACTTTACGCCTCCTTGCACAGTCATGACTTCACCCCGCCCCGTCCCCCCTCCCTCCCCTCTTCAGACAGCCGTGACTTCACCCCGCCCCGTCCCTCCTCCCTCCCCGTTCAGACAGCCGTGACTTCACCCCGCTCCGCCCCTCCTCCCTGCCCTCTTCAGACAGCTGTGACTTCACCCCGCCCCGCCCTTCCTCCCTCCCCTCTTCAGACAGCCGTGACTTCACCCCGCCCCGCCCCTCCTCCCTCCCCTCTTCAGACAGCCGTGACTTCACCCCGCCCCGCCCTTCCTCCCTCCCCTCTTCAGACAGCCGTGACTTCACCCCGCCCCGCCCCTCCTCCCTGCCCTCTTCAGACAGCTGTGACTTCACCCCACCCCGCCCCGCCCTTCCTCCCTCCCCTCTTCAGACAGCCGTGACTTCACCCCGCCCCGCCCCTCCTCCCTCCCCTCTTCAGACAGCCGTGACTTCACCCCGCCCCTCCCCCCTCCCCTCTTCAGACAGCCGTGACTTCACCCCGCCCCGTCCCTCCCCTCTTCAGACAGCCGTGACTTCACCCCGCCCCGCCCCGTCCCTCCTCCCTCCCCTCTTCAGACAGCCGTGACTTCACCCCGCCCCGTCCCTCCTCCCTCCCCTCTTCAGACAGCCGTGACTTCACCCCGCCCCGTCCCTCCTCCCTCCCCTCTTCAGACAGCCGTGACTTCACCCCGCCCCGCCCCTCCTCCCTCCCCTCTTCAGACTGCCGTGACTTCACCCCGCCCCGCCCCTCCTCCCTCCCCTCTTCAGACAGCCGTGACTTCACCCCGCCCCTCCCCGCCCCTCCTCCCTCCCCTCTTCAGACAGCCGTGACTTCACCCCGCCCCGCCCCTCCTCCCTCCCCTCTTCAGACTGCCGTGACTTCACCCCGCCCCGCCCCTCCTCCCTCCCCTCTTCAGACAGCCGTGACTTCACCCCGCCCCTCCCCGCCCCTCCTCCCTCCCCTCTTCAGACAGCCGTGACTTCACCCCGCCCCGTCCCTCCTCCCTCCCCTCTTCAGACAGCCGTGACTTCACCCCGCCCCGTCCCTCCCCTCTTCAGACAGCCGTGACTTCACCCCGCCCCGCCCCTCCTCCCTCCCCTCTTCAGACAGCCGTGACTTCACCCCGCCCCGTCCCTCCTCCCTCCCCTCTTCAGACAGCCGTGACTTCACCCCGCCCCGTCCCTCCTCCCTCCCCTCTTCAGACAGCCGTGACTTCACCCCGCCCCTCCCCGCCCCTCCTCCCTCCCCTCTTCAGACAGCCGTGACTTCACCCCGCCCCGTCCCTCCTCCCTCCCCTCTTCAGACAGCCGTGACTTCACCCCGCCCCGCCCCTCCTCCCTCCCCTCTTCAGACTGCCGTGACTTCACCCCGCCCCGCCCCTCCTCCCTCCCCTCTTCAGACAGCCGTGACTTCACCCCGCCCCTCCCCGCCCCTCCTCCCTCCCCTCTTCAGACAGCCGTGACTTCACCCCGCCCCGTCCCTCCTCCCTCCCCTCTTCAGACAGCCGTGACTTCACCCCGCCCCGCCCCTCCTCCCTCCCCTCTTCAGACAGCCGTGACTTCACCCCTCTTCAGACAGCTGTGACTTCACCCCGCCCCGCCCCTCCTCCCTCCCCTCTTCAGACAGCCGTGACTTCACCCCTCTTCAGACAGCCGTGACTTCACCCCGCCCCGTCCCTCCTCCCTCCCCTCTTCAGACTGCCGTGACTTCACCCCTCTTCAGACAGCCGTGACTTCACCCCGCCCCGTCCCTCCTCCCTCCCCTCTTCAGACAGCCGTGACTTCATCCTCTCTTCAGACAGCCGTGACCTTCATCCTCTCTTCAGACAGCCGTGACCTTCATCCTCTCTTCAGACTGCCGTGACTTCACCCCTCTTCAGACAGCCGTGACCTTCATCCCCTCTTCAGACAGCCGTGACTTCATCCTCTCTTCGGACAGCCGTGACGTTCATCCCCTCTTCAGACAGCCGTGACCTTCATCCTCTCTTCAGACAGCCGTGACTTCAACCCCTCTTCAGACAGCCGTGACCTTCATCCTCTCTTCACACAGCCGTGACCTTCATCCTCTCTTCACACAGCCGTGACTTCAACCCCTCTTCAGACAGCCGTGACTTCATCCTCTCTTCAGGCAGCCGAGACTTCATCCTCTCTTCAGGCAGCCGAGACTTCATCCTCTCTTCAGACAGCCGTGACTTGAACCCCTCTTCAGACAGCCGTGACTTCAGCCTCTCTTCAGACAGCCGAGACTTCATCCTCTCTTCAGATAGCCGTGACTTCATCCTCTCTTCAGACAGCCGTGACCTTCATCCCCTCTTCAGACAGCCGTGACCTTCATCCTCTCTTCAGACAGCCGTGACTTCATCCTCTCTTCAGACAGCCGTGACTTCAACCTCTCTTCAGACAGCCGTGACTTCATCCTCTCTTCAGACAGCAGTGACTTCAACCCCTCTTCAGACAGCCGTGACTTCACCCCTCTTCAAAAGTCATGACAACCCCTCTTCAAAAGACAGGACTCCAGGACCACCCTTCTTCACACATCCAGGACCACCCTTCTTCAGACAACCAGGACTTCACCCCTCTTCAGACAGGACTTCACCCCCTCTTCAGACAAGCAGAACTTACCCCCTCTTCAGACAAGTAGGACTTCTCCCCCTCTTCAGACAGGACTTCACCCTCTTCAGACAACCGGGACCACCCTCTTCAGACAGGACTTCACCCCTCTTCAGACAACCAGGACTTCACCCTCTTCAGACAGCCAGGACCACCCTCTTCAGACAGGACTTCACCCCTCTTCAGACAGCCAGGACTTCACCCCTCTCCAGACAGCCAGGACTTCACCCCTCTCCAGACAGCCAGGACTTCACCCCTCTTCAGACAGCCAGGACTTCACCCCTCTCCAGACAGCCAGGACTTCACCTCTCTTCAGACAGCCAGGACTTCACCTTCCTTGGAACCACTCCCCTTTTTACGGCCAGAGCTCCCCATTGGAACGCCAGACGAAGCTTCCACCCCGTCAGACTTTCAGGACTCACCCCCTCGAACAACCCGACTACAATCGGTTGTTGAACTCAGCTCTGCACTCCCATTCTTCACTGTGAAGTGTGTGGCTCTTCATCAGCTTGAACACATTGCAGCCTACAGGGACCCCATACTATTGTTGTTGTAGTTTCTGGCAAGCTGCACTGAAGATACAGCATCACTCATTCTCACAAGGCAAACGGAACGGGGTTGAATCCCATCTCGTTTCCATGGATCGTTGAAGAGAGAGCTGGCCGGATGCAGGTCCTTCTTCTTCGTTCGTGGGCTGCAACTCCCACGTTCACTCGTATGTACAGGAGTGGGCTTTTTCGTATATGACCGTTTTTACCCCGCCATGTAGGCTGCCATACACCGTTTTCGGGGGTGTGCATGCGGAGTATGTTCTTGTTTCCATAACCCACCGAACGCTGACATGGATTACAGGATCTTTAGCGTGCGTATTTGGTCTTCTGCTTGCGTATACACACGAAGTGGGTTCAGGCACAAGCAGGTCTGCACACATATTTTGACCTGGGAGATCGGAAAAATCTCTACCCTTTACCCACCAGGCGCCGTTACCGAGATTCGAACTATGGACCCTCAGATTGCAAGTCAAACGCTTTAACCACTCGGCTGTTGCGCCCGTCGTGCAGGTCCGATTAGCCTGTTCCCGTTTCACCGTCAGTCAATTCAGAGTGCAAACTTCCCCTGTGCTATAAACACAGTAAATATGGTGTCTAAGTACAGCTGGGGATTCCCCCTGTGATGGGCAGAAAATATGACTTATCCTACCACCGAACATTAAGAGCGGTAGGTTCATGGATAACAGGCCCATGATCTGGTCACCCTTCAGTGACATGGGTCCTCTACCTAGCTGCTACATAAATGCGAGTTTGACAGTGAAAGGGTTAAAGGTCCCATATTCTTTTACGGGCCATCGGGGCAGTGAATTCATACCCACTGTTTACGCGGCATATGAAGACGGGGCCCAATCCTCTCCTTCCGCCGTTTGAACCTCCCTCAACCGAAGTCAGCTAACCCATTCACACCTGGGTGGAACGAGGAAAATCGGAGTAAAGTGCCTTTCTCAAGGACACAACAGCACCATGTTGTAACAGGGTCTCGAACCGTGATCACTGGTGACCGCTGGCTCGAAGCCCAGCCGGTTCAAGAAAAACATGGTCCAAGTGCACACACTCGGTCCATTTTTAACCTCGACGGAATTATTTTGTCTGTGTCGTTTCACACCCGGGGATGAAACTGGCATGGTGGTAGTTGTTCTAGCCTACAACACCGGGACCGGGACGAGTACCTTCAGTGTCAGGTTGGTATATCTGAATTGGAGCTATTTGCCACGACCAGAAGGCTATACCGATACCGTCTCGGAATTTGTCCTATGTGCTCTTTTGACACCGTGATGACGTAGGGTTTCCCCTGTTTTTGTTTAGTTTCGGTGGAGAGGTCTCGCATCAGGTTTGACATCACATCGCTCAATGTATGTCGCTCAGGAAAAGCAATTTGTAACCATTATAGGCTAGATTTCAATCCGCGCGGAAACTTGGTAGATTTTTAATCTTTTTATTTTTTATTTTATCCTGTCATGTCTTCTGAGCCTCTTTGTGGCGTTCATCTCACGTAGCATGTTGCGTCAAATGTGTCATGTTTCGCATTAGTTACGTGGAACATCGGCAACATTTTCATGTATCTCCAACGGGGTTTCAGTTTCCTGAAAGAAACAAAGTCTTGTCTTGTCTCGTCTCGTCTCGTCTTGTCTTGTCTTGTCTTACCTGCCTTGCTTTGGCCACACTTGTCTTGTTTTGTTTGCGACTTTTTCATTCGAAGCTACAACTATGGTGTTATTCATCTTTACATGTTTTTTTTTTTTTTTCACGCCATTTTTGTTGTTGTCCCATTATCCACGCCAGTTCTTGATCTCTCTTCAAAACGATCAGCACTAACGTTATTGCTGAAAGAACAGACAGTAACAGCAAGCAATAAACAGTGTCGCAACTCCCCAGTGTGGGGCCACCATTGAATTTTGATGTGTTTACTTAGCTGTTTATTAAAAAAAAAAAAAAGTTCATTTTATTCTATATAAATTTAGGGCAGGCTTTCTAGGTCTGACCAGCATAATGGGTTTTTTTCTTTCTCCCCCCCCCCATAAGATATATATATATATATATATATATATATATGTGTGTGTGTGTATAGATGTGGTAATGTGGACTGAAGTTCCAATTACCTCCTGTTTTGTTGTGTTGTAGATTATTGAGGTAAAAAGATTTGGAAGTTGTTGTTTTTAATTTTTTTAAAAATTATTAATGCTATTCTTTTTTAATTTATTAACCAAGAATATTTGTAGTATTGAGGAGTATTTTAATTTTATTTTAGGATTATTTTTGTTATATGAATAATTTTATGGATTATACTTTAAATTTGATGTGAATAGTCCGATTTTAGTTTTTACAAAGACGCCAAGAAGCCGCCATGTTCTGCACCCTGTATTAGTTTAGCCTGTTGTTTTAAAGGTAAATTTTCTGTATAAAATGATTAAAAATGCATAAATAATAGTTGCTAGAAATAGATGAAAGATACTATTTTGTTTGTCTGTAGAATTATAAAAAGGATGACGCCAAATTGAGTAGATTTGGTTAAGATTTTCTCCAGGTTTTATGAAACAAAAAAACGCGGGAGTGGAACGTGGATTTGAGAAAGAAGAGAATTGATCTGAGTTCAGATGTCGCAGGAGCCACTGTTGGCTATTGGTGCGACAAACAATATTGTTAGTGTTTTAATAACACTGTCAGGTGCATGCTGGGGTGTTACTGTGGTTGACACTGACGTTTGATTTGCCATTTTGGGCATCCACGTTTGGATCTTTAACTTTGAAATGTGCCAAGAGATTCCTGGGACTGGTTCTTGCAGTCTTATATTTTAAGTTTTATAAGATGTTACCAAAGAAAAGAATAAGGATTTTTTGTTTTTGTTTTTTGGTGTGTGTTCCACAGTATTTTGAAGGGTGTGTTTTGCGATTACCATAAAGATAGTTTATGCTTTAAATGGCATGATTTAATTGTCGCTACCTATGAGTGACAGGTGATTGTCTCTTTTATATCATGAGTATTGAGATAAGCTGCTGTGGCTCTGATGTAGTGTTAGATTGTTTTGTTGAAAATTGCCGTTGGCTGGTATGTAAAGGTTTGTTTTGCGTGCAGAGGAGTGGCGTGTTTTTTTTTTGTTTTTTTGTTGTTGTTTTTTAGAGGGGTTATGATTAGGAATAGGAACAGCAAAATTTGGGTTTGGTAAGGGGTTAAGATTAGGATTTGCCAAATTTTGGGACTGGGTTCTGTTAACAGGAGGACAGGAATTTTTTTTTTTTTTTTTTTTTTAGTTTTTGTTTGTGAAACAATTGTGGGAGAAGTTAGAGGTGCATAGTTGTGTGTTCTTTTTTTCGTTTACAAAAAAAATTATATATTTTTTACCCGTTGTCCACCCCCCATAAGTCCCCTTCTAAAATACTCCTTGACTAATAAATGGTTGTTTGAATATGATAAAGCAGTCTCTGTTATAATTTGTGTATTGTCAGTGAGGCTGTATATTTGTTTTGTAAATTTTTGTATGGTGTCCTGTTTGGACTGTATGACTGGGTGTTGATATTCATATTGTTGTTTGTCGTATCTGTGTGGTGTTCTGTCTTACTTGTAGTCAAGTGAGTGAGTTGTGGGTGCGGTGGGATCCTGCAAATTATAAATTTAATGTAAGCAGCTAAGCCTTCATTTATTTTCCAAGGGAAATAACCCCTGGGTTTTATTTATTTATATGTTAAATACTTATTTTCTTGTATATATTTTTTTATTCGCAATTTCATCTCTTTTTTATTTTTGATATTTATTGTCTTTTATTTTATCATTTATTTATTTTTTTGTTTTTTGTTTTTGGCTCACACTGACACACACACACACACACACACACACACACACACATATATATATATATATATATGATTTTTATTTTACGCAGATGTTGTGTTGCGTCGCGTGTGTGGTTCAGTCCCTTCGCTTTGACACTTCATTTAAACTGAGACTGAAAAGTGCGACTGAAGGTGATAACACTGGTGCGGCTTCACCATCTTGTTCACTTCGGATCGTCTTACGTCTTCATTCACCAAGTATCTGGAATAGAACTTTGCGAGGGGTGGAGGGGGGATAGGGGGCCAGGGGGGAGGATAGGGGAATGGGGGGCAGGGGGGCTGGGGGTGGGGGGGGGGGGGTAGTGGTGCAGGGGGTTGGTTGGGGGAGGGGGTGAGTGAAGATTACAGCAGATGCCGTCACGCGCTGGTCGTCTATCACTTTCGAAATGCCTGCTTTAACCCTTTCACTGACAATAATGTATGTGGACTGCTTCCTCTGAGCCAGAACTGATTTTGTTTCCTGTGGGAAGGCCCGGACTCGAAGAAACGCGTTGTTGTTGTTGTAAACGTAATGTTTTATCTACTGACTCTTTTATTCATTCATTTACTCACTTCTTTCCTTCTTTCTTTCTTTTTTTTTTTTTTTTTTTTTTTTTTTTTGCTATTGAATGACAAGACTCGAAACGCAAGCGTGCGCGGTGTGTGTGTGTGTGTGTGTGTGTGTGTGTGTGTGTGTGTGTGTCATTTATCTGTGTATTAAATTGTTCGTTTGTTTATTTGTGGGCCGTTGAAAATAGATTTAGAATGTTCTATTACTCCTGCGTTCCTCGCCTGGGCTCTCATCCATTAAAAAAATGGGTTTTTTTTTTTTACCTGTATGTCCGGTTTTTTTAAAATATTTTGTTTATTATTATTTTTTTTAACATTTCAGCCTTTTGGCACCCCTACTTTAAACAAATATAAGTTGAATCCGTGTTTATGTTTTGTTGTTACTGCCCTTTTTCCTTTAAAAAAAACCCACATTTTTTTTTTTTTTTTTTTAGGTCAGGGGGTATTTTGGCCAATGTCAAATAGATTTAAGGCTGTCTTGACGTTTGAAAATAGAAATGTGATCGTTGAGCAAGTAAGATGAACCAGAGGTAGAAATACATGATTTTTTTTTTAAGCTAAAACAAGAACCAGTATCGGTATCAGTAGCTCAAGGAAGCGTCACTGCGTTCGGTCAAATCCATATACGCTACACCACATCTGCCAAGCAGATGCCTGACCAGCAGCGTAACCCAACGCGCTTAGTAAGGCCTTGAGGAAAACAACAACAACAACAACAAAAAAAACAACAACAAAAACCACACACACACACACAAACACAAAGATTACAAAAAGAGAAAAAAAAGAAAAAAAAGAAAAGAAAAAAAAGAGATAAATACATAAAATACTACTACTACTACTACTAATATTTATAAGGCGCAAAATCTTCATGAAGTTAACTAGTTATAAGCGCGCGCGCGCACACACACACACACAAATAAAAAAAAAGTGAAAAAAAAGAGACAACAATGATGATAAATAAGCAAATAAATGTAAAACCTGCAGACACACGTTCACACATACACACATACACATGCATAACAGATATGCAACAAACATGCAGTTTCACAGATATGAAAGCACAATCAAATACACATAAACGTACATGAGCACCAACACACACGCACACGCACACACACACGTTACCCTGCACCCCACTCCACCCCCTCCTCCACACACTCATTTCTAGGCTACATATCGCAGCTTCCACGGCACACATACACCCACACATACCCACCCCCCACCCCACACACACGCACGCACGCACACACACACGCACGCACGCACGCACGCACGCACGCACACTTACTTGTACTAGCACACACACACACACGCCCATATCCCCCACCCTCAACCCCACACACATATATGCAAATATATGTGCAAATATATATATATATGCACACCCGCACAAGAAGCAGAAGGGTTAGAAGCTGTCAGACCATGTTCATTTTGTTTTCGTTCATGTGGTGTAAAGGTACATGATTATTATACTGGTGTTTGTGAAGACACGTGCCCATTATTGATTATATATGTGGTATACAGACACATACTTATACATGTGGTGTAAAGGACGCATTATGTAGAGACACATACATGTGGTGTAAAGGACGCATTATGTAGAGACACATACATGTGGTGTAAAGGACGCATTATGTAGAGACACATACATGTGGTGTAAAGGACGCATTATGTAGAGACACATACTTATTATACATGTGGTGTAAAGGACGCATTATGTAGAGACACATACATGTGGTGTAAAGGACGCATTATGTAGAGACACATACATGTGGTGTAAAGGACGCATTATGTAGAGACACATACATGTGGTGTAAAGGACGCATTATGTAGAGACACATACTTATTATACATGTGGTGTAAAGGACGCATTATGTAGAGACACATACATGTGGTGTAAAGGACGCATCATGTAGAGACACATACATGTGGTGTAAAGGACGCATTATGTAGAGACACATACATGTGGTGTAAAGGACGCATTATGTAGAGACACATACTTATTATACATGTGGTGTAAAGGACGCATTATGTAGAGACACATACATGTGGTGTAAAGGACGCATTATGTAGAGACACATACATGTGGTGTAAAGGACGCATTATGTAGAGACACACACTTATTATACATGTGGTGTAAAGGACGCATTATGTAGAGACACACACTTGTTATACATGTGGTGTAAAGGACGCATTATGTAGAGACACATACATGTGGTGTAAAGGACGCATTATGTAGAGACACAAACTTATTATACATGTGTAAAGGACGCGTTATCTAGAGACACACATCACATTTATATTACATTTCTGTTCAATTTCCCTCAGAATGTCAATCGTGTTCTTGACGACTTCTGATGTTCGCAAACCAGTGTAACACGACGCCTGGTTCTGCCTGGACAGATAGTTTACTGTCAAATGTGATGCACGGTTCATAAAAAGGTAAGGACCATTTGGGAACTTTCACAGTTGTTTTTTTTTTTTTTTTTTTAATTCTTTTTTTCTTTGGGACATGATGCAATGAAAATGATACCGGAAAATACCGTCAAACAGCGTTTGTATGCAGTCAGTGTAATGAGCGTCACTCATAACCACAGGTGCGTTCTTGCACGCGCACTTCTTTTTTTTTTTTTTTACAGTGGAAAAGCTCAGTTATAGTTTATAAACCACTGAATATTTGTAATATACATTTAATAATAATAATAATAATAATAATGTTAATAATAACATTTAATAATAATAATAATAATGATGATGATGATATAATAATAATCATCATCATCTCAATAATGATAATAATAATAATAAGAATAATAATAATAATAATAATATGTGGAGTGATGGCCTTGAGGTAACGCGTCCGCATAGGAAGCGAGAGAATGTGAGCGCGCTGGTTCGAATCACGGCTCAGCCGCCGATCTTTTCTCCCCCTCCACTAGACTTTGAGTGGTGGTTTGGACGCTAGTCATTCGGATGAGACGATAAACCGAGGTCCCGTGTGCAGCATGTACATAGCGCACGTAAAAGAACCCACGGCAACAAAAGGGTTGTTCCTGGCAAAATTATGAAGAAAAATCCACTTCGATAGGAAAAAAAAAAAACAAAAAAAAACTGCACGCAGGAAAAAAAAAAAGAAGAAGAAGAAAAAGAAGAAAAGGGTGGCGCTGTAATATAGCGACGCGCTCTCCCTGGGGAGAGCAGCCCGAATTTCACACAGAGAAATCTGTTGTGATAAAAAGAAATAATATAATAGAACTAATATTTCTGGCTGAAATATCGAGTTTTCAAAGGCATTGTTTCGTTGTTTCCAACTGTTCATGGTTGGAATACACGTCTTCCTGAAAGAAGCCGCTTGTGTATTCAATGAAAGGCCAGTGGCAGACCTGCATAAAAAAAGTCATCTGTCAATTCTTTATTTTTTATTTATTATTATTATAAACATTTTACACAAAAAAACATGCCTTTTTTCATGAAGTGGTCCGTAATCTGTTGTGACCGCTGTAGCTAGTCTCCTGCACAGTCTGGTGTACTGTTAACTAATTTTTTAGCCACCCATTTCATTTGGAAGTGTGTCATCGGACGTGTTCGAATGAGAAGTGGTGTGTGAACAGCAAAATTTATTATTATTATTATTATGAGCATTTACGCCCAATCTTGAAAATAAGCCCTAGGCGTTTACTAATAGAACACATAATTATGTAAATATCAAAAAGGAAAAACTGTACACAAGATACCAAACATCATTGAAAACTAATCATCCACCACCCCCCCACAATACACACAAGCACACGCGCACGCACACACGCAAGTCATAGCACACAATCGTAAATAGTACACAATCAAAAATACCACCAACAATTCCCGAAACTATCAAAACTCACTCACTCACAAATAGTCATTTCAGTTCATACTGGAAACGGATGAGCTGTTGAGAATTAATCTGGAGGGGGAAAGGTGGGTCTCGAGACTTCTGGTGTGAAGAAAATTTCCTTGAGCTGAATGTTGGCAAAACCAAAGAGCTTGTAATCGACTTCAGAAAAAAGAAATCAACTTTAAGTAAAATCATCACAAAAAATGAAGTGGTCGAACAAGTAGACTCATACAAATATCTCGGTGTGATAATCGACAATAAGCTGTCTTGGAATGAAAACTCAACTGCACTCATTAAAAAGAGCAACAGTCGCATGTACTGTCTTAGAAAAATGAAATCTTTTAATGTATGCAAGCAGATGCTCCAAATGTTTTACACATCTGTTGTCTGTAGTGTTTTAACATACGGAGCCGTGTGCTGGGGGGGAAACCTGACCTAAACATGACAAAGACAGGTTGGAAAAAGTCATTAGGAAAGCGGGTGGGGTGGTGGGTATAAGACAAGACACCTTTAGCGACATGCACAATAGAAAACTGACTGACAGACTAATAACAATTTTGACCGACGTAAGACACCCACTACATGATGACATTAATAGCAGAAGGTCAGACATAAGTGGTAGGTTTAGAGCTCCACGCGCAAGAACATCTCGATACATTAATTCATTTATTCCTGCAGCCATTCGCGCACACAATCAAAACATCCAATACACTAAGTGAACCCTCCCACCCCCCAAGCCCCCTCGCCACAGCAACACCTGAACTTCACCAGCAGACGAGTGTATGGGAGCAGACATTATGCGTGCATGTGGGACTGAGCGGGTGAGCACGGGCAAGCAAGCATTTGTGTGTGTGTGTGATCGGAAGTGATTTTTAAATATTTTCTTATTTTACTTGGATTTCATGTATCTTAATGTTAATGTTCTAATCTTATTGGCGTGACATATGTTATGTGCATGCATACGTTGTTTGTGTGTGTGTGAGTGTGTGTGTGTGCGTGTGTGTGTGTGTGTGTGTGTGTGTGTGGGTGTGTGTGTGTGCATTTTACTTATATATACGATTTATTCCCTTGATGTTTTTATTTATGTATTGTTGTACAATACCTTATGGTCTTAACGTGTGTGTGTGTGTGTGTGTGTGTGTGTGTGTGTGTGTGTGTGTGTGTGCATGTGTGTGTGTGTGTGTGTGGGTGTGTGTGCGTGCGTGCGCGCATGTCATTTTTAGTAATCTTATGCCCTTTTTTGTTGTTGGATGTTTTCATTTGTTAATATTGTTGTGCAATACCCTATTGTCTTAACATGAGTATGTGTGTGTGGGGAGTGGGGGGGTTAGTATATCGTCAGCTATTGGGAATTCTTATTTGACTAGTTTTAATCTCTTCTTATGTTGCGCATGATTTTATGCCAGTGTTTACAATGAGCCTGTGATTGCACAACTTAATTTCCATGTGGATTAATAAAGTGTTTTTGATTGATTGATTGAGACTGGATTTGAAAGCAGCGAAGATGAGCGACGGCGAGGCTGAGGAAGCTGATTCTAAAGAAAGGGGGCTTGGTATGAAAAAAAATGCGTTGGCCATACGTTATGGTTCCAGCCGGGTGGATCCTAAGCGTACGGGTGTCAGAAGAAGATCGGAGTTGGCGTGAGGGTATGTAAGGATGAATGAGATCAGAAAGATACTGCGGACCAGAAGCCTCAGTGGACTTGAAACAAAGAGAGACTACTTTGTAAATAATTCTTTCTTGTACTGGGAGCCTATGTAAGGTATGAAGGAGAGGAGAGACGTGATCAAATTTTAAAATAATGAAAAAGGGTATGACACAGGAGATGTCCCTGGCAAATTACCTACTGGTTGCTATGGCGCCCATGGAAAGCTTGTACTTCCATTTGTGGAGGAATGAGAGAGAGAGAGAGAGAGAGAGAGAGAGAGAGAGAGAGAGAGAGAGACACAGCCCGGTAAAGATGATGAACGTTCTTTGGAATGGTTTGTATGTGCTTCCGTCCCCTGAACAGAACAGTTGCTCTCTCTGTCTGTCTGTCTGCCTCTCATATATACAGAGACAGACAATTTTTATGTGTGCAAGTGCGTGCGTGTGTGTGTGTGCGTGTATGTGTATGCGTGTGTGCGTGCGTGCGTGGGTGTGTGTTTGTGTGTGTGTGTGTGTGTGTGTGTGTGTGATTTATTCAGCAATGCCACCATACTGAACAGAAAAAAGAAAAAGAAGAAGAAAATAAGAACGTGAGGGAAAGGACAAGACAGCTGCAGAATACGAGGAAGAGGGAGAGAGGGAAGGATGAAACTGACAGAAAGAAAAAAAAAAAAATTAAAGGATAAGCGGATTTAATAAACGGCTGGAAAATCCCAGCCTCCGTCACCTCCTCCACCCACCCCGCACCCCACCCGCCCACCCACCCACCTCTCAGCCCAGCATCGCCCTCCCACCCACACCGCTCCCCATGTCTCCCCACCCGGCCCAACCTCTCACGGTATCACCTGCTCTCAGTGCTTCCCGATTCCAGTGACATTTCATGAGGCTCCTGTCGTGCTAAAACTGATTCCCACGACAACAGCACCGTCCTCTCTCTGGCTCTGTCTGCACACTTACCCCACATTCGCCTCATCCCGTTTTTCCCCATTTCCTGATTCGCTCAGTGTCACTGAATCGGTGATCCCGATTCGCCAGTTCCCAGTTCGTCTGTGTACTCAATCGCTATGTGTGTGTGTGTGTGTGTGTGTGTGCGCGCGTTGCGAACCAAGCCATACATTGCATGAATACACTGATGGAAAAAACGCCGCCAACCCCATTCCGTCAATGAATTAAACAACCAAACAAAAAAACCGCAAAAAACAAAAACAAAACAAAACAAAAAAACAACCAAACAAACAAAAAAACCAACCAAACAAAAGAACAACCAACAACAAACAATTAAACCCCAAACAAAAGCATCACATCAACAGCTAAAAACAAACAAACCCAACCAACAAAAACAACAGTAACATAAACCATTACAACACGACCGTCTTGTTTTGAACTTCGAGTGAACATTGTTTTACAACGTGCATTACACATCACTAGATACTGTACTGAACTGTGTCAGTCAACTAGTTGCTCTGCGTGTTCATTTCAACAACGTGTAATTCAATTCACGTGGTGCATTGTCTCGGTACGGGGTTCGCAACAAAAATTTTGATAACGTGTCGTATCAAAGGTCGTAACAAGACGGACTTCGGTCGCCATATCTTGCCGGAACCGTATTTGGTAATGTGGAATAACAAGTTATCTTTTATTGAACCACACACCTTCGCTCTGAACCGACACTTGTTTAAATTGTGTAATTGTGGAAGTAGTTGGGCGGAGTGGGGGTGGGGTGGGGGAGGAGTGGGGGTGGGGTGGGGTGGGGGGTGGGGGGGGGGGGGAGCGGTGCGGAGAGACTGCTATTCCGTGTCACCATGCAAGCCGACATTCGGTTAACTCAAGGATTGTTTAAAAAAAAAAAAAAAAAAAAAAAAAGAGAAAAGGTTCAAATAATATTGCTTATCGCCCAGCCGGCTGCAAAGGGGCTATTTCAGGGTTGGAAAAAAAAGAGAGTTGTGAATCAGTTTTAGATATCGTTGGCAAAATTTAAAAAAAAAAAAAAAGAAAAGAAAGAAAAACTGTCTCTGTGCCATCATCATCACTTCTCGTCTTTTCTATCTTCTGTGCAATCCTCACAACCTTTTGTACGTGTCGAACACACACACACACACACACACACAAAGACAACCCCTCACGTCCCCTCAAAACAAAAGAAAGAAAGAAACAAACAAAAAAACCCAAGACAACCAAACCAGTCAGAGCCCCTGTCACAACGATGGTAATCAATTTCACCCCTCGTCTTGTTCTGGATAATTCCATTCAAATCACGGGAAGGAAGGGCAGCTACACACACATTGGCAGAGAGAGTTTGCAGCCCTCCTCCTATTTTTTTCCCCCGTATGCAAATTAATCAAGTGGATTAGTCCATTGAACATTTTTCTCACAACTCTGCAGCACGCATTCTGCAGTACAGGCGTGAAGTTGCAGAAAACTCTTGGGCGTGGAAGGACGTGTCTTTGTGTGGCCGCTGTGGCGCTGCCGATCATGATGATTTTGGCTCAGCTTCGCGAACGAAGATTCCCGAAGGCATTCCTCGCCAGCTCGTGGAGGCTAGCAGGTGATTGGTCAGACCCGTTGTATATTTTTCTCAGTGGTCAGACCTGCACTCCGGGGGCAGTGTCGTATTTTTAGCCTCCCGGGGCCTATTCAAACAAGAGGGTTTTTTTTTTGTTTGTAATGGAGGCATTTGAGAAATTATATGTTGCGTGTGATCGACCCTTGCAAGCGCTTTTTATTTATTTATTTATTTATTTTTTAAATATAGTTTTTTGTGCTTTTTATTTATTTATTTATTTATTTATTTTAATATAGTTTTTTGTTATTATTTATAGTCTGTTCATCTCAGATGATGATACTAGACTGAAAATAGGTAATGTCCAATTTTAGCATCCTAAATTATTGCGCCTCTTGGTTACATTTCCATGATATGTGGGACAAAAAACCGAAAAAGAAAGATGGTGGTACGTTAGTTTAATGACTGACTGAATCTGCATCAAAATTTAGTCAAATAACGTACAAAGAGTAGAGTCGAAATCCATCAAAAACGGCTTACAGCATCTACTGATAATATAATTTCATACATGTACAAAAATTGCCAGTAAATTATGTGCAATAATTTAAGATGCCAAACTTGGACCTTACCGTTTTAGACTGTGGTCATTATTTGGCAAAAACAACACACACACACACACACACACACACACAAACAAAACAAAAAAAGGCACAATCGACAGAGACCAGTTTTAATCAAACTTGGTATTGTATCTGATCATGGACACAGCATAATTTCAAAAAGAAATTCCATATAAGTCCAGAGTCACAAAATGACATCACATCATGATTTCAAAAAGAAATTCAATATAAGTCCAGAGTCACAAAATGACATAGTTATGCTATTAATCGGAAAAGTTTCCACAAGCATAAGAGGAGGGTCTTGCACATAATCTGAATGAAATCTGGTACAGTGATTAGTCATGGTAAAAACAAAAAAGACAAGGTCAAGGTCACGGCATGGCTTACTGAAAAAATGTAGAATGATACAACTTCGGGTTTTCATGTAATGTTTATTATGGTATAGTTATTTGTTTGGGCCAGGACATAATGTTGCAAGATAAGCCACACAGGTTCGTCCGATGCAGCGCCGGCAGTCCGTAGGGAACTATCGGTGTTTGGTAGCCAGAAGGCCACACACCAGAGGAGACCTTGCACTGCGTTGCTAAGTCACTTCGGTTGTGTATTTCAGTATCACACCACTCCGACCATTCCTTTGATTGCTCAGAGGTAGAACGAAAATTCTGTGTGTGTTTCTGTGTGTGCGTCCGTGTTAAACTTTCGGATTTTGTCGGCAAACGCAAGCACTGTAGGGACCAAACTTGGTAGGATAGTAGGTATGTATCAGACATTTTTACTCACCCCTTTTACGATGATGAGATACGCAAGATGAAAGACGCGGACTTAAGAAATAAAGAATTATCTGTATGTTTAGTCTGTTGTGAAAGATCAAATATCAGTATGGTGGTAGTGTGTCCATCGAGATCGATGATGCCCATCGTTGTCATCCAGCTGGGGGATGGGGGGAGGGTGGTGGTGGGGTGGGGGGGAGGATGCTCATGAACCTATCTGTGAGTGCGCAGATGGCTGAATAGTCCAATCTGCGCACGAAATGTTCGCTGACAGTTGGGGCAGACAAAGACAGGCAAATCATTGTCAGGGAGCTTGTTTGCCCGTGACTTTCTGGCCTGCCTCTTCTGAACAGCTGCAGCAGTCCTGTTGGCCTCGCACAACTTGGCGCCTTTGTGCACAGCAGCGCGCCATTTGTCACGGTCCACTGCAGATTCCTCCCAGGAGTCAGGGTTGATATCAAACGCTTTCAGAGAGACTTTCAGAGTATCTCTGAAGCGCTTCTTCTGACCTCCGTGTGATCTCTTCCCTTGTTGCAGCTCGCCATAGAAGAGCCTTTTGGGCAGCCGATGGTCTGGCATGCGCGCCACGTGTCCAGCCCAGCGAAGCTGGGACTGCATCAGGATGGTGAAGATGCTAGGAAGGGTGGCTTTTGCGAGCACCTCTGTGTCTGGGGTCCTGTCTTGCCACTTGATGTTCAGTAGCTTCCTGAGGCATGTTGTGTGGAAGTGGTTCAGCTTCTTGGCATGTCGTTGGTACACTGTCCAAGTTTCGCAGGCGTACAGTAGTGTGGGGAGAACCACTGCTCTGTAGACCTTTAGCTTGGTCTCAAGGCCAGTGCCTCTTCTGTTCCAGACATTTGCATTGAGTCTACCAAAGGTTGCGCTTGCTCTTGCAGTCCTGACGTTCACTTCATCGTCGATGGTTCACCTCAGTATAATTATTTGCCAAATACTTTATATTAAAAGAAAACAAAAAAAACAACAAAAAAACTCAGTTGGGCTTAATGTATTTCGTTGATCATGGTACATAGACTGGCCATGGTGACCGCATACGTGATCCTTATAGAATTTCAAGATCAGATGTTGAAGGTCAAGGTGACGACATGGAATACTATGATGATAGAAAAAGGCTGTTGGTATACAAGAGATGGGATCCTGTTCCGTAATTCGTGTGGTCGATTAAGTAGCTGAAACATGAGAGCCGTGAAGGACTTGTCTCTCTTGTTATATCACTTCGTTTGTTGGAGATAGCTAAGATTTGTGTGTCTGTGCACACGTTCGTGTGCGAGCGTGCGTGTATGTGTTTAGGCGGCGTTAAAATGGATCTTCACGCATGCGCGGGCGCATTAATAGCCTTCACGTTCATGCATGTGTCAGTGTTGTTGAGGTTTATTGCGCGAACACACAGCAGCGCACGATGTCTTCTTTCAAGTAATTCGGTCGAACACAAATTTTACACGTCCATGCACGCACACACACACACACACACACACACACATACAAGCACCGATTGCAGAAAGGCATAATGCCTCCATCCACTTGGTGCCTACAACCCACTTCTCTACACGAAATAAAGCAAAACGCACATGGCCATAATCGTGCGTGCGTTTCCTATACGCGCACACACACGTACACCACGCGCGCGCACACAAGCACCAGTTATGGAAAAGCATTATACCACCATTGGCAGTTACAATCCTCTTTATCCCAACAAATAAAACAGATTGCGAAAATTGCGCACCACTCACACACACACACACGCCCCAGGCGCGCGCGCGCGCACACACACACACGCACACACGGGTTCTCACCAGTCAAACAAACCTCAGCCGAAAGAAGAATCCGAACAATATAAGTGCAATTTCACGGTCGAGCAGCTGCCGCTAATGCGGTAAGAATGAACACAATGAATCGGCGGACTGGACTGCGACTGTCCACCAGTAGTCCTCTTTTGTCAAAATAGCGCGAGAAAGAAAGAAAGGAAAAAAAAAAGAAGAAAAAAAGGGTGGGGTGGGGGTAGGGGCGTCTCGATTTAGACCAGAAAAACACCCTTAATTCCATGACTCCTGTCGACCAGTACACTCGTCCTCGAGAGAGAGAGAGAGAGAGAGCTGTCACCAAACGAAAAAAAGCATGAGGCAAAGCTCACAGGTTAAAGCGACTGTCCTGTCACCGTCACATATTTTGACTTCCCTGTCTCTTTGGATTGTGTTACTTTCGTTCACTTAGTCTATTATTAAACACCACTGCGATGCACACAGAATGGTGGTAGCTGTCTTTCAAACATTTGTCACGCTGATTTCATGGGCATCAAGGTTCAGCAGTTGATGGGTTAAAAGGTTACGTGGTTCCGCTAGAAGCATCAAACAGCAGTGGTTATCAGCATAAGGGGTTAAGATGGGGTTTGGCGGTGGTCGTATTGTATTGTACTGTGTTGAGTTTCAAGTTGTATTGTATTGCTTTGTGTCACAACATATTTCTCAGTGTTTCAAATTCGGACTGCTTTTCATGGGGAGAGCGCGTCGACACAGCGCAGCGCCCCCTACTCTCTCTCTCCCGCGTGTGTGTATCCCCCTTTAATCTGCAAGTTCTTTTAACTGTTGAAATTGATTTTTCTACAGAATTTTTGCCAGGGACGATCCATTCGTTGCCGAAGGTTCAATTACGTGCGCTGAGTGCATGCTGCACTCAGGACCTCGGGTTTTTTTTTTTCTCATCCGAAAAAGTAGCACCCAGACCACCACTCAAGGTCCTGAGGAGAGTGGGGAGGGGGGAGGAGGAGCGGAGCCGGTGGGGGTTGGGTGGGGGGGCGAGGGGGGAGTAAAAATCCCGGGCGGTATTGGACTCGATTCTGTGGACACTCGCTCCTTAATCTGTATGACCACTTTGCCACCGCTCCACTTCTATGTACCCGGTGTTTTTTTGTTTGTTTTTTTCTTGTCCACCAGAAGGTTTGGTTGTCCCAGACAATCGGATGGATGTGGGTGTATCGAGAGTCGACTTCCCCGAAAGCGGAAAATGGATCAGTCGGGTGTATAGATCTTCAAGCAGCTCGATGGCACATGTAAACCACAGTCCTATCAATTCACGCATACCCATGTCAGTGCAGTCCAGCGTTTCCAGACAGTGGGACTTTGAAAAGAGACGGAGACTTGATTTTCTGTACTGGTTTGGAAGGAAGGGTTTCGAAACAGCATGCGAATTAAAAGAAAAATATGGTGTTCAGCAAAGAACGGAGATTGTGTTTGGGAATATTACCCCCTGGCAATGAGATCAGAAAGGTGCATTGGAGCAGTGTCACACACGCACACATACATACAAAACACACATGCGCGCGCGCACGCACACAGAAAGGCGAAATGCTAAATGGTCGATTGTTTGCATTTAGGTATTAAGAACTGGAGGATCTTTGTCGTGTTAGAGCGAACAGGCTTTCCTTCTGTCTATTCCCTTGAATCTGAAGTAGATGTTTTCGCAACCATTTGATTATCAGATACAGTAACTCACTGTGGAAAGAATGGATGCACGCAATGACCGAACATTGGTTCACACGGAGAGAAGTACAATGGTGAATGGATGCGACTCATCACAGTTGAAAGCAGTGCCCGATTCTGTTTGCAAACAGAAGCTACCAGCTCATGAAAAGCAACTGAAGGATGTTTGAATCTGGGACTTGCCTGAGAGTTTCCATTGTTCGCTACATTGTGGGGTTTAAGTGCACCTGCCACGAGCTATCGGATTTAATTTCCCAGAGTGTTGTCTGTCAATAATGAGTTATATGATATACTTTTAACCTTTTCTGTCGGTTAACACGTCTTTGTTTCCCCTTCCCTCCTCTTCTCTCTCTCTCTCTCTCTCTCTCTCTCTCTCTCTCTAACACAAATGGAAGATTCAAGGTTGCCGAAAAAAGCATTTAATATGTTATATGACTTAGATTTGAGGGGCAAGGTAAACTGGGTATCAAAGGTTAGGGTTAGATTATATGAACTGGGATTTGGTTATGTTTGGTTACAGCAGGGGGTAGGGGACATAAAGGGATTTATTAGTGCACTCCGAACAAGATTAATTGACTGTAGATGGCAAGATTGGTCTTATCATGTTCAAGATAGCGATAGGTTTGAGTTTTACAGACAGTTCATTTCTATACACTCTATTCCTACTTATCTGTCAATGAAAATGGATAAGCATTTGAAACATATCACAACCAGGTTCCGATTTGGAATTTCTGACATATTTCTTCATCATTATCGTTATCGAAAGTCCAGTGTCTCTGATCTTAGTTGTCCTTTATGCAGACGTGCTGAAGAAACCGAACTTCACTTTGTGTTGTGTTGCCCTGCTTTGAATGACCTTAGACATGAGTGGATTCCACAAAAATATTATAGACACCCTACTTTATTTCGACTTGCCATGCTTATGTCATCAACTAACGAAACTGTTATAAGACAGTTTGCTATTTACTTATATAAGGCTTTTAAGTTTCGCAGTGTATTATGTAGTTAATTATTATTAGTTGTGCATTATCCAATTTGTGGATTATCATTTGCAGTTTATCATTCACTTCTGTAATTTGTAAGGTTTTGATTTTGAATGTTGATTCACTGTACCCCCTTCATGAGGGGCCATGGCCTTTATTGAATAAACTATCCGTATCCGTATCCGTATCTCTCTCTGTGTCCCTCTCCTTTGGCCTACTGTAAGCAAGATAAGAGCACACTGTAAAGTTATGGAAAATTTTACAATTACCCGTAAGTCGCCAAACCGTGTGGCTTCGTGGAGAAATCAGACTGAACTCATTCCATAACACTCTTGATACTTTAAAACCACCCTGTTTTATTCTTGTTGGTAATAGGGGTGAGATGGGTTTGTGATCGGTGGGTAAGCTTTATTTTGCTTACTAATCTCGATTTTTTTAACCGGTATGTACGATGTACTTGAAAGAAAAATTCATCAGATCACTCTTTATTGAACTCGGAAGCAAGGAAAATTAACATTCGTGAGAGTTTGAGGCTGATCTTGTCTTGATTTAGTTGCCCGGAGCGCGAGAGGGAACCCTTGTGTCAAAGAGCTGTAACTAGTGCAGATCTATATTTCCTGGGAACATGTAAAAATGGAGTTCAGCACACACCGAAAATCATTGACTATTTTACATCCTTCTTGTAGGGTGAAGGGGCACGATAGGTTCCCTGGTCTTGTGGACTGTTTTTGAATTTGAAAACCTAGTTAGAGATTGAAATTAAAAAAAAAAAAATTTTTTTTGGAGAAACGCATTTATGTCTGTCGCTTTCGTCAGTAGTATATTGAACAAACGACCAGTCCAGATTCGCGCACTTTCCACGGCTGTACATTCTCTTCATTGCTGTTTGTAGAGTGCATTAAACTGACAACAAAGAACTTTGACCCTGGGACATGGAAGATATAGGATTATTATATAGTAAAGTCACAGGTGTTCTACACTAAAATCAAAACATAAAGCACATACATCGGCGATTAGAAGCAGAACTATGTAATTAAGCGATTGTGTCATTTTTGTAACCTTTTCAACTTTTGCTCTAGTTTTATGTTTCAAACAGACCATTTTCTTACTTTCGAGAAACTGTATATAGTAAAAGAAAATCCGATCCACGTATCAAACCCACAACGAATGTGTAAAGTGAAGCTGTAAAGTACAAAACGATACAGGCAGCCACACACCCCATCGACTTCTTGTCTTGCTTTTATGTGAGAACGGTTTAGACCATTCTTGAATTTTCAAGTGTATCTGAGATCTGTTTACACATTCTTTTCTTGTGAATTCGTCCAGTTTGCATTAACCTCTAGCGTGCATGCAATGAATAAATGATACTATTTTTTTAAATTAGACCATTCTTTAATTTTCAAGTGTATCTGAGATCTGTTTACAAATTCTTTTCTTGTGAATACGCCCAGTTTGCATTAACCTCTAGCGTGCATGCAGTGAATAAATGATACTATTTTTTTTGTACTTGGTGAAAAGACGCCTAGTTTCTCCCCCCCCTCCCCTTTCTTTCTTCCTTGGAATCAAATATACATCTCAAATCGACCGGCTGGTATGGTCATGGTAAGTGATTGTGAGCAAAATGTCAAAGGCGTTACGTATTTTTTGGTCATTAACATGGACTATGTAACGTTTTCTGGTTACGCTCACGGGTTTCTTCACAGGAGCCCGTCATGTTTGTCTCGTCTTGTCTTGTCTTGTCTTGCGACAACGAGTCCCACATGTTAGTACCCTTCCCTTTCGGACCAGCCAACGTTTTTAAAAGAAAGCTGGCAAACAGATGCAATGTGCTGACGCGTGTTTTTTTGTTTTTTTTTTCCCCTCCGCCTCAGCATTTCGAAAAAGGAAAAGAAAAAAGTAAGAAAAAAAAAAGCAAGGTGGAAAGCCAGGGACAATCATCTGTTTGTCCTGTCCCCCCCCCTCCCCAGGCCTCCCCCCTCCCCCAGCCCCTGCCGTCCTGGGTTTGGCCAGTGGTCACTGCAGACATTGCCCGTACGGATGTTTTGTTGACTGATTGGACGGCTGGTCACACGACGGAGAGGAGAGTGCGGCTGGAGAGAGGTGGTGGGGAGTGGGATGGGTGGGTTTGCAGGGCGAAGGATGGAGGTGAGGGGAGAGGGTATGGTGTGGGGGTGGTTGGGGAAATGAGTGGAGGTGAGGGGAAGGGTGGGTGTGGTGAAGGAGGAAGACCGTAAATGATTCGGGTTTTTGTTTAAGAGGGTCGTTTGGAAAGCTCCTCTTTCCGTTTCGTAACCGTGGGCTGTGTGTGTGTGTGTGTGCGCGTGCGCATTTGTGTGCGTGTGCGCGCGCATGTTTGTGTGTGTGTCCGTATGTGTGTGTGTGTGTGTGTTTTGTTCTTCCTGCGGAAGTTGTGCAACAAGTACCACTCCAGGACGATTTATAAGATGTCCGAGATCTACTTTTCTAATCAGTTACGCCGCAGCACCACTTGCAACTTGTCACTTGTGAATGCCTCGCATGCTAAAAGATTAGATCATCATCATCATCGTCGTCGTCGTCATTATCTGCACAGTGAGGATCTGATTATTATGACACGTGAAGCACTCTCTCTCATTTCACCGGAAGAAGTGAACATGTGGATGCGATACTCGTGATACTTGTTTTTTTTGTGTGTTTTTTTTCTTTTTCTGTCGACACAACAAATTTCTCCGTTTGTGTGAAAGTCCGCGCCACCTTGGAGTGATGGCCTAGAGGTGACGTGTCCGCCTAGGAAGTAAGATAATCTTGAGCGCACTGGTTCGAATCACACCGGCAGTCGCCAGTATTTTCTCCCCCTCCACTAGACCTTGAGTGGTGGTCTGGACGCTAGTCATTCGGATGAGACGATAAACCGAGGTCCCGTGTGCAGCATGCACTTAGCGTACGGAAAAGAACCCATGGCAACAAAAGGGTTGTCCCTGACAAAATTCTGTAGAAAAATCCACTTTGTTAGGGAAAAAAATAACATTGCAGGCAGGAGAAAAAAACAACATAAAATAGCTGGCGCTGGCAGTGTAGCGACGCGCTCTCCCTTTGGGAGGGCAGCCCGAATTTCACACAGAAATCTGTTGTGACAAAAAGAGAAATAAAAATACAAATGCAAATATATGTGTATCAATTTTTTTTTTCCGTCTGCATGTGTATGCTTCGCTTTGGAATTTATTGAACAGATTTTTGCCGTGGACAACTCGTTCGTGTCCGTGGGTTCTGTTGCTTGTCCTAAGTGTGTGCTGTACAGGGAGTCTTCTCGCTTTATCGTCTCATCCCAGGGACTAGCACCCAGACCAACACTCAAGGTCTGGAACGGAAGAGCGGGGAGTAGAAATCCCGGTCCGTGAGTGGAACTGGAACCAATGGACGCTCGCTTCCTAGTCTAGCGCATTACTACAAGGCCACCGCTCCACACGCTCCACAGCCGTTCAGAACGAGCTGGAACTGTCACCAGCGGTCCCATGCAGTTTCAGCTTTTCAAGGAGGGCGTCACTGCGTTCGGACAAATCCATATACGCCACACTGCAATCTGCAAGGCAGACGCCTGATCGACCAGCAGCTTAACCCACCGTGCTTAGTCAGGCCTTGAGTGTATGCATATATATATATATATATATATATATATATATATATATATATATATATTCATATATTGTATACCTTTCAGATTGGATTTCTTCTACAGACATTTGTCAGAGGACAGTACTCTCGTTGCCATGGGTTTTTTTTTCAGTGCGCCAAGTGCCTGCTGCACACAAGGCTTGGGTTTATCATCTCATTCGAATGACCAGACGCCCAATTTTTGATTTTCCGGTCAAACGTGAAAGAAAGGGCGAGAAGCCGGGGAATCGAACCCAGACCCTCGCGGACTCTGTATTGGCAGGTGAACGTCTTGACCATTCCGTCACCTTCCTCCCTCCATGCAGCCAAAAGCCACTCCAGTCATAAGTTCGGCAACGCCGAACATCTTACACGTGCAGCGAGCAACCGGAAAGGGGTCTTGATTGACAGACACGATTGGGAGGGGGTGGCGGGGGAACAAGTCGTTCGTCGTCGAGCCAACTGCGAAGGCCGTCTTGGCGAGGAGACAGGCGATAGGGAAGACAGGAAATGTCATCT
The DNA here is from genome assembly GCF_041734735.1 of Babylonia areolata. NCBI lineage: Eukaryota > Metazoa > Mollusca > Gastropoda > Neogastropoda > Buccinidae > Babylonia > Babylonia areolata. Next base: position 8,695,101 of record NC_134887.1, read on the forward strand.
CTCTCGCAGCATAAATTATGGCCTATCTATCTGCCTATCAATCCATCTATTTATCTCTCTGTATCTTTGTTCATCTATCTGTCTGTCTGTGCTGTAGAATTGTGGAGCCGTGGCAGAGTCGGTGTTTTGTCTGTGCTGTAGAATTGTAGAGCTGTGGCAGAGTCGGTGTTTTGTCTGTCTGTGCTGTAGAATTGTAGAGCTGTGGCAGAGTCGGTGTTTTGTCTGTCTGTGCTGTAGAATTGTAGAGCTGTGGCAGAGTCGGTTAGACGTCGGACTTCTCATCCAGTGTTCGAAGACCTGTTTCGTCATGGCTTTGTGTCCCTGGGAAAGGCTCTGTACTCCGAATTTCCTCACTCCACCCAGGTGTCAATGGGTATGAACTACGTGAAAGAGCACGATTTTAGCTCAAGGTGGTCGTCGCTAATTTTTGGGGGTTCTTTTTCAGGACTTAATGTATTGAATGTTGTCGTGTTTGTTGAATAAAAACGTTTATAAGCCAAATGATAAACGTTTGACAAACAAGACAAATCGCACAGGAAGAACGACAACCCAAACCGTGGCTTGTTGTTTACCAGCCGTGCCCAGCAGAGGGAAACAAGATGACCACCGCTTCATTTACACAAGTGGGCTTTTTGTGTTAAGCTACTAGTAAGGCATTTGGGTGGGAGGGGGAGAGGGTTGAAAAATGTTTCTGGTCACTCGAGCGGTGCTCTTCTCCCCCTCCTCCCCCCCCACGACCCCCCCCGCAGGTTCGAATCCCCTACACAGTTCGGGGAATTTGTTTTACTCCCCCCTCCGCCCCCCTTCCCCCAACTCCTTCACTGGACTTCAGGTGGTGGTCTGGGTATTAGTCATTCAGCTGAGACAAAAAATGAAGTCGTATGTGCAGCATGCACTTAGCGCACGTAAAAGTATCCACGGTAACAAAAGGGTTGCCCTCCCTGGCAAAATTCTGTAGAAGGATCTACTTTGAACGTTGGAGAAATACACTTGCAGACAGAGAATAAGAAACCAGAAATATGGGTGGCGCTGTACTGTGGCGACGGCTATCTCTGGGCCTGGGGAGCAGCCCGAATTTCACATAGAAATCTCCAGATTAGACTGTTGCAACTCTCTTCTCATCGGTTGTCCGCAAACACTCCGGAGACCACGACAGCAGGTACAAAACTCCGCCGCCAAACTGATTTATAAAGCAAAAAGATCCGCACACTACACACCCCTTCTAAAAGAGTTACAATGGTTACCCATAGAGCAAAAGAATCAAATACAAAGCCACCTGTCTCTGCTACCATGTCGTATCTGGGACAGCACCCCGATATCTCTCTGACATCTTTCAAGTTTATGTACCCTCCAGTTCTCTTCGCTCTGCTGCCGATGATAGAACCTTCCGCGTCCCAAAATACAAAAGAGAACAGAACGGTGGTCGAGCCTTTTCATCATCTGCTGTTCAAATATGGAACTCTTTGCCTCACCACGTCCGTCACAGAACCTCACTGCCTTCCTTTAAATCTAACCTCAAGACTTTCCTCTTCCAGCAGCATTTCCTCTAGACCCTCTCTCGTACATGAAAGTAGTTTGTTGAATGTGTAGGTATATTTGTAACGCTGTATTGTGTGTGCGTCGAATGTATGTATGTATGTATTGCTCGCACGAGTTTGTATACGCATGTATATGTTTGTTGTGCATGATTGTGAGTTGGGGACTGAGTGTGTTTCGTCTGTGTGTGGATTGTAAAGCGATTTGTAAAGCGAATGAGGAAAGGGCTGATAAATGTCCAGTTATTGTTATCATTATCATTATTGATACGATACAGCACAAGGTTATAGTAATTGCTTGTCAGAGTAGTGATGACGGTGATGGTGATGTTGATAATGATACTAATAATGATGACGATGATAATATTTCAGCGAACTTCATCAGCACCATGGATACCAACGTGCAGTTCATTATTTTCCCGTTTTGCTATACAGTGCTATCGTATAATTATTTAGTTTTCCGTTTTGCTATACAGTGTTACCAAAGTATAGTTCTTTAGTTTTCCGTTTTTGCTGTACAATGCTATCAACGTATAATTATTTAGTTTTCCGTTTTGCTAGACAGTGCTATCAACGTATAATTATTTAGTTTTCCGTTTTGCTACACAGTGCCATCGACGTACAGTTATTTAGTTTTCCGTTTTGCTATACAGTGTTACCAAGTATAGTTCTTTAGTTTTTCGTTTTTACTTTACAATGTATCAACTTATAGTTCTTCAGTTTTCCGTTTTGCTATACAGTGTTATCAACGTGTAGTTCTTCAGTTTTCCGTTTTGCTATACAGTGTTAGCAAAGTATAGTTCTTCAGTTTTCCGTTTTGCTATACGGTGTTAGCAAAGTATAGTTCTTCAGTTTTCCGTTTTGCTATACAGTGTTAGCAAAGTATAGTTCTTCAGTTTTCCGTTTTGCTATACAGTGTTAGCAAAGTATAGTTCTTCAGTTTTCCGTTTTGCTATACAGTGTTATCGTATAGTTCTTCAGTTTTCCGTTTTGCTATACAGTGTTAGCAAAGTATAGTTCTTCAGTTTTCCGTTTTGCTTCGTTTAAACATTCATGCACGAGTATACATTTCCGCCAACACGTGAATAAAAACACTATGATTTTACCCCCCCCCCTCCCCTCCCTCCCCAGTCCCACCTCCTTCACAACAATATATTATCAAGCTTGAAAAAAGGTACCGCAGTTGTATTGAACCACACATACGTGTGTGTGTGTGTGTGTGTGTGTTTAAACTCGGAAGCAAGAAGACTTACCACAGGACCCAAACAGCTGACCACTAATTTCCAAAATTGATATTTAAACATTTTTGTGTGTGTGCGCGATGAATTGATTGCTGTATTTGGGATGATAACACAGTTTTGGTCATGTTATTTTGAGATTATTTGAGATTTTTTTTTTTTTTTTTTTTTACAGTTCGCGGTAACGGAGACGTTGTCTTCGCCTCATGCACACTGCACCGTGTTGCCGTTTTCTGTAGAATCAATCAGCCAGGACGAATCACATCCAGCTTTTGGGATTTTCGAGATGCTCCCCTCTGGTCGACGGTACAGAAGT
>NC_134887.1:8703189-8708189 GCF_041734735.1 Babylonia areolata
TTTTGAAACAGTCTTTTGATAGTTTACATCGCTGACGCTATCTTTTAGAAACAGTCTTTTGATAGTTTACATCGCTAACGTTACTTTTATAATCACTCTTTTGATAATTTACATTGCTGACACTCTTTTTGAGACAATCTTTTGATAGTTTAGGTGACTTGCCAGAAATAGTCTTTTGATAGCTTACATCGCTAACGCTCTGTTTGAAAACAAGTCTTTTGATACTTTACATCGCTCACGCTCTTTTTGAAATAGTCTTTTTATAGTTTACATCGCTAATGCTCTTTTTGAAACAGTCTTTAGTTTACATTGCTGACGCTCTTTTTTTTTTTTTTAAAGTCTTTTGATAGTTTACGTTGCTAACGCTCTTTTTGAAACAGTCTTTTGATAATTTACACTGATGACACTCTTTTTGAGACAGTCTTTTGATAGTTTACATCGCTAACGCTCTGTTTGAAAAGTCTTTTGATAGTTTACATCGCTAACGCTCCGTTTGAAAACAGTCTTTTGATAGTTTACATCGCTAACGCTCTGTTTGAAAACAGTCTTTTGATAGTTTACATTGCTGACGCTCTATTTGAAAGTCTTTTGATAGTTTACATCGCTAACGCTCTGTTTGAAAACAGTCTTTTGATAGTTTACATCGCTAACGCTCTGTTTGAAAAGTCTTTTGATAGTTTACATCGCTAACGCTCTGTTTGAAAGCAGTCTTTTGATAGTTTACATCGCTAACGCTCTGTTTGAAAACAGTCTTTTGATAGTTTACATCGCTAACGCTCTGTTTGAAAAGTCTTTTGATAGTTTACATCGCTAACGCTCTGTTTGAAAAGTCTTTTGATAGTTTACATCGCTAACGCTCCGTTTGAAAACAGTCTTTTGATAGTTTACATCGCTAACGCTCTGTTTGAAAAGTCTTTTGATAGTTTACATCGCTAACGCTCTGTTTGAAAAGTCTTTTGATAGTTTACATCGCTAACGCTCCGTTTGAAAACAGTCTTTTGATAGTTTACATCGCTAACGCTCTGTTTGAAAACAGTCTTTTGATAGTTTACATTGCTGACGCTCTATTTGAAAGTCTTTTGATAGTTTACATCGCTAACGCTCTGTTTGAAAACAGTCTTTTGATAGTTTACATCGCTAACGCTCTGTTTGAAAAGTCTTTTGATAGTTTACATCGCTAACGCTCCGTTTGAAAACAGTCTTTTGATAGTTTACATCGCTAACGCTCTGTTTGAAAACAGTCTTTTGATAGTTTACATTGCTGACGCTCTATTTGAAAGTCTTTTGATAGTTTACATCGCTAACGCTCTGTTTGAAAACAGTCTTTTGATAGTTTACATCGCTAACGCTCTGTTTGAAAAGTCTTTTGATAGTTTACATCGCTAACGCTCTGTTTGAAAGCAGTCTTTTGATAGTTTACATCGCTAACGCTCTGTTTGAAAACAGTCTTTTGATAGTTTACATCGCTAACGCTCTGTTTGAAAAGTCTTTTGATAGTTTACATCGCTAACGCTCTGTTTGAAAAGTCTTTTGATAGTTTACATCGTTAACTCACTCAGTACGGCCAGTCCTCTCTTCTCTTCTACACAGACCCCTCGGATGTCCAGTGGGTGTCTGAATGACCCAACCCAGTTTAGCTTCCGTCGTCAGAATTGTGGTATTCTTTGTCAACATTCACCTCTTCAGTATAAGAGCCTTCCGCTTGCAATATTTTGATAATGGTAGTTGGGGTGAAACGTTGTTAACGTCGTCTCTTTCGCCGTTCGTATGGAAAGAGTTAACGCTCTGTTTGAAAAGAGTCTTTTGATAGTTTACATCGCTAACGCTCTGTTTGAAAACAGTCTTTTGATAGTTTTAACGCTCTGTTTGAAAACAGTCTTTTGATAGTTTTAACGCTCTGTTTGAAAACAGTCTTTTGATAGTTTTAACGCTCTGTTTGAAAACAGTCTTTTGATAGTTTACATTGCTGACGCTCTTTTTGAAAGTCTTTTGATAGTTTACATCGCTAACGCTCTGTTTGAAAGCAGCCTTTTGATAGTTTACATCGCTAACGCTCTGTTTGAAAAGAGTCTTTTGATAGTTTACATCGCTAACGCTCTGTTTGAAAACAGCCTTTTGATAGTTTACATTGTTGACGCTCTGTTTGAAAGTCTTTTGATAGTTTACATCGCTAACGCACTGTTTGAAAACAGTCTTTTGATAGTTTACATCGCTAACGCACTGTGTGAAAACAGTCTTTTGATAGTTTACATTGCTGACGCTCTTTTTGAGACAGTCTTTTTTTTTTTTTTTTTTTTTTAAAGTTTACATTGCTGACGCTCTTTTAGAATCAGTCTTTTGGTAGTTTACATCGCTTTCGCTCTTTTTTTTAATTTTTTTAAAAAAAAAGTCTTTTGATAGATTACGTCGCTAACGCTCTTTTTTGAAACAGTTTTTTTAAATTTATTTTTTAATTTTTTATTTATCATTGCTGACGCTCTTTTTGAAACAATCTTTTAGTTTACATCGCTCACACTCTCTGTGTCTTTCCCTTTGACTGTGTTTTTCTTTCCAGACGTGGATTCTGAGTGCTCGGTTCGGGGAACTTGATGAAGGTGGAAATGAACCCGACCAGAAGACCAGAAAAAAAGTGTGTTTCAGTTTCAGTTTCAATTTCTCTGTGAGGCATCACTGCGTTCAGACAAATCAATATACGCCACACTACATCTGCTAGGCAGATGCCTGACAGCAGCAAAACCCAACACGCTTGTCAGGCCTTGAGTGAATGCATATATATTTGTGTACCTATCAGAGTGGATTTCTTTTTACATTCATCTTCTTCTTTCGTGGGCTGCAACTCCCACGTTCACTTGTATGCACTTAACTTGGCCAGAGGACAACACTCTCGTTGCCATGGGTTCTGTTACAGTGCGCCGAGTGCGTGCTGCACACGGGACCTCGGTTCATCGTCTCATCCGAAAGGCTAAACGCTCAGTTTGATCTTCCAGTCAAACTTGGGAGGAAAGTTCAGAGCGGGATTCGAACCCACGCCCTCACGGACTCTCTAGAGTATTGGCAGTTGAGCGTCTTAACCATTCTGCCACCTTCCTCCTAGGGGTGTGTGTGTGTGTGGGGGGGGGGGGAACTCTCTGAAAAACAGAAAGAAAACAACAGGACGTGCCTGCAATGTGAGCAGGGGTGGGGCAGGTCCATGTTGCCTGTTACCCTGTCGCTTACTCTTTGATCGAACAGGGATGATGTGAGGGCGGTAGAAAAGTCCTGTCTTTGCTTTGTCCCTTGATCACCCCCCGCATGATTAGATAAGACAATTAGATAAGTGATGACGACGATCTGTCCGGGAGCAGAATGTGAGGCTATCCACCCATTAACTCTCTCCGTACGAACGGCGAAAGAGACGACGTTAACAGCGTTTCATCCCAATTACCATCATCAAAATATAGCAAACAGAACGCTCTTATACTGAAGAGGTGAATGTTGACAAAGAATACCACAATTCTGACGACGGAAGCTAAAGGTTGGGTCATTCACACACCCACTGGACATCCGAGGGGTCTGTGTAGAGGAGAAGAGAGGACTGGCCGTACTGAGTGAGTTAACTGCCAGACAAAAGTGATCGCGCCGCAGCCGAGTTTATTATGACAAGTGTTCCAGGAACGAACGTGTTTCTATTTCGGAATGCAGACGGACAGTCGTGTGTTTTTTTTGTTTGTTTGTCGCGAACCAACAGTCTTGGATTAGATGAACTGGGCAACACATGAAATAGTTTCGATCCGAGTTCAGCATAGGATCTCACGGCTGGCCATACAGGGACAGGAATAGTTTTGACAGGCGAGGATTGAGCAGGGATGGGAGAGGGCAAGTAGACAGTATCAGTATCAGTAGCTTAAGGAGGCGTCACTGCGTTCGGACAAATCCATATACGCTGCACCACATCTGCCAAGCAGATGCCTGACCAGCAGCGTAACCCAACGCGCTTAGTCATGCCTTGAAAAAAAAAATTAAAAAGATAAAAATTATAAACTAAACTAAAATAACAAAAAAACCCACAAAAAAAAAACAAAAAAAAAAAAAAAAACAATGAAATAAAATAAATAAAATAAAATAAAAAGAAAAAAGTAAATAAATAAATGAATAATAGATAAATACATAAAAAAAGAACTGCTACTAATAATAATTATATTTATAAGGCGCAAAAACTTGATAAAGTCAACTGTAAGCGTACAAAAAACAAAACAAAACAAAAAAAAACCCCAAACAAACCCAAAACAAACAACAACAAAAACCCCACAACAAGACAGACAAGTAGACAACACATAAATGGTTCCGATCCGAAATGGAGCAAGGATCATGTGTTCGTTTGGGATGGGGAGGGGGGCAGGACTATTTGCACAACGAGCAAAGAGTGAGCAAGAGGGGGTGGGGTGGGGGGGTCCCTAAAGAGAGAGAGTATCGTGTCAAGATAAGAAAAGAAAAAGAAAGAAGAAGAAGAAGAAAAAAAAGGCCAGTTGGAAACAGGGAGGTAGTGAAAGTGCACTTGACCGTCGTAACATCCGTGAATCAGAATAACTCTGGGGTCGGGACTTGTTTGTTTGTTCTTGGAGACCGTCCGTGTCTGCACTGCACGCCGTCTGTATAATGAAGACGTCTGTCTGTTGCACATATGTTGGGTTTCCTCTTTTGTGATGGGATGCTGCGGGAACTGCTGATGCTGCTTTTTTTTTTTCAGTTGTGTTGTATCGCATTTGTATTGTGTTGCATTGTATAATATGGCATTGCATTGTATTGTAGAGGGGGAGGGGGGTGGGGGGTGAGTCCTGGATGTTTAATTTGATTTGATTTGATATGGATACTTTTTTAGCGCCTGTCCTCGGTCGGAGACCAAGCTGTACTGAAGCGCTTTACAAAAGCGCTCGAGGTCATTTTTTCACAACAGGCTGTCTACCTGGGGTAGAGCCGACTGACGCTGGGCTGCCATTGGGCGCTCATCATTCGTTTCCTGT
>NC_134887.1:8713189-8715689 GCF_041734735.1 Babylonia areolata
TTAGACGAGGGTAGGAAAAAAAATCGAGGGGAGGGGGGGGGGGAATTACTGTGTACGCATGCGTTAAATAAAAGTGTGTGTGCGTGCATGTTCGCGTATGTGTGTGTGTGTTACATATAGAAAATGATCGATTTCACTTTAGTTTAAAAAATATTTAAAAAAAATAATAATAAAAAAGCATAACAATATAACACCTTTCTAATGAAAAACTAACAACTATGACAGCGAACCAACTGGACTATTTAACAAAGAGTTGAAAAAGTCATACATTAGCAATAGACTGCTGAAGACTGTGAACACTGAAGATGAGTTCAGTGAGTTCAGGGATGTGAGACTTTAACGTATCGCAAGTTGATATATGATCGGCTGTTATGTGAGCACCACTGACAGATGCAAGAAACATTGCTGACATACTTGCTGCAATATTTATTGAAGAAAATTCAAAGCATAGACTGCAGAGCATTTAGACTGGCACTTGGCTTACCAGACCATGCTTTCTACGTGTGTGTGTGTGTGTTTGCTTTGTCTGTGTCTTGCATGGTTTCTTTGTCTGTCTGTCTGTCTCAATGTCTATATCTATCTGTCTCTTTGTCCCTCCCTCCCTCCCCCCTCTTTCTCTGTCTCTCATTTTGTGTGGGGCGCGTTTTCTCTCACGCAACGCAGACTATTTGACACCGAAGATGGATACACGATAATTTCTTTTTATATCAACAACAACAACAAACAAAACAAACAAAAAAAAAACAAGAAAAAAACAAAACAAACAACAACCCCCCCCCCCCACCCCCCCAAACCCCAACAACAATAACAACAAACAAACAAACAAACGAAAAAAACCTTCAGAAAAGTTAGTGACTAGGCGCTGGCGCAATAAATATCGACTTAAAATTAAAATTTTTTTTTTTTATTATTATTATTTTTTTACACAACGGTTATAAAATGTAAATGATTATTGATAAGCTTCAGTAACGAATTGGGAAAAAAAAAGATATACTTTAAGTGGAAATCCTAATGATAAGAGTACAAAAGAGAGAGAGATCAATGATAAAACACAAGTGAGAGAGAGAGAGTTTGATTATGCGTCCTAATGATAAAGCCCGAAGTATATGATTTATATGATTTATTAGCTTTAAGAAGAAACTTAAGTTCAAGTTTCCCATGACAGACTTTCACGGCCATCGGGGCAGTGGGTTCACATCTACCACTGTGTTTAGGGCTGGGCATAGGAAGACGGGGCCCATTTCTCTCCTTCCGCCGTTTGAACATTCCCTGCCGAAGTCAGGTACACATTCACACCAGTGTGGAGTGAGGTAAATCGAAGTAAAGTGACTTTCCCCAAGGACACTACACCATGCCGTAACGGTGTGTGTGTGTGTGTGTGTGTGTGTTGTGTGTGTGATGTGTGTGTGTGTGTGATGTGTGTGTGTGTGTGTGTGTGTTCTTTAGTTTAGCGTCTTTTCAATATTACCGATATTAGACTATAAAAAAAGAAAAAGAAAAAAAAAAGTGGGATGGGGTGGGGAGAGGGGAATGAAATGTTAGGTTAACACAGAAAAGGTGGAAAACTACTAAGAAATGCATAACTAACATGAACTTAGCTTTAACAGTAACAATTCAATAATGATGATAGTAACTAAAACCATGAACACAATTATGAAGTACATTAAAGGAATGTAAAAATAGGGCTATGAACTAATGCCTTTGAAAGTTCTACTTAAAGAACCTCGTTAGAAATAACTTCCCCCAAAATCATCTGCAGAATAATTACTCTCTATGAAATACTTGGGCAAGAAGATACGTAACTGCTGACAGTGAAAGAAACTATGATGCAAGCCGAACTGCTTACCACAAATGCATATAACATTTTTTTTTTTTTAAACTATATTTTGTCTTCAGCGCGTTAAGTTTTATACGGAAGAAACTAGATGTTATTAGAGAGAGAGAGAGAGAGAGTACTCCATAACGCAGCACTGACTAAGCTCAATGAATTATTGTATCATGTTCGCACGGAAGCCATTTCCGTGAATGCATTTACAATGATGTTTCAACTCCCGGTGTGTCAAGTTCGCTTGGGGACTGCACTGAGGTTTTCATGTGTGGTATTTGTGCGCAAACATATAATTATCATTACTCATCCGTACTTGATGTCAGTCTTCTTCTTCTGCGTTCGTGGGCTACAACTCCCACGTTCACTCGTATACACGCGAGTGGGCTTTTACGTGTATGACCGTTTCGGGGGTGTGCATGTTGGGTATGTTTTTGTTTCCACACTGAACCCACCGAACGCTGACATGGATTACAGGATCTTTAACTTGCGTATTTTTGATATTCTGCTTGTGTATACACACGAAGGGGGGTTCAGGCACTATGCTGACCTTGGAGATCGGAAAAATCTCTACCCTTTACCCACCAGGCGCCGTTACCGAGATTCGAACCCGGGACCCTCAAACTGAAAGTTCAACGCTTTAACCATTCGGCTATTGCGCCCGTCGTACATGAT
>NC_134887.1:8723189-8758189 GCF_041734735.1 Babylonia areolata
GGTCTGCTTTCAAGCCCTGACCATCGCGCGGGGTTTATGCGTAGACCAGGCATCTGCTCCCATTCATTTATTTTATTTTATTTTTGAAGCGATGTACAGCAGAGTATATTTGTATTTGTATTTCTTTTTATCACAACTCTCTCTCTCTCACTCAAACACAAACGCGCGCGCGCGCGCGCGCACACACACACACACACACACACACACACACTCTCTCTCTCTCTCTCTCTCTCTCTCTCACACACACACACACACACACACACACTCTCTCTCTCTCTCTCTCTCTCTCTCTCTCTCTCTCTCTTCTCTGTGTGAAATTCGGGCTGCTCTCCCCAGGGAGAGTGCGTCGCTACAGTTCGGCGCCACCCATTTATATATATAAAACTGCACGCAGGAAAAAAAAAATTCCTGCGTGCAGTTTTGTTTTTCCTATCGAAGTAGATTTTTCTACAGAATTTTGCTAGGAACAATCCTTCTGTTGCCGTGGGTTCTTTTACGTGCGCTAAGTGCATGCTGCACGTGGGACCTCGGTTTACCGTCCCATCCGAGTGACCAGCGTCCAGACCACCACTCAAGGTCTAGTGGAGGGGGAGAAAATATCGGCGGCTGAGCCGTGATTCGAACCAGCGCGCTCAGGTTCTCTCGCTTCCTAGGCGGACGCGTTACCTCTAGGCCATCACTCCATGGACCAGTCCGCCTTTTTTTTTTTTGACACCTCTTTGAAACCGAAACTCCATCACTGTCCACAGAATTGTGTTGATTACCGAATACGTGTTTTTTTCCAGTCTCCCTCTCTCTGACTCTTCCTGCCCAGTCTAGAGGTCTGTCTGTCTGTCTGTCTGTCAGTCTGCTGGTTTGTCTGTATGTATGTCTTTCTGTATAGTGTCGGTCGGTCGGTCTGTCAGTCTGTGTGTCTGCCTGTCTGTCGGTCAGTCAATCTGTCTGTTGGTTTGTATGTTTACATGTCTGTCTGTCTGTCTGTCGGTCGGTCAGTCTGTCTGTCTGTTGGTCTGTATGTTTCTTTGTATGTATGTATGTCTGTCTGTTACTCTATCGGTCTGCCTGTCTGTCAGTCAGTCAGTCTGACTGCTGGTCTGTCTGTCTGTTGGTCTGCTTGTTTGTCTGTCTGTCTATTCGTCTGCCTGTCTGTCAGTCAGTCTGTCTGCTGGTCTGTCTGTCTGTCTGTTGGTCTGCTTGTCTGTCTGTTTGTCTGTCTGTTGGTCTGCCTGTCTGTCAGTCAGTCAGTCTGACTGCTTGTTGGTCTGCTTGTCTGTCTATCTGTTGGTCCGTCTATTGGTCTGCCTTTCTGTCAGTCAGTCAGTCTGACTGCTTGTTGGTCTGCTTGTCTGTCTGTCTGTTGGTCCGTCTATTGGTCTGCCTTTCTGTCAGTCATTCAGTCTGGCTGCTGGTGTGTCTGTCTGCCTGTTGGTCTGACTTTCAGTCAATCTGTCTGTCTGTCTGTCTGTCTTATCCCCCCCCCCCCCCCCCCCCCCCCCCCCCCCACCGCCTCCCCCCGACCCCCTCTCCCAACACCGTCTTTCTGTCCTTTCTGTCTGTGTCGGTCGGTCGGTCGGTCTGTCAGTCTTTGTGTCTGCCTGTCTGTCGGTCACTCTGTCTGTCTGTTGGTTTGTATGTCTCTCTGTCTGTCTGTCTGTCTGTTGGTCTGCTTGTCTGTCTGTGTGCCTGTTGGTCTGACTTTGTCAAACTGTCTGTCTATCTGCCTTTCTCTCTTATTCTCCTCCCCCCCCCCCCACGCCCCCAGACCCCATCTCCCAGCACCGCCTTTCTGTCCTGCCCTCACCACCAGCCTTGTTCTGGAGGCGGCGCCGTGACAGAATGAGTCCGGCGTTGGACTTGTGGTCCAGTGTTCACCAGTGATCACCATGGAAGAGACACAAGCCGGAACAGGATTACTAAACTGGATTTAACCCAAAGCCAAAGCATTCTACTTCCGAGCTACTAGAAGCAGAGAATTAGGCTTTTGGTTCAGTCCAGTAATTGTTAAACACAGACAGAAGCTATCGAGGCACTGTGTATAGATTTGTGTGTGAATTGTATATGAATGACTGATGGGTATGAATCGCTATTCCTGTTTGCCGTACATGTACTATGAAATGAACTTGGACATAGTGGTGTGAGGAATACTGTATAAAGATACAGCGGAAAATATTGCTCCGAAATGTGAACGTTTTTAGAACGTCAAATCACAGATTGCATGTTCGGAGAGAAAAGAGAATTAGATATCCCACACAATGGAGAAATATGTTTAAATATATTTAAAGTGTAAAATTTTGGAGAACTTGGAGATAAGTATCATAGTGGATTTAAGTGGGGTTTGTGTGTGTGTGTGTGTGTGTGTGTGTGTGTGTGTTTTGCTGTTGTTGTTTTTTTTGACGAATGTATGACAGTCAGTCGTGTCCGACTATGACCATCAGAACAGCAGAGGCGGCAACTGCTGTCGCACCTAATTGGGTTAGAATTTGATTATAGTGGAGAGAGTCTTGCCCAAGTTACATCCCCACTCTATCGGCTAAGAGGGTTTTAGGACAGTCGGCGTTGGAACGACCCCCTAAAGGCAAACTAGGCTGCTTCGCTAAGAGCCAGCGCAGTCGTGCCTCCAAGTTTGAGAGTCATAGTCATTCACAAAAGACTAAGCTAGTAAATGATTTCCCACTGCAATGGAGAAACCATTGATCATACAGCTGTCATTTTGCTGTTGGCCCAACTGTAAGCTCATGTCAGTCTGTGATTTATAAGCTGAATACAGAACGGTCATACACGTAAAATGTTAAGTGTTACATGTTTGTCTGAGTGTGTATGTGTGCATGCCTGAAATCTTATTGAATGACACAGGAAACGAATGATGAGCGCCCAATGGCAGCCGTCAGTCGGCTCTAGCCAGGTAGGCAGCCTGTTGTGTAAATGACCCCATGTTTGTAAAGCGCTTGGAGCTTGGTCTCCGACCGAGGATAGGTGCTATATAAGAATCTATATCAATCAATAATATATATATATATATATATATATATATATATATGTGTGTGTGTGTGTGTGTGTGTGTGTGTGACAAAAGTTTTCTGCTGACGATCGAAATGTTCTGAAATTCTATCCTTTCCTTTCCTTTTTTTTATTTTTTTGTTGTTGTTGTTGATGTCTGTCTGCATGTGTAATTGGCTTCACCATCAATGTTCTAAAGAATTCCCACCCACCCCCGCCTCCCACCCAGAGACAGCCCTTTTGTTGCCACGGGATCTTTAACGTGTTCTTAGTGCATGCTGCACACGAGACCTCGATTTATCGTGTCATCCGAATGACTACCACCCAGACCACGACTCAAGGTCTAAATCCAGCTAAGTATATATATATGTATGAGACTCAAACCCGTGATCACTCGCTTCCAGTTCGGGCTGCATTACCACTTGGCCACCTCTCTATGGTGTCAAAAGTAACGTTTCTCATTGGTGATGCACATCTGCTGTGTAGTCCCCCTGAAAACGGAGTATGACTGCGTACATGGCGGGGATCAAACTCGGTCATACACGTGTGTACGACTGAACGTGGGAGTCGCAGCCCACGAGCAAAGGAGGAGGAGGAGAAGAAGAAGTTTCAACGAGTTACAGTTTGGTGGTGGAGAATCGTATCGTTTTCGTTCGTGTTGCTACAAATAAATAATAAAAACACACAAAGAAACAGCTCCCCCCCCCCCCCCCCCAAAAAAAACCCCCCCAAAAAACAACAACAACAAAACAACAAACAAAACAAAAAACAACAAACAAAAAAACAACAACAACAAAAGACACACACACACACACACACACACACACACACACACACACACACACACACACACACACACAAACCAAACCAAACCAACCTTACAACGTCGGTAACCACCACGATTGTTTTGCTAAAAAAAAATAGATAGAAACCGGTTGACCAGCATTTGCAGGGCTTCACAATTTGTATTTTATCATTATCATTATTATTATTATTTTTATTTTTATTTTGGTGTAATAATTAAGCGGTTGGGAAATAGGGCACCGTTATCGAACCCCCCCCCCCCAACCCCCCCCCCCCCCCCCCCCCCCCCGAGTTATTAATAGCATATCATTATCGAAGCCCTGTGAAAGTTCTTTTTAGGGGAACCTAGTTATTCTGACACGAAAGTGACGTCGGAGCTTTTGTGAAATGTGAGGTGATGTATTCGTATAACATCACTCATCATCTTGTTTCAGTCACTCACTCTCTCCCTGTCTGTCTTTCTTTCTCTCATATTCTGCTCTCTCTCTCTCTCTCTCTCTCTCTCTCTCTCTCTCTCCCTGTCTGTCTGTCTTTCTCTCATATTCTGCTCTGTGTGTGTGTGTGTGTCCGTGTGTGTGTCCGTGTCCGTGTGTTGTATATATATTAATGATCACGATAATAAAAAAGCGTCAGAAAAAGAAACCCAAACATAACCTGGAGTGAAATCCTGCATTGACAAAGGCACGGTATTTCCATCCAGTAGGACAATTTCAGCGGCCGATTGTCATCATGGCTGGAGAGGCAGAGCGATAGCGCTGAAATGTGGGTAGGAGGGTGTGGGGGTGGGGTGGGTGGGGGATGAGAGGCGGAGGGGAAGGACCAAGGCAGGGGAGTGTGGAGACTTGGTGGGGGTGGGGGTGGAGGCCTTCCTTGGACTTCCCACTCCAGTTTCAGCAGGAGAGAAAGTGATTCCTTTGCTTGAACCAAAAGTGCCTGCTACATCAAAGCCATCATGGTGATAGGCAATGATACTTTACCTAACAGTGCTGCGCGAACCACTATATATATACACATCAGCAAAAACTCATTCCCTTGCACACTTCTCTTTGGTCTGTATTTAGAATAAACCTAATTGTTTTAAGGGAGGGGGGAAAAAAAAAACCCGCACTCCTATTTTCCTGCTTGTAACGTGCACGTACTTAATTCTGTTGCGCTACTTTGTTCCTGTTCATGTAGACCATGTGAAAAAGAAGAAAAAAAAAGAAAGAAAAAGAAAAAAGGAAAACAAAAAAGAGCCATTCAGCAATTCTGCACCGTAAACGAAAAATGCAGTGATGTGTGAAACACCGTTGAATTTTGTCGGCACTGCAAAGGACGTGATCTGTAACAGTGTCGAATTGCATTGTATTGTGCTATATTACTTTTTGTCACAAGTTTTTTTTCTGTCTGAAGTCAGTTCGGGCTGCTTTCCTTGGGTAGACTGCGTCGCCACAGTACAGAGCCACCCAGATATATATATGTATGTGTGTGTGTGTGTGTGTTGTCTGCAGGTGTTTATTCCAAATGGACTTTTCTGCAGAATGTTGCCAGTGGACAACCCTTCTGTTGCCTTGGGTTCTTTCACGTGTGTTATCTATATTCGTGGGTGAACTGCACGGGACTTTGGTTTAATTATCATCGTCTCATCCCGGCAAAGATAAACACCAAAACCAGCAGTCGAGGTCAAGTGGAAGGGTGTGTTGTGTTGGGGGTGATGGAGTGTACTAAAAAAAAAAAAAAAAAAAAATCCCGTTCCGTATACGAGACTCAAACCATTGAAGTGGACTCGAACCTGCTAACAGTGGCTTCCTGGTCGGGAATTCCCATTATACCACATTGCCACCCGACTGCAGATAAGTTGATCTGCAACCAACCACCCTCTCTCCTCTCCTCACCCATCACCGCCCCCCAGACGCTAGACTCCAACGGGGGAGTGGAGAAGATGCATGAGTCTGCTTTGATAGCTGGACAGGCTGTCAAAGTTTAGGTGCGAAAAAGATAAAGCGATAGCGCGCTCCACAATTCTAAAATCACGACACGGCAGTTCACACAGAACAATGGGAAGGGGGCGAACGACTGTGTGTGTGTGTGTGTGTGTGTGTGTGGTGTGAGTATGTGTGTGTGAGTGTGTGTGTGTGCTTGTGGTGTGAGTGTTTGTGTTGTGTGTGCGCGCGTGGTGTGTGTGGGTGTGCCACCCAGTGCGTTTGATGAAACTGCACCCCTTTGTTAAGGATTTTCTGAGGAGAGTCTTTTTTCCACATAATTATTTTTAGAGGTAACATTAGATTCTTAAGGTGCAGTTTCTTTCCTTTGTTATCGCGCCTGTCTGAGCAGAAAACGAACACAGGCTGTTAAACAGCACAGCACTTGATGAACTGGGTGAACGCTCGCACGAGCTCGCACACATACACGCACTCACACACACACACACACACACACACACACACACGCGCGCGCGCGCGCGCACGTACACACAGAGTCGTCTGAATTTTGAGGCCAAACAATCCCACAATAATGTCCTGATAGGAATTGAATCGTACCAGTCATCAGTTCGTGGTGTTCCCCGCTTGATAGCTGCGCTTAGAAACTTTCCCGTCTGTTTTCTGTTGGCGGTGGGGTTTTTTTTGTGTGTGTTTTTGTTGGGTTTTTTTTTTTTTCACTTCCAAGAAGGCCTGTTCTTGTGATTCTGGCCAATTCCACCTTACCTCGGTCTTCGACAAGAAAGGAGGACGGATGTGTGATTTTTGTGAGGCGTGGTAGGAATTCTGACAAGCAATTCACCAACCAAAGGTAGCGACGGAGTTCCTCCAGATTCTGAGGCGGTGGATGGCTACTAGCCTAGCGGTGGACAGCGAGACTGTGGATAGCCTAGCGGTGGACAGCGAGACTGTGGATAGCCTAGCGGTGGACAGCGAGACTGTGGATAGCCTAGCGGTGGACAGCCAGACTGTGGATAGCCTAGCGGTGGACAGCCAGACTGTGGATAGCCTAGCGGTGGACAGCGAGACTGTGGATAGCCTAGCGGTGGACAGCCAGACTGTGGATAGCCTAGCGGTGGACAGCCAGACTGTGGATAGCCTAGCGGTGGACAGCCAGACTGTGGACAGCCTTGTGGTGGACAGCCAGACTGTGGATAGCCTAGCGGTGGACAGCCAGACTGTGGATAGCCTAGCGGTGGAGAGCGAGACTGTGGATAGCCTAGCGGTGGACAGTCAGACTGTGGACAGCCTAGCGGTGGACAGCCAGACTGTGGACAGCCTAGCGGTGGACAGCCAGACTGTGGATAGCCTAGCGGTGGACAGCCAGACTGTGGATAGCCTAGCGGTGGACAGCCAGACTGTGGATAGCCTAGCGGTGGACAGCCTACTGTTTGATGGTTTTAATCTTTCGTGGATCTGTGTGCAGTCTTTTTGTATGTAATGTGATGATCCATGAAGGTGAAATTGTATCTGATCTTGGTGTAAAACTTTGCTTCGTTCAGTAAATATATATGGTTTTCTAGGGGTTTGTCATGATTTTCTGTTTATTTCCATGGATGATAACACCATCAGCTATAAACATAGAACTCAGGTCAGTCCAGTGGAAGCCTTCAAGCTTTTTAAAATGTTTATATTTTTTGACTGAAAATTTCTAACACTGATACACCAAAGGGAATGCGAAACGATTTGTATTACCCAAAATATATATGTCTGGAGCATTGTTAGATCAGAGGATTCTTCAAGTTTCACACGCCCGGAGTGGAGTGATGGCCTGGAGGTAACGCGTCCGCATAGGAAGCGAGAGAATCTGAGCGCGCTGGTTCGAATCACGGCTCGGCCGCCGATATTTTCTCCCCCTCCACCAGACCTTGAGTGGTGGTCTGGACGCTAGTCATTCGGATTTTTTTTTTTTGGTTCCGTGTGCAGCATGCACTTAGCGCACGCAAAAGAACCCACAGCAACAAAAGGGTTGTTCCTGGCAAAATTCTGAAGAAAAATGCACTTCGATAGGGAAAACAAATAAAACTGCACGCAGGAAAAAATACAAAAAAATGAGTGGCGCTGTAGTGTAGCGACGCGCTCTCCCTGGGGAGAGCAGCCCGAATTCAACACAGAAGAACTGTTGTGATAAAAAGAAATACAAATACAAATGCTTCATCTTCACGTTTTAACAAACTCAGACTGAACGCATGCTACCGACAACGGTGGAAGATAGCGCATGCATCAACGCTTCGTAGAAAAGAGTAGCCAGACATTGTGTTGTTCTGGGTTTAGTAAAAGAAAAATCAGACTTGAACATTTTCTTTGTAATTTAGACTGATTTCTAAGGACTATCTGACTATTTTCTGTGAGTGTTTCGAATGGGGTTGTCAACCGTAATGTGAGAGGTATTCAATAAATGCTAGTGTTAGTACTTAAGAATCGTATGGGTTTGTCAATGTTAATGTGATAGGTATTCAATATATGCATGTGGTAGACTTAAGAACTTTTGTATTTATTAACACATTGTACTTTTACTTTAAATCTCGTTTCGTGACTGCCAACACGGTTCCTGAAAATGTTGATGAAACATACCCGTGTGTCAAGCTACTGATCACAGGAAGGTGGCAGAATGGTTAAGACGCTCAGCTGCCAATACAGAGAGTCCGTGAGGGTGTGGGTTCGAATCCCGCTCTCGCCCTTTCTCCTAAGTTTGACTGGAAAATCAAACTGAGCGTCTAGTCTTTCGGATGAGACGATAAACCGAGGTCCCGTGTGCAGCACGCACTTGGCGCACTGAAAAAGAACCCATGGCAACGAGAGTGTTGTCCTCTGGCGAAATTACATAAAATGAAATCCACTTTCATAGGTACACAAATATGTAAGCATGCACTCAAGGCCTGACTAAGCGCGTTGGGTTATGCTGCTGGTCAGGCATCTGCTCAACAGATGTGGTGTAGCGTGTATGGATTTGTCCGAACGCAGTGACGCCTCCTTGAGAAAGTGAAACTGAAACTGATCACAGTTTTAGGTGCACCTACACTATGCATGATCGCACCGTTTATATTTCTCTTCAGCCAAAGATAATCCTGGCACTGATTTGTTGAAGTTGTTGT
Organism: Babylonia areolata; assembly: GCF_041734735.1. Lineage (NCBI taxonomy): Eukaryota > Metazoa > Mollusca > Gastropoda > Neogastropoda > Buccinidae > Babylonia > Babylonia areolata. The sequence continues at coordinate 8,732,044 of NC_134887.1, forward strand.
CAGCCTGCATAATCAGTACAGGTGCCCTTTGTATTTTGTTTTATTGCATGGCGGGTGTTGTGGTCAATCAGGGGGGTGGGGGGTGGTGGTGGCGTTGTGCTAATGACTGTTTGTAAAGAGCTTAGAGTGTGGTCTCTGGCTGAAGATAGGCACTGTATAAGTATCCACATCGTCATTATCATTACTTTTTTTTGTCACACCAGATCTCTCCTGTGTGACATTCAGGTTGCCCCCCCCCCCTCCCCGAGCCCCTCCAGGACAGTGCGTCGACACAGTACAGCAGCCCTTGACCCTGCTTTTCACCTTTTTTTTTTCTGTCTCCATGTTTATTTCTGTTTTCTACCTCTGTGTGTGTATGTGTGTGTGTGTGTGTTTCTACGTAAATTTATAGGAACAACCTTTTGTTGCCGTGGGTTCTTTTACATGCGCCAACAGTGTTGCGCATTGTTGCAAGAAAAAAAGAAGAAGAAGAAAAAAAAAGCAAAAAAAAAGAGCATCATCAGCATTATCGTCGTCGTCATATCACCTTCGCCATTACCCCATTATTATCTTCATAATCATCACGATCATCATCCTCATGATAAACACACTAATTTGTAATCATAACGACGCTGTTTGAAAAAGAGACAAATAATATTAGTAAATATTAGTGGGGATCTATCTGTCCATCTACCTGTCCATCTATCTATCTGTCTGTCTGTCTATCTATGTGCGTGTATAAAGAAAGAAAGGGGGAGATTCAGAGAGAGAGAGAGAGGGTTGATTGTTGGACGTTTAATCGGACAGAAAATAAAAAGGGTGTTTTATGTTCCTTGTGTTTCAGGTAGGAAACTCGCGCGTGCACGCACAACGCGAACGGTGAAATAAACACCCACCTTCAGAGACCCTTCCGAGTCCTGCTGTATGCACACACCTTCACTCCGGTTTACCTCCACAGCCACATCACCACCAACACTGTTCCGTGCCTTCTTACTACACTTCACGGGATTCTCTCACCATCTGGAAGAATGCTACGCGAGGATATGCATGAAAACTTGACAGAGAGGGAGAGGAAAAATCACTGTTAATTAACAAAAGTGTCGGAAAGTGTGGAAAATCGCGTCCAAATACCCGCAGTGATCAAAATAGAGAGTTGTACTGTTCTAACGTGGAGACTAGAAACAACCACCAAAAACAAAACAAAACAACAAAACAAAAAACACACCAACATACAAGCAGTGCATAGTGCAGCGTTCATTCCAAGACAAATGTTTGGTGTCTTCTTGACGGCAAACAGTGAAAGCATCATCGAATGTTTGATTTGGACTTGTGATAAGCATATGCTCTTTAATTAAAATCCAAAGAAAAAATTCCCTTTTTCTTACCAGCAGTCAGCCTAGCACCATCGTGTGCCGTGTGCTTTGATGCGTGCAGAATCATTGATTGTACTCTAGTGTAAATCACATCATGAACTGAAAACGAATTACTTAAACTAAAGATCAAGCACCCTACCGCACCCCACCCCACCCCTTTTTTTTATCAGACGCTCCTACAGTTTTACTTGGGATGTCTTTGTCATAACATAAACCTTTCAAAACTGGCCACAATGGCGGATCGACATTACCACTCATCCTCAGCGCAAAACTTGAGTTACGGCCCAAACACCACAGCGGAAGAAGCTAAACCACTCGTCTACCCTGCCTTACCCCCTGAGCACACGGAGGTCGCCATGAACGGAAGTGTCTTAAAGCCCGAAACCAGCACAACAACAACAGTTCTTTCGAACACAAACGAAAAGCACGCGGGTGCGAACGGATCGGCGGTGACCCCGTTCCTGGCCTCGGGCATGAGAGCGGGGGATGTGGAGAAGAGTAGCAGGGAGAGGGAGGAGCGGGAGGGGCAGGAGGAGGAGGAAGGGAGACAGACGTGGGACAAGAAGCTGGACTTTGTCCTGGCCATCGTGGGCTTCGCCATTGACCTGGGCAACGTGTGGCGCTTCCCCTACATCTGCTACAAGAACGGAGGAGGTGAGTGCAGGGTTTGTCGCGGGTGTGTCAGTGTGCGTGCGTGCGCGCGCGCGCGTGTGTGTGTGTGTGTGTGTGTGTGTCCGTCACTACCTGTTTTTTTTTCTGTCTCTGTCTGCCTGTCTGTATGTATGTATGTCCGTGTGTCTCTATCACTCTCTGTCTCTTTCTATTCCTCCTTCCCTCCCTCCCTCTCTCTCTTTGTCTGTCTGTCTGTCTCTCTGTTGTTCTTTTTTCCCGTCTTTCCAGCGCAAAAAAAAGAAAAGAAAAAAAGTTGAGCAGCCGAGTCACTAGGTCATGTCTGTCTGTCCATAAGCAGCGAATTCTGGCTAACAACTGGATTGATTTCAAGGCAAGGCAAGGCAAGGCAGGGCAAGGCAAAAGCGATATTTAACAGGCATCAGAATGATCCTCGGATGTGCTGACTTCAGAGTATGGAAGATCGCTGCTTGAGGATTAATTTTGTTTCTGGCTGCTATGGTTTCTCTTCACTTCCAAGCGCGACCGAATGTATTCTTAAGCGGTATTCTCAAATAGTTCATTCACGAATCGCGCAGTACGCGTTTCGTTCACTTCACGGATCAGTTTTAGCTCCAAGGCGACTTGCGATTGGCTGGTATTTTTGGAAAGCCAGTGATGGTTTTTTCTTGTTCGTCTTGCAGCGATTGCAAAACTCCAAGAGTCCTGACTCCTACAGCATGCAGCTGATGTGGTCCTGGGGTGGGGTGCATGAGCGAACTTAGCAGCACTAGGTTTGCTTATCGTTGAGAATGTTCCTTACTCCACGGTAAATTCCATATTGTATTGTATTGCTCTTTTTGTCACAACAGATTTCTCTGTGTGAAATTCGGGCTGCTCTCGCCAGGGAGAGCGCGTCGCTACACTACAGCGCCACCCATTTTGTGTGTGTTTTTTTTCCATTTTTTCCAGCGTGTAGTTTTATTTGTTTTCCCTATCGATGGATTTTTCTAAAGAATTTTGCCAGGGACAACTCTTTTGTTGCCGTGGGTTCTTTTACGTGCGCCAAGTGCATGCTGCACACGGGATCTCGGTTTATCGTCTCACCCGAATGACTAGCGTCCAGACCACCACTCAAGGTCTAGTGGAAAGGGAGAAAATATCGGCGGCTGAGCCGTGATTCGAACCAGCGCGCTCAGATTCTCTCGCTTCTTAGGCGGACGCGTTACCTCTAGGCCATCACTCCACTTACACATAGGAAACACATGGATCATAGCATTCTTCATATTCACGTTTTATTGGGACCGGACGATGTCCGCTTCAAAAACAAAGTGGTATCATTATTATTGTCATGATTATCATATTTTATTTATCTGTGTCCTATTTTAGCATAAAAAAAATATTGCGCTTGTTGGTTACATTTCCATCGTTTATTGGACGAAAAACGGAAAAAAGACAAAATGGTGGCACGTTAGTGACTAAATCCGCACCAAAATGGAGTCAAATAACGTACAATATAAGTGTCAAAATCCACTGAAAATACAACATCTACTAATGCACAAAAATTGCCGGTAAAATAGGTGCCAGTAATTTAGGATGCTAAAATAGGACGTTACCATTTACTTATTTATTAATCTGTTTTTTGGGGGGTAGATAGTTCTGAGGCTGCTTGCCTGTCGTGTGTCGGCCAAAGCAGTGTCGTTGACAGGAAGTTTTCAGATTAACTGCCAGCCCATGCCCATGGGTGTTGTCGTTGATCCGGTGGGGATCTGTCTTTCCAGTCAACCCAAGAGGGGCAACGACCTGAACACACACACACAATGACTTAGCTGAGCCCATCTCCCTCCTCCTCCCCTCCCTCCACCCCCCCTCTCCTCCCCCCCCCCCCCCCCCCCCACACCCTTGCTATCCTCCATACCCTACCCCCTGCCTCACCCTTTCCACTCCCACGCACGTCACTCGCAGAGCGGTCAGAATCACTGCCGCTCTCACAAGTATCACATCATCCCTGTTGTTCATCCCCCTTCTACTGATTTTGATATTGACCGCGATGCCCCCCCCCCCCCCCCCCCTCTCTCTCTCTCTCTCCTCCTATCCCCCACACCCCCTTCAAAATATTACCGAACTCCATGTGCCTTGAAAGTATGGTTTGTTGGCATCGTCCATAAGAGTATCAGTATCAGTAGCTCAAGGAGGCGTCACTGCGTTCGGTCAAATCCATATACGCTACACCACATCTGCCAAGCAGATGCCTGACCAACAGCGTAACCCAACGCGCTTAGTCAGGCCTTGAGAAAAAAAAAGTGATATAAAAAAATAACAATAATATAATTAAAAAAAAAAAAATACACATAAGAGAAAGAGTGATGTTCAGAATTGCCAATTTTTCTTGTACAGTGCATTTAGATTTTATGAATAATGAATTGTCCTGATGATAGGGTTTAATTTGTGCATCAGTTTCGTTGGACGGGACCGTTGATTTGTCTGTATAACAGTTTGGTGTGGCTGTGTTGTACTTGTATGTTTATAGACACCACCCCTTCTTGACGGGCTATGGTGGCCTTACAGTGAATAAAGTATTCACTTTCGCATTCGCATCCTAGTCTGCCACTTGAATTAGAAAGTCCTCTACCTCCTCTCTCTCTCTCTCTCTCCACGACAGTTTCAGTTTTTCAAGAAGGCGTCATTGCACACGGGACCTCAGATTATCCTCTCAACCGAAAGACTAGACGCTCAGACTGATTTTCCAGTCAAACTTGGAAGAAAGGGTGAGAGCGGGATTCGAACCCCACACCCTCACGGACTTACTAAGTGGCAGCTGAGCGTCTTAACCATTCTGCCACCTTCCATGACGACGACGACAAACGTAACAATTACAATCGCCCACATCATTTCCTGGACATCAACTCACACACACACACGCACGCACACACACACACACACACACACACACACACACACACATAGACACACACACACACACACACACACACACACACACACGCACATCTCCCGCTCTCCCTCAAGGTCGCTCTCTCTCTTTCTCTCCTCTTCTTTTAAACCATCACTCCATTCCACAGTTTGCCCTTTTGCCCTCTCCCGGCCCTCTCTGCCTCCTACGTCATGGCCGGTATAGAAATGACAAGGGTGGAGGTCTCTCAGGAGGTGATAGAGTCCCCCCGGGGATGTAGAGGGTCAAAGCCCACAGGTTGGTGGAGGGTCAGTCACATATCGATGGGCAGTGTGGAAAGCGAGTGTTCCCAACAGCTGCCATGTGGATGTGACAGCTGGTCCGCTTCAGTACCGCCTTTCCCCCTTCTCTCAAGGCTTGTCTTACTTAACATTGTTCTCTCTGTTTCTCGTTGTCACCCCCTTTCTGTCCTGTCACACTCACACATACACTGTGGGAATACCGTAACACATACCCTCATATGCGAGCGCAGACGCTCGCGATCGCACATACATACACACCTCTCACACACACGCGCGCGCGCGCGCACACACACACACACACAATTAAGTAAGACAAAACTGATGATCGATGAAGTGATGATTGCCGCCGTGGCGAAGTGGTTAACGTCGCGCGGACCAACGGCTGGGAGGACGCGGGTTCGATTCCCAGCAGAGGTGCGTTTTTCGCCCTGGAGCTGAGTTTGATAAGGGCTTAGAATTTAAATGGGAAGACTGGGACCACAGTCGAGTATCGCCCACTTCACGGATGCGTCTTTGGGTGTGTTGCTATAATTTCTCGATCAACACTGCAAGTGTCTATCTCTCGGACTTGGTTAACGCCGGGATATCATTATGGCAGGAAGATTTGTGTACAGCCTTGTCACGTAGTCCCAAACCTAAATGGACCTCCATAGCAGCATCGTCATCATCATCATCACCGTTATCCTCCTCCTTCATCATCAGTGTACCAAAAAGTCCAAGGTTATGTGGCCTTCCATGCCCTGCTGTCATGGTGACCTCAGTTTTGTTACCCCTCCACTTCCTTGCTTGGTGCGAGTTCTGTCAAGGTGTTCACTGTCAGCAGATTCAGGGGAGACTATCGTACGAGGAGACCACTACACATCTCCTACAAGGAGCACAAGACCAATGACTATGTGCGGAACCTGGTCAGCAACCTTGTTGGGCCCCAAGAACCACTGCTGGCGACTGTCAAACGACGGAAGATGGCATGGTTTGGTCACGTCATACGACATAACACCCTGTCCAAAACCATTCTGCAAGGGACTGTAGATGGAGGGCGCAGACGGGGGCGGCAGAGAAAGAGCTGGTCCGACAACGTCAAGGAATGGACCAAAATGACGATGCCAGATCTCCTCACGACAGCTGCCAACAGAACGGCGTGGCGAGCTATGACATCTTCCTCATGTCCCCCCAACGACCCCAGCGGTCGAGGGAATGAGTGAGTGAGTGATCGTACGAGGGAAGTGGTGGCGGTCTCCACTCTGGGGGCGACACAGCCATTATTGTTGTCAGTAGGGGGCGTAGTAGATGGTGTCCTAAGTATGTTAAATCAGAACAGGCACCGCTAAACCCCACCGAAGTGACTCAGGAGCGGTGCAGGGTCTCCTCTGGTATGTGGCCTCCTAGCGACCTAACATCGATAGTTCCCTGTGGATTGCCGACGATGCCTGGACAGAAAAACTCGGTTGCGGCCGTGTATGGGGGATTCGGAATGAGCGGCGTGGGAGTAATGCCACTGAAACGGTACACTTGATGGGGCAGCACAAGAAAGAAAGAAAGAAATATGATTAAGGTATGCCGAGACTTCCGCTGTTGTTGTTGTTGTTGTTGTCCAAGCTTGATTCGATCATCTGAAATTGCCAATTTACCCGCCAGATTTTTAGCAGCAGGTCTTATGGCTTTCAGATTTTATATCAGAGTGAAACACTGTTCTTTCAGAGAGAAGAGAAGGGAGGGGAGAGAGAGAGAGAGAGAGAGAGATTGTGTAACTGATCATTAGCTCGGCTGCTGATTCTAGACTGCTGATAATTCCTCGGATTAACAAAAGTCAGCGCTCTTTGTCCAACCTTGGCCCAGTTGCTGGTATGGAGCAAACTGGCCTTCACAGTCCGTCACGCGGATTCTCCAGTTCAGTTTTTGAGAGGAAAAAAAAAAGACTCTTAAAATAACCTTTTCTTCTGCCTATCATACTTGACTTACGTGTTTCTTGAACTTCTGCTGGATCTGGTAGGCTACGTGTGCGCTTGTGGGTGTCTTTGTTTGCGTGTTCGTGGTTACACACGGTTGTTCGTTTGTAGTGTACTTGATGCATGTAGCCTATATTTATGTATGTAACTTATATATATATATATATATATATATATATATATATATATATATATTTCTTTAATTGCAAAGTTAATAAGGGCTGCCTACCTAGGAGTCTAGGAACGTCAGTCTGCATCATCATCATCATCATCATCATCATTTTTGGTTTGTCTACTCATTTATTCTTGCTGTTGTTTTTTTGGAACTATTATTATTATGGTGATTATTATTATCATCATTATCATCATCATAACGATCATCATCATCATTATTATAATGAACCTGACTAACGTCATTCACGTCAGACATAGCAAGTTATACACGGTCCTCTCTCCTCCATCACATGCTAGAATTTTTTTTTTTCATCCCTGCTCCCCCGTTTTCTATCCCCCCCCCCCCCCCCCACCCCCGCCCTCTTTCTCTTCTTCCTCTCTCATCATGCACTCCCTACATCTTTTCCTCGTTTGCTTTATTGGTGAAAAAAAAAAGGTTTCATGTTTATGTCTTTCTGTCCCTCCCCGCCCCCCCCCTCCCGCACACACACACACCACCCATCTCCCGACTCCCTCTCCCCACCTTCCGGCCGGCCCCGCTTCTTCACCGCATAGTTCTGTGGAGTGGGTCGACTCTTGAGTCATTGTCGGAATGGCAGAATAGTTTGTCTGTTGTGTTTTGTTCTTATCTGCGCTTGTATTTTCTCCACTACTGGGCTCCAGTTATGCAGCGATGTGAATGTGTGTGTGTGTGTGTGTGTGTGTGTGTGTGTGTGTGTGTGTGTGTGTGCGTGCGCGCATGTGTGTAGTATGCGCGCGTGTCTGTCTGTGTGTGCGTGTACGTGCGTGTGTATGTTTGTGTGTGTGTGTGTGTGTGTGTGTGTGCATGCCCGTGTGTGTGTGCTCGTGTGTTGTTTCTGTTTTAGGGAATTGAAAGAAACCTACTCTTATAACAATTTACTCGACTTTTTCTTCAGTGTTGTACGTTCATGGGCCGTAATTCCGGACTTGTTCACTCGTGTGCGAGCGCGCTTTTACGCGTATGACTTCTTTTTGTAACATTATTTATTTGATACTCCATTTAGGCGGCCGTCGTCCATTTTCGGGGATGACATCTACTGAGAATTGATGTATTCTTCTTCTTCTTCTTCTCATCACCATTATCATTACTATTATTATCACCTTCATCATCATCGATTGAGAATTGACGTATTCTTCTTCTTCTAATCATCATCATCATTATTATTGTTGTTATTGTTATTATCAACTTCATCGTCATAATTACCATCATCAACATTTTCCAGTACAAGTTCAGGAGAGAGCTCATCATCTTCAACGACAGTTTTGTTACAGTGGATCGCTATATATTGTTAGAGTGTACAGAAGAGCATCACGGTGTGTATACTATATATTTCACTCTGACGGATGCTGATGTAATCGTCTTTTTGTTTTCAATATGTTTGCCAAGCTGATGCGTTTTGCCATCAGTTGCAGCTGTTTCTGTCTGACATAATAAGTAGGCTACTAACGCACTCGTGCGCGCGCGTGCGCGCGCGTTTTAAGAAGCTTCCTTACAAGCTGTTTCAGCCGTACAGTCGAGATAGTGGAAACCTTACTGTTCCTGCGTGAAAATGTTGCACACTGGCTGCCACGATGCAGTTGAAATTGCTAGCCGAAAACAAAAAAAAGTATCACAGTCAGATACACGTAAAATGCAGCTTGGACCTTGTTGGTCTCTGACTGAGGATATTATGTCATCATAACGTTTGCATCGGGGTTGTGAATTTTACGTCATTTTTCTACTGACGTCATTTTATGAAACGACGCTGTGTTCAAGTCAGGCTGTGTGAAGCTATTGAAAGAGAGAGAGAGAGAGAGATCCACAAGCGTGTGGCTGAGACGGGTCGGGTCGTGCGGCGTCTCCTTTAGAGAGAGAGAGAGAGGGAGGGAGGTGAGAAAGAGAGAGGGAGAGACCCACAGAGAGAGAGATAGAGATAGCAAGAGATGAAGAGAGGGAGAGATTCACAGAGAGAGAGGTATAGATAGGAAGAGACTCACAGAGAGAGAGAGAGGAAGAGAGAGGGAGGGAGAGACTCACAGAGAGCGAGAGAGAGAGAGAGGGGAAGAGTCACAGAGAGCGTGAGAGAGATTTGGAGAGATTCACTACTGAGAGAGGAAGAGACTCATTCAGAGATAGATTCAGAGAGAGAGAGAGGTGGGGTTGGAGACAGAGGGAGGGAGAGACTTGGATAGAGAGAGAGGGAGAGAGAGGGTGGGACGTTTTGCGGACTCCATTGTGTGTGTGTGTGTGTGTGTGTGGCCTACGCGTGACTCTTGCAGCACGTAAATTAATGGCCAATGCGCTCTTTAAAACTTTACATTTATAGCACTGCTGAAGTATAAAATGGCCAGGCAGTCGTAAACACTCCACTGCCTTGGGCATACAGTTTGCTTTTATATGAAGCGAAAGACTCCACGATGTGATTGCTGGAGAGTTGAAACTTCCAGCGATGGCGCCAGACACTATGTTGGTCTTGTTTCTGCTTCCCTCTGCGCTTGTTTGTATTTCTCTCTCAATCTCTCTCAGTTTGTCGTAATTCAGTCTTTCGAGAAATGAATACCGAAAGGAAAAAAAAACAAACAAAAACAAAACAAAAAAACAAAACAAACTGTCAATTGCATTCGTTACTGATTAAAAGTTAGCACGGATGGAAGCAGACTGCCAAAGTAAGCTTATGTCATGCTCTGTGAGTTAGATGTCGGAGGAATGGGTAACCGAATGTAAGGAAACGTCTTTTTCAGTTTAGATTTGGAATTGTTTGGACAAATTAAGGTGTTGAGACCATTTCTGATTTTTGAAGAGACAAAAAAAAAACCCCACGTTTAACTGTTTATAGATGGCAAAATTGGAATGACCATGTACAAACAAGTAAGATATCTAATATGTAGTGCGCTTTTAGGTACCCACTGCATTATATGGAGACTTACTGATGAATATTATAGATTAACATTTAAAGTCCACAACATGACCGGATTTCGGTTTGGAATAGGTATATATGATATGGATGTTCACGCTTATTGGTACAAATATCACACATTATTATTATGATGATCTATTATGCCCCACTATGTAATGAAACTGAAGAAGATGAAATGCATTTTCTTCTTTGTCGTCCATATCCAGAATTTATATTTCGTTGCTCCAAAGTTGACTAAAAGCCGAAGTGTCTTTAGATTGACGTCATCAACAAATGCTGATTCTGCATGAAACTTGTGTCTGTGTCTGTACAAAGCGTTTCAAATAAGAGAAATGGCGCTGCCACGATATTTTCTTGAAAACAACAACAGCAAAAACAAAAACAAAATAGCACACACAAAACACAGAAGAAAGTATGACAGGATTGAAGATGTCTGCACACACCCCATCACAAGGGGCAAAGACTTCCGCTGAATTAACCATTCGTATTCTTATTCACGGTTTGCGTACAATTCACATCGAAGTCTCTTTCCAGTAGAAGTCAGTCCGTGAGATTTCAGTCTGCCCGTTCTTCTCTTCACTCCGCCCCAGTTGGTGCACCTCAAGGCCCGATGCTGCCCCCTGTCCTCTTGACATTATGCACCAGGGACTGCAGATGCACGGAGGACTCTCCGCTCATGAAATGTTCTGACGATTCAGCTGTTGAAGGTGGCAGGAATGGTTAAGTCGCCCATCTGCCAACACACAGTACGTGGGACCTGGAGGGTCTGGGTTCGAATCTCCGTCTCGCCCGTTCTCCCGAGTTTGACTGTTAAAATCAAACTGATCATCTGGTCCTTCGGATAAGACGATGAACAAGGTCCCACGTGCAGCACGCGCTTGGTGCCCTGAAAAAGGACCTATGCCAAAGAGAGCGTCATCCTATGGCAAAATTCTGTAGAAGAAATTCACTATGATAGATATACTCAAGGCCTGACTAAGCGCTTTGGGGGTACGCTGCTGGTCAGGCATCTACCTAGCGGATGTGGTGTAGCGTATAATTATATGGATTTGTCCGAACGCAGTGACGCCTCCTTGAGAAACTGAAATTGAAACTCGGATGTTCACCGAGGCGGTGCGTGTCTGCTTAGCGGGTTTAGAAGTTTAGAGCAGACTTGGGACTGTGGGTGTGTGTTTTGTACAAAGCACCTGGTATGATGTCTCATTGTGTGATAACAGATTTTGTCTTGTCATATCTTTTGCAACACACATGAAGAGTTAAGGTTCGGGTCGGCAGTGCTGCTTAGTGTTAACCATCAGCCCGGAGAAGAAGTGGTACAGAGAAAGACTCAGAACTCAAGCAACGCAATTGATGCAACATGGAAAGAAAAACAAATAAACAACACTTTTGGAAAAAAATTGATCCATAAATAAGAGAAAGGAGCGCTATCCATGAAACGTGGAAGATTTTGTGGTTTGGGGCTTGCATAAAACTAGCATAAACTAAGCTTTAACAAGACGAGCGAGAGAGAGAGAGAGAGAGAGAGAGAGAGAATTTGATGTGTATGCAACAAAAGAAAAGTAAAAAAGGAACATGAAAATCAACATACACGCACGCATGCGTGCTCTCTCTCTCTCTCTCTCTCTCTCTCTCTCTCTCTCTCTCTCACACACACACACACACACACACACACACACACACACACACACACACAGAGTATTGCGTGGTTCAGAAACAGAAGCCTATCTCAAAGGCTTAACGTCCTTGAGCAGAGAAACAGATGCTTTGAAAACTACAAAAACTATTCTCTCTGTCTGTCTGTCTCTCCCTGACTGTCTCTTTCGCTCTGTGTCTCTGTCTCTCTCTGTGACTATCTCTTTCGCTCTGTGTCTCTCTGTCTCTCTCTCTTTCCGACTCTGTGTCGGTCTCTATGTCTGTCTGTCTATGTGTCTGTCTCTGTCTCTCTGTCCCCGCCTGTCTGTGCGTGTTTCTCTCTCCGACTGTGTATCTGTTTGTCCGACTCTGTCTCTCTCTCTCTCTCTCTCTCTCTCTCTCTCTCACACACACACTCTCTCTCTCTCCCCAACCTCCTCCCTTTCCGTGACTCTCTCCCACCCCAACCTCCTCCCTCTCCGTGACACTCTCTCCCACCCCCACCTCCTCTCTCTCCGTGACACTCTCTCTCCCACCCCCACCTCCTCCCTCTCCGTGACACTCTCTGTCCCACCCCCACCTCCTCTCTCTCCGTGACACTCTCTCTCCCACCCCAACCTCCTCCCTCTCCGTGACACTCTCTCTCCCACCCCAACCTCCTCCCTCTCCATGACACTCTCTCTCCCACCCCAACCTCCTCCCTCTCCGTGACACTCTCTCTCCCACCCCAACCTCCTCCCTCTCCGTGACACTCTCTCTCCCACCCCAACCTCTTCCCTCTCCGTGACACTCTCTCTCCCACCTCTCCGTGACTCTCTCTCTCCCACCCCAACCTCCTCCCTCTCCGTGACACTCTCTCTCCCACCTCTCCGTGACACTCTCTCTCCCACCCCAACCTCTTCCCTCTCCGTGACACTCTCTCTCCCACCCCAACCTCCTCCCTCTCCGTGACTCTCTCTCTCCCACCCCAACCTCCTCCCTCTCCGTGACACTCTCTCTCCCACCTCTCTGTGACACTCTCTCTCCCACCCCAACCTCCTCCCTCTCCGTGACACTCTCTCTCCCACCCCCACCTCCTCCCTCTCCGTGACACTCTCTCTCCCACCCCAACCTCCTCCCTCTCCGTGACACTCTCTCTCCCACCCCAACCTCCTCCCTCTCCGTGACACTCTCTCTCCCACCTCTCCGTGACACTCTCTCTCCCACCCCAACCTCCTCTCTCTCCGTGACACTCTGTCTCCCACCCCAACCTCCTCTCTCTCCGTGACACACACTCTCTCCCCCCACCTCCTCCCTCTCCGTGACACTCTCCCCCCCCCTCCATCACCTCCCGCCCCCCTCTGCCTCCCTGACTCTTGCTCTCTTGCTGTCTCATTGGTTCTTTAATAGCTGCAGACAGCCGGCACACACACACACACACACACACGCACACACACACACACGTACACCCATCTCCCTCCCCCCCCACACACACACACAGAAAAAAATAACGTGCAGCTCGCTCAACAGACAGCATCCTGACGCATACCTGTGATGTCAGTGAACGAAGTCATCCGATGACTAACGAACGTGTGTTGTTTCCCTTCAAGGGGCCTGCCACACCAGCCGATTCACAACCGTACAGTCGAGGAGGAGAATGACCTGTTCGAACTGGTTCAGTTCAGTTCAGTTCAGTTCAATTACTCAAGGAGGCGTCGCTGCGTTCGGACAACTCCATATACGCTACACCACATCTGCTAAGGAGTCAGTCGGGCCTTGAGGTGGGAAAAAAAAAGCATAAACAAGTAAATAAATGAATAAATACATAAAGTATCAAAATAAAAATAAGAAGTAAAAGTAAAAATGAAATACATTAAAAAAAAGAAAAAAGAAAAAAAAGTAAGCAAAATAAATGAAGAAATGAAACGAAATAAGAAATAAAATAACAGCGACAATGATAATGATGAATAAATAAATTAACAAATAATTGTAAATACACACACACACACACACACACACACACACACACACGAACAAACACAGTGAAATCAATCTATCATGGAAACATATTGTGTTGTACGATGCGTTGTTAATGGAAAGGCACTGGGGGTACTGAAATGCCAAAATGAACACAATGTGTGTGGTGAAGTTAGGCAGCAAAATGTTGCCATTGCGCGGTACAAACGTAAATGAACGAAGTTTCAAGTCCACTAGTTTCGATCCCATTCTATGGCAGTCTGATAGATTCACACGGAATGGTTAGAACCGTACCGTTCGAAAAGCCGTCAGCCGCGGCCGAGACGGCTCTAGTGGCAAGCCCTTAAAGGCAGTCAACTAAGTTAACAACTGGTCTTCATCATCTTCTTCGTTCGTGGGCTGCAACTCCCACGTTCACTCGTATGTACACGAGTGGGCTTTTACGTGCATGACCGTTCTTTACCCCGCCACATAGGCAGCCATACTTTGTGTTCGGGGGCGTGCATGCAGGGTATGTTTTTGTTTCCATAACCCACCAAACGCTGGCATGGGTTACAGGATCTTTTAGGTGAGTATTTGATCTTCTGCTTGCGTATACACACAAAGGGAGAGGGGAGGAGGGGGGGGGGGGGGGGGGGGGGGGGGGGGGGGGGGGGGGGTTCAGCACAAGCAGGTCTGCACATATGTTGACCTGGGACATCGGAAAAATCAACACCCATTGCCCACCAGGCGCCAATAACTGGTCTGATCAGCTTTATTATTATTATTAGTAGTAGTAGTATTATCATCATCATCATCATCATCATCATCATTATTATTATCATTATTATTAGCATCACCATCATCATTATTATTACTACTACTATTGTTATTATTATTGCTATTATTATTTTTATTACTATCATCATCATCATGATTATTATTCAGGATTTCATTTGTATATTATCTGTCTGACGTCACAGTTATTGGACATTTTGTCTTCGGAGTTAGACAACAATGTCATGTCAAGGTTTTAAACTGGCCCCGTGTGTTCGTGTCAACGCGGGTGGCATTGTGTTATTGGCATAATAAGTGCATTCACATACCAACCACAACACAATACATGCCGGCGATGAGCGATGAGTATAACTCAGTCGTAGTGTGTGAACATTTCAAACGGCTCTGGATGTCAAAAGGTCCGAGACACTTGTGCAAAATTACACATCGTTTGGAGATATCTTGAAAGAAACGAAGTCCACAGCATTTTTTAATTGATTAATTAATTATTTTATTTTATTTTATTCTGTATTTTTTTTTAATTTTTTATTTATTTTATCGAGAGTACGTCTTTGTTCTTTTCAACAACAAACTTCTTGTTATTCATACCTCCTAGATCGTGTGCGTCCTGGGAATGAGAGTACACAAGACAGTTGCGTTATATTCCTTGACGGCGTGGGTTTTTTGGGTTTTTTTGTTTGTTTTTTGTTTGTTTTTGTTGTTTTTTCTAAAGGGGAGTGGGAGAGTGGGGGCAAGACAATAAGAATTCATCTGGACGAGTCTGCTTTGAATTTCCCGAGCACCTGGCTGTTAATTAATTTGTTTATTAAATGTCATCATGGAGATATCCCCATTTTGAGAAGAGATGACTGTTATCTGTGAAGCTATGTCGGCTTTGAAATTTCCTTTATACTGTGTTCGTGTGTCGTTTTCTTCGGTGGTCCTGGTGTCACGTGACCCCGAGGGGGTACAGGATACCTAGCATAATGTTCACCTGTCTTATGTGTAGCATCTTCTTTATCTATCTATCTATCTATCTATCTATCTATCTATCTATCTATCTATCTATATCTTTGCCCTGAGGGCTGGATGTAAAAAAGCATATACATGCTTATTCCACTTCCCTCATTAAAAAAGATTCTTTCTTTCTATCTGTCTGTCTGTCTGTCTGTCTATCTATCTATTTATCTCTATCTTCGCTCTGAGGGCTGGATGTAAAAAAAGCATATACATGTTTATTCCACTTCCCTCATTAAAAACGATTCTTTCTTTTTCTATCTATCTATCTATCTATGTATCTATCTATCTATATATATCTGGCTGCCTATCTATTTGTATGGAGTCACTCTCATTCGATATTCCTTTATTTCTTGCCTCACTTTCTTTCTCTGTAATTGTGTCTTCCTCTCTTCCTTTTGTATGTCTGTCTGTGTTGTCTGTCTCTCTCTCTCTCCCCTCCTCTCTGTCTCTGTCTCTCTCCCTCTGTGTGTGTGTGTGTGTGTGTGTGTGCGCGCGCGCGCGTGCGTGTCTCTCTGTCTCCATCTCCGCTGTCTCTCTCTCTGTGTCTGTCTTTATCTCTGTCTCTCTGTCTTTATCTCTGTCTCTGTCTGTCTGTCTGTTTCTCTCGCACTGTGTTGTCTTTTGTCGTGTTGTTCTTTGTATTATACTCATTGCAGTTTTTAGCCCAATCTCATTTGGCACACGGATGAAGTGACCATAAAACGTGCGTCATAATGATGATGATGGAGTCTCCCGTCGGACCGACGGATGAGTAGGCAGGGAAGCTTATCTGTCAGTGTTTGTCCTCATATGGGAGAAGAGGCCGATTCTGGATGCGCAGCACTTCCCACAGGTGATGCAAGGGAAAACGTCTCCAGAAGTTGAGCCCTGCTTCCTTCGCTCACGCTTCTCCTTAATGGCCAGCGTTCTCTTTTTTTTTTTTTTTTCAAACGTCTTTATGCCACTAGAGCACAGCATCCTCCAGTGAGAGTGGTCAAGGGCATCAGTTTCCCAGGAAGCGATGTCTGTGTCACAGGCTTTGAGGTTTGTCTTCAAGGTGTCCTTGAAGCGCTTGCGTCACAGCAGAAACAAAAAGCACATTTGAAGAAACGTAATCGCAGAGTATTTCAAGTCGTATCCAATGTTTGTCCTAACACCTGGGTATTGATTAAATCACTCGTCGGAGCATAGCTCAGCATAGTTGGCGCACGGTCAAATCGACATTCCCAGGTTTTTATTTATGCATTTTTTTTTCAACGTAAACAAGACGGAAGGAAGTCTGCCACGAACAAAAAACAAAAAAAACAACAACAACAAAAAAACAAACCAAACCAACCATTCCCGTGTGTGTGTGTGTGTGTGTGTGGTGTGTGTGTGTGTGTGTGTGTGTTTAATCAATGAAAGCGAGTCGGAAGTTGTGCCAGAAAGATCTACTCTCTCTGTCTGTATAACGCGATATTAATGACATGATTGACTAGCGACGATTGAAGAGCGAAGGAACAAACAGCCGCCTGGGTTGCTTGTTAATTTAATGTCGATCTTGGGAGGGGGGCGGAGGGGGGGGGGGGGGAGATAATAATTAAGCTGGGAGAGCTTTCGTTGGTAAATGATTGTGTAAGCATTGTTAAAAAAAAATATATGTATGTGTAACACTTTTTAATGTTTTCGATGTTTGTGAATTCTACTCGTTAAACGACAAAATGAGAGCGAAGGAAAAAACGGTCGATGTTCATTGTCGTAGAGATGACACACCCACCGACATTACAATCAAAGTTGACGGAAAGAAGAATCGTTGTTTCAGTGTTGAGCTGTCTGTTAAAGATTAAGGATTACAAACAAACAAAAAAAGTTTGTATAAAAGTCAGTCGTGTCCGAATATGACCATTACAAAAAGCAACAACAACAACAAAAACACACACATACAAAAACAAACAAACAAACAAACAAAAACAAAAAAACCAACCAAGAAAAAGCGAAAAGAAAAAAAAGAAGGAAAAAAAGACAAAAAAAAGACAACTGCTTTGCCGAATGTAAGGGCTACAGCTAGATTATAACGGAGAGTGTCATGCCTCCATGTTACATCCCCACTCTCTCGGCCAAGAGGGCTTAATCAAGACAGTCGGTGTTGGGATGAGACCCATAATAATGATAATAATAGTATTTATATAGCGCTGAATCTTGTGCAGAGACAAACCTAAGCGCTGTCACACCAGTCATTCACACGCATGCATAACTCTAAAACTGAAGAAACTGAAGACAAGGAAGAGGCAGGGGGGGAGGGAAGAGGTGGGTTTTAAGGCCAGACTTGAAAAAGCTGAGTGCGGAGACCTGACGAAGCGAAAGAGGAAGTTCATTCCAAATGTAAGGTCCAGAGATAGAGAAAGAACGGCGTCCAGCAGTGGAGTGTTTGAATCTGGGTATGCGTAAACATAAAGGCCAGCAAGGCTGCAACACTACGAGCCAGTGCAGTGTTGCCTCCAAGTTCGAGAACAGTAGTAGTCCTTCACAGAGGACTAAGCTGTAAATGAATAAATAACAGCAGTCCAGGCCTCACCCCGTCAGCTCGACAACTTTTCATCCAGGTCTTTTCCCTCACTGAACTGGTTTCCAAAAAGAGAGGAAGGGGTCTCTGATGTGAGACTGTTTACAACCTGGTTACGCGAGTTTTCCAAAAACCGAACTGTAAAAACTTGGATGCTTGGAACATGTAAACAGCGTTGTTAACTTTTTTTCTTCTTTGTGTGTTAAAGATGAAGAGATGAAGGGGTGGGTGGGGGGTGGGGGTGGGAGTGGAGATGGAAAGATGAAAAGAAAAGAAGGTGCGCTTACAGGATGAGGGGGAAAAAAAAGACAGTGTATGGAGGGAGGGAGGGAGGGAAGGAGGGGAGACAGACCTGGAGAAGAAAGGAAAAGGTAGAGTAAGAAGGGTGGGAAGGAGAAAGTGAGAAAGAGGGAGGGAGAGAAAGAGAGAGAGAGAGAGAGAGTCTCCTACATCTTTGCCTGCCCCCCCCCCCTCCCCTCCCCTCCCCCCCCCCCCTCCTCTCTCTCTCTACGAGTGTATGCTAGCGAGCAAGAGTGCTAGCCTTGTAACATGTAAGAACCTACGTACTCACATAAGAACAAGCACGTTAAAGACCTCGAAACCCGTGTCAATGCTTTATGGGTAAATATAACCCCGAAAATACAGAGAGGCACATTACAGTCCCTTCACCACCTCACACCCCAGTCCTCCTTAAGGGAAGAATGACAGTTAGCGCCCAAACCACAAAGTTAAAAAAAGCAGAGGCTTTGAAGTAAACGCCTGTTTCATGTGGTAAAAACAACAACATATATACAGCCCATGGCTTGTAAGGATGAGACAATGAAGGCATTCCTCCTGTGAAGCTGAGGTGAAGAGGATTATTATTATTATTATATTTATATAGCGCTGATTCTTGTGCAGCGACAAATCAAAGCGCTTTCGCACCAGTCATTCACACGCATGCATAACTCTAAAACTGAAAAAAACAACAACAAAAAAACAAAACAAAAAAAAAAAAACCAACAAAAAAACTGAAGACAAGGAAGAGGCAGGGAAGGGAGGCTATTTTGGGAAGAGGGGGGTTTTAAGACCAAACTTGAAAGAGCGGAGAGCGGAGACCCTGACTAAAAGAGAAAGAGGAAAGTTCATTCCAATTGCAAGGTCCAGAGACAGAGAAAGAACGGCGGCCAACAGTGGAGTGTTCGAATCTGGGTAAGAGGATGTTGCGATCTGTCGTCACGGTGTTCGTAACCATGGCGTGGGTCAGGTATGCGGCCTGTCATAGTGTCCTTTAGTAACCTGATGAAGCTGATGACAGTTGTTCGTTGTTTCCCCCCCCCCCCCCCCCCCCCCCCCCCCGCCCCCCCCACCACCGATCCGGACAAAAACTCGCTGTTGTTGTGTTGGATGGATTGTTACAGAAACACCCAGATAGGCAAGATAAAACAGCTCATTCCCCCACCTCATCACTTACCACCTGACCCCTTCCCCTCCCGAAACGAAAATCTCCTTTTTTTTCTCTCTCTTTTTTTTTAACTTTAAAAAAAATTCCAATTTTGATTACACATATGCAGTTGACATAAATACTTAAATACATCATTATATAGGATAAGAAAGGGCACATGAGAATTGAAACCTAGAAAGGTGAAAAACACATGATGGCATACATACATAGTGAGAATAGGTTCTGCAATTTAAGTAAATAGATCATTTGAATATATCGTCAAATATTAAGGGGGGGGGGGGGGGGCAACAAAACCAAACCACCCATTCCACCCAAAATAGACCATTCCCATACACCACAACACAATTCATACTTTCTTTACCCGACAATAAACCATTTGAAAAACGCACCATTAATTCACACAAAAGCATCCTGGAGAGTTACACATTACAATTTGAGTATCT
Source organism: Babylonia areolata (assembly GCF_041734735.1). NCBI lineage: Eukaryota > Metazoa > Mollusca > Gastropoda > Neogastropoda > Buccinidae > Babylonia > Babylonia areolata. The sequence goes on from NC_134887.1 coordinate 8,752,028, forward strand.
TAACTGTTGATGTTTTTTAAAAATATATTTTATTTTATTTTATTTTATTTATTTTTTTTCTCAAGGCCTGATTAAGCGCGTTGGGTTACGCTGCTGTTCAGGCATCTGCTTGGCAGATGTGGTGTAGCGTATATGGATTTGTCCGAACGCAATGACGCCTCCTTGAGCTACTGAAACTGATACTGTTGATGAACGTGTGTATGTATTGTTCTCAAAGGTAAGTATGGTAACCATTTCGCCTTGAAACTGTGTGCCGAAACGAAAATCTCAGTGGTCGCCGAACAGATAATATTTGTTTATTAATCCCGCTTTCCGCTCCCCCCCCCGGCACGCCCCTCCTCCCTCCCTCCCCCACGACCCCTGTCTACACAACTCTCCTACAGTTTCAGTTTCATTTTCTCAAGGCGTCGCTGCGTTCGGACAAATCCATATACTCCACACAACCTCTGCCAGGCAGATGCCTGACCAGCAGCATAACCCAACGCGCTTAGTCAGGCCATGAGTGCAAGCACACATAATATTATAATTTACTTGTGTATCTGTCAGAGTGGATTTCTGCTGCAGAATTTTTGCTAGAGGACAATACTCTCCCTGGGGTGGGTTCTTTTTCAATGCGCCAAGTGTGTGCTGCGCACGGGACCTCGGTTTATCGTCTCACCCGAATGACTGACTGGACACTGTTTGATTTTCCACTCAAATTTGGGAGAAAGGATGAGAGCAGGATTCGACCCCAGACCCTCGAGATCACGGCCGGACTCCCCGGGCTGTATCGGCAGATGAGCGTCTTAACCATTCTGCCACCTTCCTCTCCTACAGCTCTACGACAGTTTCAGGAGACGCCGTGTCAGAATGGAATCGATTTGGCACTGGACTTGTGACCCAGTGTTCATCAGTGGTCAGGGTTCGAGGCCCCGTTTCGACATGGTGTTGCAATGTGTGCTTTGGAAAAGCGCTTGATCCGATTTTCTTCACCCACGCACGCACGCACGCACACAACTCGCAGATTTTCTATTCGCAGTGCGCGTGCTTAAACACACATCCGCGAACACACACACAATCACGCTCTGAGACACGCGCTTACACATACTCTGTCATACGTACACACACACATCTGCGTCTGTGTTGAGCGGTGTTTCATTAAAGGCACTGTTTCGCATAGTTGGTGCTTCTCCAGCCCTTACGAGCTCTCAGATGCATGCGCGTGCACATGATATTCCTCTCCTCCTTACCTCCCTCCCCCCCTTCCCCCACCGCACGCACACACATAATACTCGATCGCGCGCGCATCGTACTGTGTATCATCAAAGTGAGTATGTAATAACCCTCTGTCGGTTGTCTTGTTTGTTTGTTTGTAAGGGAAACAATATATTGTTTGTACACTGCAGTTGTTGTGGATACTGTGAAGTTTTATAAAGTATTTGTGACTTTGCGTTCTTGCGCAATACGCATGGTGACCTTCAAAGAAATGAACGTTGTGAGCAAGGATAAAAACGCCCCACTCTTGATGGCAAGTGGCGTGTAGCTTGAAATTACTCTCCTTTAGCTCTGCATGCGTGCTTGCTGTCAGTGACGTCTTTTATTTAAATCACTTCTTAGCTGACGTAAAAAAAGGAAAAAAAAAAAAAAAAATGTCAAAACAATTTTGTGACGCAGATCAGAATTCCACGATCTCCAAGAATAAACATAATATCGGTTACGGTGTTTTTGCGACAGTGCGTGTGTTTATATATGTTGATATAATCTGATTTATTTTGTTATCTTTTCAGAGCCAGCCGACCCACACAGGGCAATTTCAAGGGTCCGAAAACATTCCAGTCAAATACCAAAAAAGAAACTGTAGAAGAAGAAGAAGAAATGCTGCATTAAAAAAGCTGCATCTACCCTTTCATGTCAAACCACCATAGGTAGAAAAATAGAAAAAAAGATTCCTCTGGCGTTAACCAATTTTACGTCGGTTTCTCAACAGTCAGACAGACAGACAGACACACACACACACACACACACACACACACACACACACACAAGCGTATCAGATCTCTCTCTGTATCTCTGTCTGTGTGTGTGTGTGTGTGTGTGTGTGTGTGTGAAAGTAAAGAATATTTTCCCTTGCCTATGTGAATCTGTATTCACCAAGGCTCTGTCTTGGGACCTGTATTGTTTCGAATTGATAAGAATAAAAATGTTCGTCTCGTTCACCTGTAATCCTTTCTGCAACTTGTGAACTATTCATTGACGATACGACTTCAGTCCTATTCACTTACATCATAAACTTTCAGGAGTCTTCAGAACTTTGTAGGGAAGTTTTAATTAATTCGGAAGCGCTGTGACAGAGTGGGTTAAACAGGCGTTGTTGGACTTCTGATCCAGTGTTCACCAGTTTATATCAGTTGATTGACTGCTTTGAAATGAACCATGCACGTGATTCTGCATCAACAGAAAGTAAGAATTAATGGTGACTTTTAAAAAAAATTTAAAATTTTTAAAATATTTTTATTTAACCTGGTGTGATCTTGTAACAACATCATGTTTAACAAAAAAAAAGGTTGTTTATTATTATTATTATTACTATTATTATTATTATTGTTGTTGTTATGAACATTTACGCCTAATCTTGAGAATAAGCCTTTGGCGTTTACAAATGGAACACAAATGTAAATATCAAAAAGGAAAAATTGAACACAAGATACCAAACATCATTAAAAATCATTCACCCCCCCCCCACCCCTCCCCCACCCCCACACCCAAAATACACACCCACACGAGTCATAGTACACAATCGCAAATAGTACACAATCAAAAATACTGCCATACTAAGCATACGGGTGTCAGGGCGTCAGAAGAAGAGCGGAGTTTATCTTGGCTTTCAAAGAAAAGAAAAGACAGAAAGAAAAAAAAAATCAAGCCTGCCTTGAATCTTATAATCTTATAAACTCCACTGTTTGGGGTTCACCTAAGTTTTTGCAGACGTGCTCTCGAATTAGTTGTTCTAAAATCTTCAACTTTTTTCCGTTTCTGATTACGTAGAAGTTGACACATTGCCAATGGAATTAAAGCTTAAGCATAATATAAAGCCATATTTATATTCAAAATATTATCAGGTTGTTCTCCGCCCTCCCTCACGTGTAATCTTTTTCGGGAAATAATCACCGTTACACACGTAAAATAACCTTCCCTCGGCCAAGAATAGAGCTTTATAAGACAGGTCTCACATATTCAGGTAGATATTTATGGAATACAATTTCATCAGTACTTGATTTTTAACACCGATCTAAGTGACTTCAAAAGATTGTATAATGAACCATCTGATGACAAATAGAAACGGGTGCAATAGCCGAATGGTTAAAGCGCTGGACTTTCAATCTGAGGGTCCTGGGTTCGAATCTCGGTGCACCTGGTGGGTAAAGGGTGGAGATTTTTACGATCTCCCAGGTCAACGTATGTGCAGACCTGCTAGTGCCTGAACCCCCTTCGTGTGTATATGCAAGCAGAAGATCAAATACGCACGTTAAAGATCCTGTAATCCATGTCAGCGTTCGGTGGGTTATGGAAACAAGAATATACCCAGCATGCACACCCCCGAAAACGGAGTATGGCTGCCTACATGGCGGGGTAAATAAATAAAAACGGTCATACACGTAAAATGTTACATGTTTGTCTGAGTGTGCATGCGTGTGCGTCTGAAATCTGATTGAACGACACAGGAAACGAATGATGAGCGCCCAGTGGCAGCCGTCAGTCGGCTCTACCCAGGTAGGCAGCCTGTGGTGCAAATGTCCCCGTGTATGTAAAGCGCTTAGAGCTTGGTCTCTGACCGAGGATAGGCGCTATATAAGTATCCACATCAATCAATCAATCAAACCTGCGAATCACTAAGATCATTCCGATTCTTTTTAAATGATGTGTTCTTGATGTCTTTGTCTCTTGTATCTGTATCTGTATCACACACACACACGCACGCACGCACGCACACACACACACACACACACACGCACGCACGCACGCACACACACAGACTTCAAGGGGGTGGGGAGACGGAGCGAGGCATCATGCACAAAATTTGGCGGGACGTCCTGTTGTGTCTCAGAGCAAATTGGTGATTTTTTTTTTTTACAGCAGCAGGGGTAGTGGAAAATAATGATGAACTTCTCTTTACACATTTATAAAGAGATAGGTGGGGGGTGCGGGGGCGGGGGGGGAGGGGGAGGGGTTATATGTTTTGCTCTGGTGTGTAAACAAAATGTGTGTATATAATAATCCTATTTGAGGTGTGTGTGTGTGGGTGTGTGTGTGTGTGTCAGTGTGTGTGTGTGTGTGTGTGTTATGTTGCGTTCTAAACTATGTGAAGGCCTTGCCCCACTTACATTATCCTGCGAGGTCGTTTGTGAGTGGAGTGGAAGCAGCGCGCTTGTTCAGTGGTGACGATTATCGCGTTTGTTCGCGTGTTCCTTTTGCGGGCACATAATAGTGTGTGATAGGCTTTGAACGACAGAAAACACGCCCGTCTTTATTGAGTGAGTGTGTGGTCCTCTGGCAAAATTCTGTTGTGGAAATCCACTCTGATAGGTACACAAATATTATATTTTGAACTCAGGGCCTGCCTGAGCGCGTTGGTTTAACCCTTTCACTGCCAGTCAATTTGGAGTGCAAAATTCACTTGTGCTATGAACACAGAAAATATGGCGTCTAAAAATAGCTGGGGATTACCCCTGTGATGAGTGGAAAATATGGCCTATCCTACCACCGAACATAAAGAGCAGTAGGTTCATGGATAACGGTAATTGTGGCCAATCCTGCCACCGAACATGAGGAGCAGTTCGTTCATGGATAACGGTAATTGTGGCCAATCCTACCACCGAACATGAAGAGCAGTAGGTTCGTGGATAACAGTAATTATGGCCAATCCTACCACCGAACATGAGGAGCAGTAGGTTCGTGGATAACGGTAATTATGGCCAATCCTACCACCGAACACAAAGAGCAATAGGTTCATGAATAACGGTAATTATGGCCTATCCTACCACCGAACATAAAGAGCAGTAGGTTCATGGATAACGGTAATATCCTACCACCGAACATAAAGAGCAGTAGGTTCATGGATAACGGTAATTATGGCCAATCCTACCACCGAACATGAAGAGCAGTTGGTTCATGGATAACGGTAATTATGGCCTATCCTATCACCGAACATGAAGAGCAGTTGGTTCATGGATAACGGTAATTATGGCCTATCCTATCACCGAACACAAAGAGCAGTAGGTTCATGGATAACGGTAATTATGGCCAATCCTACCACCGAACATAAAGAGCAGTAGGTTCATGGATAACGGTAATTATGGCCTATCCTACCACCGAACACAAAGAGCAATAGGTTCATGGATAACAGACCCACGATCTGGTCAGCCTTCTGTGACATGGGTCCTCTACCTAGCTTGTGCATAGATGCGAGTTTGAAGATGAAAGGGTTAAGCTGCTGGTCAGGCAATCTCCCTAGCAGGCTTCGTCCGAACGCAGTGTCGACGCCCTCCTTGAGGAGCTGAAACTGAAACTGAAACTATCGCCCGCGACAAACAAAGAACAAGACTCGCTATCAGTATGAACTGAAATGGTGACATAACCAGCCCAGAAAGCGCCAGTGACCTGTATCAACGTAGGCATGCAGTGACAGTTCAAAACGGCCCGTGGGGCTTCTCAGTGCTGTGTCGGTCGTCAATCTTCGTAGAGTCCATGCACGAACTACTTACCTGGATCAGGATGTATGTACGTAATTAATTCGAGAATCTCGCGAAGTGCTTCTAAAAGCCACGAGACATCCGGGCGCACGCTATAAATGTGGAGTGATGGCCTAGAGGTAACGCGTCCGCATAGGAAGCGAGAGAATCTGAGCGCGCTGGTTCGAATCACGGCTCATCCGCCGATATTTTCTCCCCCCCCGCCCCCCTCCACTAGACCTTGAGTGGTGGTCTGGACGCTAGTCATTCGGATGAGACGATAAACCGAGGTCCCGTGTGCAGCATGCACTTAGCGCACGTAAAAGAACCCACGGCAACAAATGGGTTGTTCCTGGCAAAATTCTGAAGAAAAATCCACTTCGATAGGAAAAACAAATAAAACTGCACGCAGGAAAAAATACAAAAAAAATGGGTGGCGCTGTAGTATAGCGAC
>NC_134887.1:8763189-8795616 GCF_041734735.1 Babylonia areolata
TTGAAGTGCTGAACTCTGAACGCTGTAAACAGATCTATGTGGTGGTCCACGTTGGAGTAAGTTGGAGAACATGCTGTCCATCCGCGGGCACTGCTTCTCAGAAGTCATTTGGCGTTACTTCGAGGAAAGGGGAGAGAATTATGTTTAGGGGCTGCATCCTTCTCTCCCTCTCTCTGTCTGTCTGTCTGTCTGTCTGTCTGTCTCTGTCACGCTCTCTCTGTACATGACTCCTGCAGATTGAAATGATGTTGTCTTCTGGTTATCTGCTCATGTTTCGAAAACCTTACATAGAATTGCTTTTGTGTAAGTGAATCTTTCTATCTGTTTGTTGTCGTTATGTTGAATATTTTTCGCTGATTCCCCCATATACCCTTCCCCGAACTCCCGATATATGTATATGGGCCCATGGCCGAAATGCATTAAACTGTTTAAGTCATTCTTCTTCTTCTTCTTCTTTCGTGGGCTGCAACTCCCACGTTGACTCGTATGTAAACGAGTGGGCTTTTACGTGTATGACCGTTTTTACCCCGCCATGTGGGCAGCCATACTCCGATTTCAGGGGGTGGTTGTTCATTCATTCATTCTCATTCTCTGTCTCTGTATCTGACTGTCAGTCGGTCGGTAGGTTGGACCCTAGATATCTCTGTCTCTTTCTCTTTCTCTCCCCCTCTCTCTCTGTCAGTGTCTCTGTCTGTCTCTGTCTCTCCCTCTTTCTCTGTCTCCGTCTCTGTCTCTCACATTCACCCCCCCCCCCCCCCCACCCCTCAGGTTGTGCATGTCATTTCCCATTTCTGTGTTTCCCTATCTCTGTCACTGTCTCTTTATATCTCTTCTCTCCATCTCTCCTCTCACAGTCTTTCTTCTCCTTATGTTTTTCTCTCGGTCTCTGTGTCTTTCTGTCCGTCTGCCTCTCATTTACTCAACAGAAAATGTAATTTTAAGGACTGAATCGCACCCCTTTTCACTCTATCTTTCGCGGTGTGTGTGTGTGTGTGTGTGTGTGTGTGTGTGTGTGTGCGTGCGTGCGTGCGTGCGTGCGTTGTGTTCTCCCACCGTATTCGCGCGCGCGCTGTCGTCGTACTTGTGTGTGTGTGTATGTGTGTGTGAGTGTGTGTCTGTGTGTGTGTGCGTGCGCGCGCACATGTGTGTGTGTGTGTGTGTATGTGTGGGCGTGTGTAATAGAAGTCGCACGCTTATCTGAAGGACCTACAATCTCTCTCTTCTCCTGACGTCGAGTGATGACAGCAGGAAACTCCCACCCTGCTTATCAGCTGCACACACACACACACACACACACACACACACACTCAAACACACACACACACACACACACACACACAAAACTCCCAGTTTTTCAACTTGTGCAGCAAGCAATACACTTCAATTCAAGTGGCGAACGGAGGTTGACTTTGGGCTGGCCAGGTGAAAGACAGAGAGAGAGAGAGAGAGAGAGGGGGGGGGGGGAGGGGAGGGTTTATTTTGCAGAGAGAGACCACTGTTCTAAAATTACATGGATAGCTCATTGGCCAGGAAAGCAGAAGCCAACTGGACGCCATAATGTTTCTCGTATCCGGCCGTCAGTCCGTTGAGAAGTCGTCTGCTAACTGGTTGTAGTTTCTGAACTGTAAACGTGTATCTTCGATGAAATCGTGTTAAAGCTAGCCCACACGACATGTCAAATGTTGCGTCTTGATTGATGTCTGCCAATGGTTTATTTACCAAAGTTACTACAGGAAAACAGTGTAGTTACACGTAGCGGAAACGTGCTGTGGAGGCACACACAGTGAATGTCAGCTTAACCAACGCCACGAGCAAGTAAAGCTTGCCGTGAAGCAGTCATCGTAACCAGCTGAGCGCTGGGCTACAAATATTTGTGTTCGCTTGTATTTCTTTTTATCACAACAGATTTCTCTGTGTGAAATTCGGGCTGCTCTCCCCAGGGAGAGCGCGTCGCTACCTATAGCGCCACCGATTTTTTGTATTTTTTTTTTTTTCCTGCGTGCAGTTTTATTTGCTTTTTCCCATCGAAGTGGATTTTTCTACAGAATTTTGCCAAGAACAACCCTTTTGTTGCCGTGGGTTCTTTTACGTGCGCCAAGTGCATGCTGCACACGGGACCTCGGTTTATCGTCTCATCCGAATGACTAAGCGTCCAGACCACCACTCAAGGTCTAGTGGAGGGGCCGGAGAAAATATCGGCGGCCGAGCCGTGATTCGAACCAGCGCGCTCAGATTCTCTCGCTTCCTAGGCGGACGCGTTACCACTAGGCCATCACTCCACATCTGAAGTTACCGCTTCGCGCAATACTGACACGAGTAACAAAATGGCTGATTGAACACTTCCGTTGGTTTCAGTTAGCAAAAGGGCTCAAAGGCACGCGCTATCCACCTAGTTTTAGAGCAGTGAGCGAGACTCAAGACACAGGTCATCATACAAACATGCCCGGGGAGAGCAGGGTGGCAGTATATAGGCATGGGATAAAGAACATTATTGCTGTGAGAGAGAGACAAGACAAGACAAATTCTTTATTTTCGAGGATAATAGATAAGCACTGGCGCGCTTTTTTTTTTCCCCCCATTCAGTCCCGCCCTGAAACAGGGTCTACACTACACAAAACTACATTAAATAATTATGTCATTGCATGCACAACACAATGCTACTTAAAGTCATAGCATGCGAATACAAGGCATAAGCATGGTAATAATAAGATACACACACGCTCTCTCTCTCTCTCTCTCTCTCTCTCTCACACACACACACACACACACACACACACACACACACACACACAAAAGCATGGTATTAATAAACGACATAGAAAAAGACAACCAAAACAAAAACAAAACACACATACACACACTCTCTCTCTCTCTCTCTCTCTCTCTCTCTCTCTCTCTCTATATATATATATATATATATCACGTACACGCATACGCACACACACACTTACACACACATAAACAGAGAGAGAGAGAGAGGTTTAAAAAAAAAAGAAAGAAAAAAAAAAAAGAAGGGAAAATAAGTACAGAATAGAAATGTGATAAATGACAGAAACGGGGCAGAAACGAGACAATAAAATGAAATTTGAACCACACTCGCGCGCGCTCTTGAACACACAGACACAACATACACGCGCGCGCGCACGCAAACACATGCACTAATGCACGCACGCATGCATATACACATGTGCATGTTCGCACGTGTAGTACACACACACACACACACACGCACAAATGCACGCACGCATGCACATACTCATATGCATACATGCACACGTAGTATATGCACACACATACACACGCACGCACGCACGCACGCACACACACACACACACACACACACACAGATGCATGCACGCACACGTATTACACACACACACTCTCACTCTCTCTCTCTCTCTCACATACACATACACACACACGCACGCCCGCGCGCGCGCGCGCACACACACACACACACACACGCAGTCTGCGCGGAGAATATCCTGTTTCTAGAATATGGGTCAGTTTCGGTGAATAGACACTTCTCAGTGATTACGACCGCAATGTTTCTATTTTGAAGATGTAATTGGGCGAAGATAAGTAGGCCTAAGTAGGCCTACTTTTACTTTATTTGATTATATATAAAAAGAAAAGTAAAAAAGTATCTATATATATATATGTGTGTGTGTGTACTTTTTCTTTTTTTCCTTTTATATACGTATATAGAGAGAGGGAAACTTTTTTTTTTCTTTTTTCTTTTATTTATCTTTTTTTTTCCCTCAGAAGCAGAGGGAGGGAGATAAAAGACTGGTGAATGGTGTTGTGATATCGGTTTCAGGAGGAGGGGAGCGAGGTAAAAAAAAGAAGGGGGAGGGGAGTGGCAGGGGGACGGGAAGGGGGGTGGGGGGGGGGAGGGTAAAGGCGGGGGGGTTTGGGGTGGGGGGTGGTAGGGAATCAGACGCCGGCAGTTTTTTGTTGTTGTTGTTTTTTTGTTTTTTTTCTCAGGATGTCGACACTTCGCTTGCTTCCTTTCTTTGTTAACTAATGAACTCGTTTTGCCTTGTGACTGACTGCATCTGTTTGTCTGTGTGTCTGTGTCTTAGTCCTGTCCTTTGTGTGTGTGTCTGTGTGTGTGTCTGTGTGTGTGTCTGTGTGTGTGTGAGTGTGTTCATTCTCTCCCCCGCCCCCCTGCCCCCTCTCTTTACCTCTCTCTCAGTCCGAGGAATCAGTGGTGAAGGACCCAGTTAATCATTGCTGCCAATCATGTTTCTTTCAAGTGTTCCGACCGTGAAGGCTGCAGTGTATCAAGTCTTCGGTGTAGTTGTCGGTGAAGTGCACACACAAACACGCACACACACTCACACACACACGCGCACAGTGGGGGGAGAGAGAGAAAGAGCGTGCGTGTGTGTGTGTGTGTGTGTGTCAGCGCGCGCGCGCGCGCGCGTACAGAACGAAAGGAACGAAACGAGAGAGAAAGAGAGGAGTTTGGCTGGAAATTTCGGGCCTTTGCTTATCAGAGAAAAAATCCAGCTTCACTCCCCCAGTTAATGGCAATGTTCAACAATCAACTGAACTGACTCATAATCAGTAACAGCATCAGTAACATCAGAATGTAATAGGTTCAGTCCTTTCGACAGCGTCATATCATAAAGAAAAGAAGTCTCTCCATTCCTCCTCATCTCATTCCTGTGTGCTTGCGTGCGCGCGCGCGCGTGTGTGTGTGATATTCTCTCTCTCTCTCTCTCTCTCTCTCTCTCACTCACCATACTTGTGCCTCTGTGTGTGTGTGTGTGTGCGCGTGCGTACGTGTGTGTGTGTGTGTGTATCTTATCATTACCATGCTTATGCCTTAATGTAGTATTGTGTTCGCATGCTATGGCTTTAAGTAGCATTGTGTAGTGCATACATCGACATATTATATAATGAAGTATTGTGTAGTGTAGACCCTGTTTCAGGGCGGGGACTGGATGGGGGAAAAAAAAGCGCCAGTGCTTACTTGTTATCCTGGAGGGTGGAGATTTTTCCGATCTCCCAGGTCAACATATGTGCAGACCTGCCAGTACCTGAACCCCCTTTCGTGTGTATACGCACGCAGAAGATCAAATGCGCACGTTAAAGATCCTGTAATCCATGTCATCGTTCGGGGGGTTATAGAAACAAGAACACACCCAGCATGCACACCTTCGAAAACGGAGTATGGCTGCCTACATGGTTGGGGTAAATAAACGAAAACGGTCATACACGTCAAATGTTACATGTTTGTCCGAGTGTGTATGTGTGCGTGCCTGAAATATGATTTAACGACACAGGAAACGAATGATGAGCGCCCAATGGCAGCCGTCAGTCGGCTCTACCCAGGTAGGCAGCATGCTGAGTAAATGACCCTGTGTTTGTAAAGAGCTTAGAGCTTGGTCTGCGACCGAGGATAGGCGCTATATAAGTATCCATATCAATCAATCCTTGAAAATAAAGAATTTGATCTTGTCTTGTCTTGTCCTGTCTTGCCCCCCCCCCCGCCCCCCCATTCCCCCCTCTCTCTCTGTGCTCTGAGTGGTGATTAGAACAGTGTCGTATGTAGTCAGACTGGCCAGTACTGGGATGAAAGTTCTCCTCCCCACACTGCGCACACCTAGGTGAAGTCATACACTGGTCTGTCTGTCTGGCTGGCTGGCTGGCTGGCTGGCTGGCTGGCTTTGGGCGTTCCTCCTCAGACTCTCAGCCTCGGATAGCTGTGGAAGTGTCTCTTCTAAATCTGGAGAGGCATTTCTGCACCGTCTGTCTCTCACACACCCCTTACCACCCTCCTACCCACTATCTGTTTCAAACTTGTCCGTCGACATCTGATATGATCACCAAGAAAAACAAACAACAACAACAAAAAAACAACAACAAAACAACAGCAACAACATTTAGTAATACCGATTCTGTTCTGAAGATCTCTTATTTTAACCCTGATGTATGTATATTTTTAAAGAGTCATTGCATATAAAAACCTATTCAGTTCCATGAGTTGAAGGTTTTCCTCAAAACTAAACAGATTGCGTTCTGAACCTTATGATGGAGCATCAACTCAAACTTTTGAACACACACACCCACACCCACACACACAGAGTTGATTTTTGAAAATTGATTTTAAGAGGAGTGAAGCTGAATCTTGCTTCTGATAAGCAAAGGTAGATAATTTCAAGCCAAACTCATCACTTTTGTTGTTGTTGGTTCTTACGACTTATTCTTGCTTCACACACATGCAGTTTGACACGAAGCTACGCACTATTTGTTGATCAGTATGCACGCTGAGAGAGCATTTTGAATAACTTGATTGATGTGTCGCACCTTACGTTTTTGTCATGTAACAATTTATGTAAGAAACATAAACATGTTTTTTTTAAATGGTGTGAAAAAACAAGGAATATTGGTAACGAATGCAAATAGAATTACGCAACAACATTGTAATAAATGAGCATAGGGTTTATGTATTGTTTGTAAATCGGTAAAGGTCGGGAAGTCAAAAGAAATCAAAATATACAAACATCCTAAATTTGAAAAGTGGGTACACCTTGACATTATGATGTTTACAGTTTGGTTGGGTGGCAGTGTACTGGAAAGTTGTTGCTTATACTAGTTGTCAGGAAGCGCGATCTTTGTGGGGATCATACTCAGTTCTTTTACTCTTCTGGTCTTTGGAGGGACATGTGTTGTCTGTATTCTGGGTTTTTTTGGGTTTTTATTTTTTTATTTTTTGGTTCTTAGGTTTGTTTGTTTTTTCTTGTTGTAAGCTTGTGTGTGTAACTTGTCAGTGATAGACTAGCACAGGGGGAAGGGATGGTAGAGAAAGGTGGACAAGGGAGTGGGTAAAAGGGAGGGGATGGTAGGTTTGGGGGTAAGGGTAGTGGTATCGACAGGGGGGCGTGGGTATTTATATTTCACCCTACCCGATCACACACTGGGGGGGGAAATATTTTTTAAAAGATGATGTCAACCGGCGGACAGTGTTCCGTGTCGGAACCCGGTGTAACTGGCCAGATCTTACCCCCGTAAGAACTGGCCTGGGCTAGATCTTACCCAAGGTAATGTTTGGCCTACTAGGCCATTTTATATCCCCTGGGCCATTTCTTACCCCCTCTGTTTTTCTCTGAAATACATTGATATTTGAAGAGTGCCGAGATTAACAACATTAGAAAGAAGGGTATGTGAACTGCGAGAAGTTTATTTCACACAATACTTATTACCAATGGGCTTTTATTCAAAACTGGAAAGTTATCAATGAACTTGTTGCTTGGATAAAACTGTTGTCTTATTTGCAATTAAAATTTTCGATATGGAACACCTCTTTTAATTGATATTATCTTTGAACATGAAGTTCGTTCCTAGAGACGTTCAGTCGTTCTGATGTACAGTGACTGCTTTTGATGAATTATGCTTAGTAATCTTGAGTTGGAAATAGAAAGAGGGAGACGTAGTGGCACACCACGAGAGTTTGCAAGGTTTGTAATAATATGGCTGTGATTGGGGATGAGTTCTATCTTATAATGGAATGCACAAAGTATAATGACTTCCGAGACAAGCGTGTGCATGAAAAAAATATTTGTCTCCGAAGTCGGTTTTCATTTTTGTTTTTTGTTTGTTTGTTTTTTGTTCATAGGAAGCAGATGGAATTTGTTAGCTATAAGTTGTCCACTGTCAATGGTGGTCAGTAGTGGTCCATATATAGTGGTCAGTGGTGGTCAATAGTGCTCTGTGATTGTGGTCAGTGGTGGTAAGTGGTAGTCAGCGGTCAGCAGTGGACAGTAATAGGCAACGGTCAGTGGTTAACAGAAGTCAGTGGTCACTGGTGGTCAGCAGTGGTCAGTGCTGGGCAGCGATGGTCAGTTATCAGAAGTGGTCAGTGGTCAGAACTGGTTAGTGGTCAGAAGCGGTCAGCAGTGGTCAGAGGTCAATAATCATAAGTGGTCAGTATATAGTGGTCAGTGGTTGGTTCTGGTCGGTCAGTGGTTAGCGGTTGTAAGTGATCAGTAGTGCTAGTAGTCAGTGGTGGCCAATGGTGGTCAGCTGTCAGTAGTGGTCAGTGTTGCTCAGCAGTGGTTAGTGGTGGTCAGCATTAGTCAGTGGTCATCAGTGGTCAATGGATGTCACCGGTGGTCAGTGGTCAATAATGGTTAGTGGTCAGTATATGGTGGCCAGCAGTGGTCAGTAGTGGTCAATGGTTAGCGGTGATCAGTGGTGGGCAGCAGTGGATAGCGGTCAGCAGTGGTCAGTAGTAGTCAGTGGACTGTAGTGGTCAGTAGTGGTAAGTGGTGGTCACTGGGTAGTGGTTGTCAGTGACCAGCAGTGGTCAGTTTGCAGTTAAACCAAAAAACCAGGACGTCTTGATAATGCACAAATGTGACAAAACAACGCAGTCTGAAGAATTTGACGTTGTGGTCAGCAGTGGCAAGTACTGGTCAGTAATGGCCAACAGTATAGTGAAATCCTGCTAAAACGTTGCAATATTGCATACAATGTGATGCAAGCTGAACTCTGATAGTGATCATACAGTGGTCAAACATCTTCAAAGACATAATGTACAAATGCGACAACATAATGCAGTCTGAGCACTCTTGAACTGTGGTCAACCATGGTCAGCTGTGGGGGAACATAGACCTGGGGGAACTTAGACCTAGGGGGATATAGACATGGGAGAACTTAGACCTGGGGAAACATAGACATGCTCCCCTGTACTGCATCCCAACTAGGTCACTGTTAACCTCTCTGATGTTGTCTGAAAGTGAGCATGATGTGAGCGGGCGTGGCATGGCACGTGAAGGACATTACGAGTATGTCTGTGGGTGGGCGGGGGTGGTGGTGTGTGTTGGTTTGTCTGTGTGTGTGAACATAGACGCTTGCGTCAAAAACAGGATTGCTTAAGTCAGCGCCGCCTTTGGGAGGCTCCGTGAGAACGCCTGGGAGCGGAGACAACTCAGCTCTACCACTAAGCTGAAGGTCTACTGTGCAGTGGTCCTTACCACCCTCCTTTACGCCAGCGAGACCTGGACTGTCTACAGCAGACAGGCCAAACAGCTCAACCTGAGCTGTCTCTGCAGACTCCTCCACATCAGGTGGCAGGACAAAGCCCCCGACACGGTAGTCCTGGAACGAGCTAGCCTCTGCAGCGTCTAAACCCTTCTGCAGAATATCAAAGCCAAGTGGGCTGGACATGTGGTGAGAATGTCAGACAGCCGACTGTCTAATCAGCTGCTGTGTCAGGGCAAGCGCTCAGTTGGAGGACAGAAGAAACGCTACCAAGACTGCCTCAAAGCGTCCCTCAAAGTCCTGGGCGTCGACATCAACACTTGGGAAATACTTGCTCTGGACCGTCCAGCTTGGCACAGCATAATCACCACAAAAGTCCGTGCAGCTGAAGCCAGGCGCATCACCGAGGTGCAACGGCAGCGTGCTGTGCAAGGCCCGAGCAGCATCCACTGCCACAACAACACCCACTCACTTGTGTCCCACATGTGGGCGAGACTTCAGGGTCCGGATTGGCCTCACCAGTCACCTTTGGACCCACAGCTACACACACACACACACACACACACACACACACACACACACACAGAGGATTGAACCAAGGACCTTCAGTCTAACGCTCTCCCAACTGAGCTATTCCGGCTGAGGTCCGAATCACCTGAATTAATCTTCATCCACAACGATGACGCCGCAGTGCACGGAATGAGGTCAGGGGACAGAAAAGAGATTATTTCTGCCTTTTTTTTTTTTTTTTAAGTTGTCGTTCTTTCATAAACCAATAAAAAGCAAAAATGAATAATGTTGATAATAATGATGATAATTTGTATTTGTATTTGTATTTCTTTTTATCACAACAGATTTCTCCATGTGAAATTCGGGCTGCTCTCCCAAGGGAGAGCGTTTCGGTACACTGACAACGCCAAACATTTTTTTCTATTTTTTCCTGTGTGCAGTTTTATTTGTTTTTCCTATCGAGGTGGATTTTTCTACAGAATTTGCCAGGAACAACCCTTTTATTGCCGTGGGTTCTTTTACGTGCGCTAAGTGCATGCTGCACACGGGATCTTGGTTTATCGTCTCATCCGAATGACTAGCGTCCAGACCACCACTCAAGGTCTAGTGGAGGGGGAGAAAATATCGGCGGCTGAGCCGTGATTCGAACCCGCGCGCACAGATTCTCTCGCTTCCTAGGTGGACGCTCCATATTGCAACTGTCCCCCACTCCCACACATCCCTTCCAACCCCCCACCCCATTCTCTATGCGTTTATAGTTTCCCCAGACTTCTGTATACATATATAAAGTTTTGTCTTCCGTCGTTTTTGCAGAAGTGTGTGTGTGTGTGTGTGTTTGTATGTGTGTGTGTGTAAGAGCTTGGTGTGCTAGCGCTTTGATTCGTTTGTCAGTGCACTCTCTATACATTCCTTGTTGTCATTATTGTTGATATTACTCATCAAGAGATCGACTTACTTTGCTCATCCCAAGATACCTCTGCAGAAAGTACCCGTCTCATTACTGCGGCGTGTAAGTTGACACAGAAGACTATACTCGCCCCCCATCACACACACACACACACACACACACACACACACACACACACACACACACACACACACACACATATATATATTTTGTCCATACTCCCTCCGCCCCTTATTCCAAGTTTCACACATAAGCAACACACACACACACACACGCACCTCTACCGATCACACAAACAATTTTGATGAGGGGGGAAAAAAAGAGAAAAAAAAAGATGATGTCAACCGCCGGACAGTGTTCCGTGCCGGAACCCGGGATTGAACCAGGGACCTTTAGATCTTCAGTCTAACGCTCTCCCAACTGAGCTATTCCGGCTGACGTCTGAATCACCTGAATTAATCTTCATCCACAACGATGACGCCGCAGTGCACGGAATGAGGTCAGGAAAGAGAAAAGAGAGATTATTTCTGCCTTTTTTATTTTTTATTTATTTATTTTTTTAAAAAGTTCTTTCGTAAACCAATAAAAGCAAAAATGAATAATGATGATAATTTGTATTTGTATTTCTTTTTATCATAACAGATTTCTCTGTGTGAAATTCGGGCTGCTCTCCCCAGGGAGAGCGCGTCGTTACACTGATAGCGCCACCCATTTTTTTTGTATTTTTTCCTGCATGCAGTTTTATTTGTTTTTCCTATTGAAGTGAATTTTTCCACAGAATTTTTCCAAGAGCAACCCTTTTATTGCCGTGGGTTCTTTTACGTGTGCTAAATGCATGCTGCACACGGGATCTCGGTTTATCGTCTCATCCGAATGACTAGCGTCCAGACCACCACTCAAGGTCTAGTGGAGGGGGAGAAAATATCGGCGGCTGAGCCGTGATTCGAACCCGTGCGCTCAGATTCTATCGCTTCCTAGGTGGACGCGTTACTTCTAGGCCATCACTCCGTAGTGATCATGATAACGATGACTAAAACGGTTAAATATATATTTTATTTTTACTTCATAAATGAATATATAAATCCCTGCACTCAGCTCTCAAATATCAAGTCAGGCCTTACTGAAGTCCTATCTTTTTTTTCTAAATTCATTGCTAGATATTGCAACCCAACCCCCACCCCATTCTCTATGCGTTTATAGTTTCCCCAGACTGATGTATATATGTATAAAGTTTTGTCTTCAATCCTTTGTTTCAGAATTGTGTGTGTGTGTGTGTGTGTGTGTGTGTGTAAGAGCTAGGTATGTTAGTGCTTTGATTCGTTTCTCAGTGCATTCTGTATACATTCCTTGTCATTATTGTTGATATTACTCATCAAGAGATGGACGTACTTTGCTCATCCCAAGATACCTCTGCAGAAAGTACCCGTCTCACTACTGGGTTGGAAAGTTGCCCCACATCACACACACACACACACACACACACACACACACACACACACACACACACACACACACACACACACACACACACACACACACATTCTTCCATACCCCCTTATTCCAAGTTTACACATAAGCAACACACACACACCCCTTCCGATCACACAACCAATTTTGATGGGGAGAAAAGAAAAAAGAAGGGGGGAAAAAAAAGAAAAGAAAAGAAAAAGTCAACCGCCGGACAGTGTTCCGTGCCGGAACCCGGGATTGAACCAGGGACCTTTAGATCTTCAGTCTAACGCTCTCCCAACTGAGCTATTCCGGCCGACGTCCGAATCACCTGAATTAATCTTCATTCACAACGATGACGCCGCAGTGCACGGAATGAGGTCAGGAAAGAGAAAAGAGAGATTATTTCTGCCTTTTTTTCTCTTTTTTTTTTTTAAGTTGTCGTTCTGTCATAAACCAATAGAAAGCAAAAATGAATAATGTTGATAATAATGATGATAATTTGTATTTGTATTTCTTTTTATCACAACAGATTTCTCCGTGTGAAATTCAGGCTGATCTCCCAAGGGAGAGCGTGTCGGTACACTGACAGCGCCACCCATTTTTTGTATTTTTTCCTGCGTGCAGTTTTATTTGTTTTTCCTATCGAAGAGGATTTTTCTACAGAATTTTGCCAGGAACAACCCTTTTATTGCCGTGGGTTCTTTTACGTGCGCTAAATGCATGCTGCACACGGGATCTCGGTTTATTGTCTCATCCGAATGACTAGCGTCCAGACCACCACTCAAGGTCTAGTGGAGGGGAAGAAAATATCGGCGGCTGAGCCGTGATTCGAACCCGCGCGCACAGATTCTCTCGTTTTCTAGGTGGACGCGTAACCTCTAGGCCATCACTCCACAGTGATTATGATAACAATGACCAAAACGGTTAAATACGGTATATATTTTTTTTTTACTTCATAAATGAATATATAAATCCCTGCACTCAGCTCTCAAATATCAAGTCAGGCCTTACTGAAGTCCTACCTTTTTCTAAATTCATTGCTCCATACTGCAACCGTCCCCCCCCTCCCACACACCCCTTCCAACCCCCCCACCCCATTCTCTCTGCGTTTATAGTTTCCCCAGACTTCTGTATACATATATAAAGTTTTGTCTTCTGTCGTTTTTGCAGAATTGTGTGTGAGAGAGAGAGAGAGAGTGTGTGTAAGAGCTTGGTGTGCCAGTGCTTTGATTCGTTTGTCAGTGCACTCTCTATACATTCCTTGTTGTCATTATTGTTGATATTACTCATCAAGAGATCGACTTACTTTGCTCATCCCAAGATACCTCTGCAGAAAGTACCCGTCTCATTACTGCGGCGTGTAAGTTGACACAGAAGACTATACTCGCCCCCCATCACACACACACACACACACACACACACACACACACACACACACACACACATTTTGTCCATACACCCTCCATCCCTTATTCCAAGTTTCACACATAAGCAACACACACACACGCACCCCTACCGATCACACAAACAATTTTGATGGGGAAGAAAAAAAAAAAAAAAAAAAATGATGTCAACCGCCGGACAGTGTTCCGTGCCGGAACCCGGGATTGAACCAGGGACCTTTAGATCTTCAGTCTAACGCTCTCCCAACTGAGCTATTCCGGCTGACGTCTTAATCACCTGAATTAATCTTCATCCACAACGATGACGCCGCAGTGCACGGAATGAGGTCAGGAAAGAGAAAAGAGATTATTTCTGCCTTTTTTTTTTCTTTTTTTTTAAAAGTTGTTCTTTCGTAAACCAATAAAAACAAAAATGAATAATGATGATAATTTGTATTTGTATTTCTTTTTGTGGAAATTCGGGCTGCTCTCCCCAGGGAGAACGCGTCGTTACACTGATAGCGCCACCCATTTTTTTGTATTTTTTCCTGCATGCGGTTTTATTTGTTTTTCCTATTGAAGTGGATTTTTCCACAGAATTTTGCCAGGAACATTCCTTTTATTGCCGTGGGTTCTTTTACGTGTGCTAAGTGCATGCTGCACACGGGATCTCGGTTTATCGTCTCATCCGAATGACTAGCGTCCAGACCACCACTCAAGGTCTACAGGAGGGGGAGAAAATATCGGCGGCTGAGCCGTGATTCGAACCAGCGCGCTCAGATTCTCTCACTTCCTAGGTGGACGCGTTACTTCTAGGCCATCACTCCATAGTGATCATGATAATGATGACTAAAGCGGTTAAATATATATTTTATTTTTACTTCATAAATGAATATATAAATCCCTGCACTCAGCTCTCAAATATCAAGTCAGGCCTTACTGAAGTCCTACCTTTTTCTAAATTCATTGCTCCATATTGCAACCGCCCCCCCCTCCCATACACCCCTTCAAACCCCCCACCCCATTCTCTATGCGTTTATAGTTTCCCCAGACGTCTGTATACATATATAAAGTTTTGTCTTCCGTCGTTTTTGCAGAATTGTGTGTGAGAGAGAGAGAGAGAGAGAGAGAGTGTGTGTGTGTGTGTAAGACCTTGTTGTGCTAGCGCTTTGATTCGTTTGTCAGTGCACTCTCTATACATTCCTTGTTGTCATTATTGTTGATATTACTCATCAAGAGATCGACTTACTTTGCTCATCCCAAGATACCTCTGCAGAAAGTACCCGTCTCATTACTGCGGCGTGTAAGTTGACACAGAAGACTATACTCGCCCCCCATCACACACACACACACACACACACACACACACACACATATATAGATATATATATATATATATATTTTGTCCATACTCCCTCCGTCCCTTATTCCAAGTTTCACACATAAGCAACACACACACACACACACACGCACCTCTACCGATAACACAAACAATTTTGATGGGGGGAAAAAAAAAGAGAAAAAAAAAAATGTCAACCGCCGGACAGTGTTCCTTGCCGGAACCCGGGATTGAACCAGGGACCTTTAGATCTTCAGTCTAACGCTCTCCCAACTGAGCTATTCCGGCTGACGTCTGAATCACCTGAATTAATCTTCATCCACAACGATGACGCCGCAGTGCACGGAATGAGGTCAGGAAAGAGAAAAGAGAGATTATTTCTGCCTTTTTTTTTTTTTTTTTTTTTTTTTTTAAGTTGTTCTTTCGTAAACCAATAAAAGCAAAAATGAATAATGATGATAATTTGTATTTGTATTTCTTTTTATCATAACAGATTTCTCTGTGTGAAATTCGGGCTGCTCTCCCCAGGGAGAGCGCGTCGTTACACTGATAGCACCACCCATTTTTTTTGTATTTTTTCCTGCATGCAGTTTTATTTGTTTTTCCTATTGAAGTGGATTTTTCCACAGAATTTTGCCAAGAGCAACCCTTTTATTGCCGTGGGTTCTTTTACGTGTGCTAAATGCATGCTGCACACGGGATCTCGGTTTATCGTCTCATCCGAATGACTAGCGTTCAGACCACCACTCAAGGTCTAGTGGAGGGGGAGAAAATATCGGCGGCTGAGCCGTGATTCGAACCCGCGCGCTCAGATTCTATCGCTTCCTAGGTGGACGCGTTACTTCTAGGCCATCACTCCGTAGTGATCATGATAACGATGACTAAAACGGTTAAATATATATTTTATTTCTACTTCATAAATGAATATATAAATCCCTGCACTCAGCTCTCAAATATCAAGTCAGGCCTTACTGAAGTCCTATCTTTTTTTCTAAATTCATTGCTAGATATTGCAACCCAACCCCCACCCCATTCTCTATGCGTTTATAGTTTCCCCAGACTGATGTATATATGTATAAAGTTTTGTCTTCCATCCTTTGTTTCAGAATCGTGCGTGTGTGTGTGTGTGTGTAAGAGCTAGGTATGTTAGTGCTTTGATTCGTTTCTCAGTGCATTCTGTATACATTCCTTGTTGTCATTATTGTTGATATTACTCATCAAGAGATGGACGTACTTTGCTCATCCCAAGATACCTCTGCAGAAAGTACCCGTCTCACTACTGGGTTGTGAAAGTTGCCCCACATCACACACACACACAGACACACACACACACACACACACACACATTCTTCCATACCCCCTTATTCCAAGTTTACACATAAGCAACACACACACACCCCTTCCGATCACACAAACAGTTTTGATGAGGAGAAAAGAAAAAAGAAGGTGGAAAAAAGAAAAGAAAAAAAGATGTCAACCGCCGGACAGTGTTCCGTGCCGGAACCCGGGATTGAACCAGGGACCTTTAGATCTTCAGTCTAACGCTCTCCCAACTGAGCTATTCCGGCTGACGTCCGAAGCCCGTGAATTAATCTTCATCCGCTTTGACGTAGTGCACGGAATGAGGTCAGGGGAGAGACGGTTTTTTTGTTTGTCTGTTGTCTGACTTTGGTAAACTTGTGGGAACAAAAAAAATTTTTTTTTAATAAAAATTTTAAAAAAATAAGGGGGGTGGGGGGGAGGGGGTTGATGTAGGAAAACAACGCTGAAGCATAGAAACAATAAGCATTTTAAGTGACAGCAGCCATGCGCTGGCAAATCATTACTGAATCTTACCTTCAGGCAAACGCTTCTGCGTCCCAAAATGTAGAACAAACAGAACCAAATGCAGCTTTATTCCAACCTCAGTTCAGCTATTAAACAGTTGTAATTGATAATCAGATTTGTGATTTTTAAAAAACCCAAACAAATTAAATGTATGGCATAGTGTGTGTATGTGGAATGTGACAAATCCAAGTATTGTTTAATTACATTGTTATTATATGTCTTTTGTCTACTTTTAGTATGCTATTTCATTCATATCTTTTAACTGATATTGTATTGCACATGTATGGCTGCGATGATGGATGTATGATCTACTCTAAGTTACCTTTTAACTCACTCAGTACGGCCAGTTCTCTCTTCTCCTCTACACAGACCCCTCAGATGTCCAGTGGGTGTCTGAATGACCCAACCTTTAGCTTCCGTCGTCAGAATTGTGGTATTCTTTGTCAACATTCACGTTTTCAGTATAAGAGCCTTCCGCTTGCAATATTTTGATGATGGTAACTGGGGTGAAACGCTGTTAACGTCGTCTCTTTCGCCGTTCGTATGGAAAGAGTTAAAGGTTTCTGTTGTGTCGATGTTGTCTACTGTGAGTATTCACTGTCCGCATGGGTTGCCATCTAAACATTTTATGTCTTTTATGTAAACATGTTGAACGACTGTGATTTCAGTGTGTTGTTTATGTGTTTTACGCCACAGATGAATTTCACTTGTTGAGATGATAACGGGTATTTTGTAATCTGTAATCTGTGACAAGCACTGAACACTATCACTACTGAAAAAGAAGAGAGAAATACTAACGGCAGTATGTACGTGAACAACAGGAAGGGGAGATGAGAACCAGCACAGACAAACAAGTACACAGATAGAGAAAGGACAGGGCGGAGTGTGTGCATGCGTGTGTGTAGTGTGTGTGTGTGTGTGTGTGCGTACGTGTGTGTGTGTGTGTGTGCGCGGCGTGTGTGTGTTTGTGCATGTGTGTGTTTGTGTACGTGCATGCGTGTGTGTGTGTGTGTGTGTGCGTGCTTGTGCGCGCACGCGTTATGTCTGTGTGTGTGTGTGTGCGTGCGTGCATGTGCGCTCGTTGTGTATGTGTGTGTGTGCGCACGCGTTGCATGTGTGTGTGTGCGCATGCGTGCGTCCGTGTGTGCGCACGCATGTTGTGTGTGTCTGTGTGTGTGTGTGTGTGTGTACACCGTGCGCGCGTGTGTGTGTATGCGTCCGATCGCGCGCGTGTGTGTGTCTGTGTGCATATGCATGTGAGTGTGTTGCAGAGACAATTACTTCTAAGTGGGTTTTTTAATTATTTTATTTTAATTTAATTTTAAAATTCATTCTGTTCCCAAACACAGCCGTCAGGTGTTTCCGTTTGCTGTCTGTCATCTTGGCTCTGAGAAGTGTTGCCATTTCCAAACCAGGACAGGTCGTTCCACAGACCTCAGCACCATCCCTGAGGAGCACACTGTGCGTGGGAACTGGCCACTGAGCTGAAAAGGAGGGATCGAGTGGCAGTCCGCGGGTGTTATTTAATGTAAACAGACTGCCGCGCCGTCAGCCCAGGGTTCTCCATCTGAGAGATGAACTGCGGCAATAGGTATGGGAAAGAGCGTTTTGGTTAAAAAAAACAAACAAACAACAAAACAAAAAAACAAAAGCAAAACAAGAGAGGCAAGGCAGGCCTTCAAGACTCACTTGTGATACACTTAAAAAAAATCAAATAAAATCTAAGCTTTTTATGTATTGAGTATAATTTCAGAATGTAATGTTTATGATGAGTAAGATCAGTTTAAAGCAAATTAACTCCCCTAGCATTAATTACAGAGTAATTTCCCTTTTTTTTCTATCTGCACCAAAACGTTTGCAAAATAAATAAAACTTCCATGCTTAGCAAAAGAAGTTCCTGTTTGAACAAAAAAAAAATGATAATAATGACTGCTCTTGTTGTTGGGTCAGAATATCAGATCAAAGTGCCAAGTTTAGAGAATACAAAAAAATATAAATATAACAGTAAATGCAGTTTGCATAAAATTAGGCTTCATTTTTTTGTTGTTTTTTTTGTGCCCATCCCAGAGGTGCAGTATTGTTTTAAACAAGATGACTGGAAAGAACTGAATTTTTCCTATTTTTATGCCTAATTTGGTGTCAACTGACAAAGTATTTGCAGAGAAAATGTCAATGTTAAAGTTTACCACGGACACACAGACACACACACACACACACACACACAACCGAACACCGGTTTAAAACATAGACTCACTTTGTTTACACATGTGAGTCAATAAACTATCTTTTACTTTTGACATCTCTCACTCCGTCTCTCTCTCTTTAGCGCCCCCCCCCCCCCCCCCCCCCCCCCCCCCCCCCCCCCCACTCTCTCTCTCTCTCCCTTTCTTAGTCTTGACCGTGATAACAATAATGATAACGACTAATGATAGTAATAATTATAATATTGATGATGTCAATAATAATATCAATTGATGATGATACTAATAATAACAATAATAATTTGTATTTTTATTTCTTTTTATCACAACACATTTCTCTGTGTGAAATTCGGGCTGCTCTCCCGTGGGGGAGCGCGTCGCTAAACAACAGCGCCCCCTCCCCCCGCTTTATTTGTTTTTCCTATCGAAGTGAAGTGATGGCCTAGAGGTAACGCGTCCGCCAAGGAAGCGAGAGAGAATTTGAGCGTGCTGGTTTGAATCACGGCTCAGCCGCCAGTATTTTCTCCCCCTCCACTAGACCTTGAGTGGTGGTCTGAACGCTAGTCATTCGGATGAGACGATAAACCGAGATTCCGTGTGCAGCATGTACTTAGCGCACAGAAAAGAACCCACGGCAACGAAAGGGTTGTTCCTGGCAAAATTCTGTAGAAAAATCCACTTCGATAGAAAAAAGAAATAAAACTGCACGCAGGAAAACATTTTTTTTTTTAAATGGGTGGCGCTGTCAGTGTAGCGACGTGTTCTCCCTGGGGAGAGCAGCCCGAATTTCACACAGAGAAAACTGTTGTGATAAAAAGAAATACAAATACAAATTATCATTATTGTTGTCATCATTATTCATTTTTGCCTTTTATTGGTTTCCGAAAGAACGACAACTTTAAAAAAAGAAAGAAAAAAAAGAAGAAAAAAAGGCAGAAATAATCTCTAGCTCTCTTTTCTGTCCCCTGACCTCATTCCGTGCACTGCGTCATCATTGTGGATGAAGATTATTTCACGGGATTCGGACGTCAGCCGGAATAGCTCAGTTGGGAGAGCGTTAGACTGAAGATCTAAAGGTCCCTGGTTCAATCCCGGGTTCCGGCACGGAACACTGTCCGGCGGTTGACATCATTTTTTTCTCTCCCCCTTCAAAGTTGTTTGTGTGGTCGGTAGGGGTGTGTGTGTGTTGCTTATGTGTAAAACTTGGAATTAGGGACTGAGGGAGTATGGAAGAATGTGTGTGTGTGTGTGTTCTTTCTTTAATTCAACATCTTTTCACTTTGAGTGATATCAGACGTGTCATGTGTGTGTGTGTTTGCGTGCGTGCGTGCTTGCGTGTGTGTGTGTGTGTGTGTGATGTGGGGCAACTTACACCACGCAGTAGTGAGACGGGTACTTTCTGCAGAGGTATCTTGGGATCAGTGAGCAACGTACGTCGATCTTTTGATGAGTAATGTCAATAATAAGGACAACAAAGAATTTATACATGGTGCACTGAGAAACGAATCAAAGCGCTAGCACACCAAGCTCTTACACGCACGCACACACACACACACACACAATTCTGAAACAATCAACGGAAGACAAAACTTTATATATGTATATAGATGTCTGGGGAAACTATAAATGCATAGAGAACGGGGTGGGGGTAGGGGTGGGGGGTTGCAGTATGGAGCAATGAATTTGGAAAAAGGTGGGACTTCAGTAAGGCCTGACTTGATGTTTGAGAGCTGAGTGCAGGGATTTATATATTCATTTATGAAGTAAAAATAAAATATATATTTAACCATTTTAGTCATCGTTATCATGATCACTACGAGTGATAGCCTAGAAGTAACGCGTCCACATAGGAAGCGAGAGAATCTGAGCGCGCGGGTTCGAATCACGGCTCAGCCGCCGATATTTTCTCCCCCTCCACTAGACCTTGAGTAGTGGTCTGGACGCTAGTCATTCGGATGAGACGATAAACCGAGATCCCATGTGCTAGCATGCATTTAGCGCACGTAAAAGAACCCACGGCAACGAAAGGGTTGTTCCCGGCAAAATTTTGTAGAAAAATCCACTTCGATAAGAAAAACAAATAAAACTGCACGCAGGAAAAAATACAAAAAAATGGGTGGCGCTGTCAGTGTAGCGATGCACTCTCCCTGGGGAGAGCAGCCTGAATTTCACACAAAGAAATCTGTTGTGATAAAAAGAAATACAAATACAAATTATCATCATTAATATCATCATTATTCATTTGTGCTTTTTATTGGTTTACGAAAGAACGACAAAAAAAAAAAAGAGGCAAAATAATCTCTTTTCTCTCCCCTGACCTCATTCCGTGCACTGCGCCATAGCAGATGGAGATTAATTCACGTGAATCGGACGTCAGCCGGAATAGCTCAGTTGGGAGAGCGTTAGACTGAAGATCTAAAGGTCCCTGGTTCAATCCCGGGTTCCGGCACGGAACACTGTCCGGCGGTTGACATCTTTTTTTTTTCTTTTTATTATTATTATTATTAAATATATTATTTCTCTCTCCATCTAACATGTTTCTCTGCGTGGTAGGCCAGGTGTGTGGATTCCTTACGGGTACAGCTTGGCATGAGGGAGGGAGGGAGGAGGTGGGGAACTGAGAATAGGGAGGGTGTATTCAGCTGAGTGAACTGAACAAAAATAAACCTCCGTCGGTCATCTGAAGGGTTCATTCTGCAGGGGGAATGTTCTGATGAGCAAAGTCACCTGATCTCTTATTAAATGAAGCTTGATAATAATTGTATTTGTATTTCTTTTATCACAACAGATTTATCTGTGTGAAATTCAGGCTGCTCTCCCCAGGGAGAGCGCGTCGCTACACTACAGCGCCAATCATTTTTTTGTATTTTTTCCTGCGTGCAGTTTTATTTGTTTTTTCTATTGAAGTGGATTTTTCTACAGAATTTTGCCAGGAACAACCCTTTTGTTGCCGTGGGTCAGTCTTTTACGTGCGCTAAGTGCATGCTGCACACGGGACCTCGGTTTATCGTCTCTTTCGAATTACTAGCGTCCAGACCACCACTCAAGGTCTAGTGGAGGGGGAGAAAATATCGGCGGCTGAGCCGTGATTCTAACCAGCGCGCTCAGATTCTCTCACTTCCTAGGCGGACGCATTACCTCTAGGCCATCACTCCAATAATGATAATAATAATAATGATAATAATAGTGATAATGATAATAATGACAGTGAAAAAGAAGAACAACAACAATAACAAAAACAACAACAATAAATGTAATGATAATGATCATCATTATCAGAATAGTCATAATAAGCAGGATCACGATAATATATTTTAAAAAGCTCTAAATTTTGTGCAGCAACAAATCAGATTGTTAAAAGCTCAAAATCTTGTGTAGCAACAAATCAGATTGTTTATAGCTGTAAAGCGTGTAGCAACAAATCAGATTGTTTATATAGCTCTAAATCTTGTAGCAACAAATCAGATTGTTTATATAGCTCTAAAGCTTGTAGCAACAAATCAGATTGTTTATATAGCTCGAAATCTTGTAGCAGCAAATCAGATTGTTTCTATAGCTCGAAATCTTGTGCAGCAACAAACCAGATTGTTTCTATAGCTCTAAAGCTTGCAGCAACAAATCAGATTGTTTATATAGCTCTAAAGCTTGTAGCAACAAGTCAGATTGTTTATATAGCTCTAAAGATTGTAGCAACAAGTCAGATTGTTTATATAGCTCTAAAGCTTGTAGCAACAAATCAGATTGTTTATATAGCTCTAAAGCTTGCAGCAACAAATCAGATTGTTTATATAGCTCTAAAGATTGTAGCAACAAATCAGATTGTTTATATAGCTCTAAATCTTGTGCAGAAACAAATCAGATTGTTTATGTAGCTCTAAAGCTTGTAGCAACAAATCAGATTGTTTATATAGCTCTAAAGCTTGTGCAGAAACAAGTCAGATTGTTTATATAGCTCTAAAGCTTGTAGCAACAAATCAGATTGTTTATATAGCTCTAAAGCTTGCAGCAACAAGTCAGATTGTTTATATAGCTCGAAATCTTGTGCAGAAACAAATCAGATTGTTTATATAGCTCGAAATCTTGTGCAGCAACAAATGAGTCACAGCTCTTTCACACCAATCTTCAGCGCACTTGCATAACTCTGAAACACAGGGCTGCAAAACGAAACGTATGAATGCAAGCCGCAGACAGAAGGCTATACAAATTATATAGAGACTGAAAAGTGGGAATCTGATTCGGAAAGGGGTGGGTTTTTAGGCCAGATTTGTAGAAAGCTGGGTGCTGGGTTTGTTTATGAAGTGACCAAATATATATCGATATAACTGTTAGTCATCATCATCATCATCGCTATCAGTAGTATCATCATCATCATCATCATCATCACCACAATCACCATACAACCACCACAATTATTATTATTATTACTATTATTATCATTGCAAGTGTTAGCATCAGTTCCCCCCCACCCCCCCCCCCCCCCCCACACACACACACACACATATATATATATATATATAATATATATATATAAAAAATTTTTTTTTAAAAAGTTGTAAAACAACACCTTTTTTGTTAAACAAACCAAAAAAATCTGAATTTTCGCTGCCACCCGGCAGCTTGGTCACAGACTACACTGATAACAGATGACGTAATGCTATTTTTAACGTCATCTTTCTGACCTTACACGACATCTACTACGTAAAGTTATCATGTTCTAACTGTTCCTTCAACACACACACACACACACACACACAGATATATATATATATATATATATATATATATATATATATATATATATATATATATATATATATATATATAATAAAGGAAGACAACTTATGAAAATGAAAAAGAATCAACTTTTTCTCTCCCCTGGCCCAAGTCCGTGCACTGTGCCATAGCGGATGAAGATCAGTTTCAGTAGCTCAAGGAGGCGTCACTGCGTTCGGACAAATCCATATACGCTACACCACATCTGCCAAGCAGATGCCTGACCAGCAGCGTAACCCAACGCGCTTAGTCAGGCCTTGAGAAAAAAAAAAGAAGAAAAAAAAAGAAAAGATGAAGATTAATTCACGTGAAGCAGACGTCAGCCGGAATAGCTCAGTTGGGAGAGCGTTAGACTGAAGATCTAAAGGTCCCTGGTTCAATCCCGGGTTCCGGCACGGAACACTGTCCGGCGGTTGACATTATCCTTTTTTTTCTCTCTCTCTTTAAAAAAAAAAAAAATTATATATATATATATATATAGATATATATTTATCTCTCCATCAAACCCGTTCGTGTGAGCAGTGCGGTTGTGTGTGTTCTTTTTGGTTAAACTTGGAGAGAGAAATAGGGGTGGGGGTGGGGGGGCATTAATGTCTTTTAGTCATTCGGATGAGACGATAAACCGAGGCCCCTGTGCAGCATGCACTTAGCGCACGTAAAAGAACCCACGGCAACAAAAGGGTTGTTCCTGGCAAAATTCTGTCGAAAAATTCACTTTGATAGGAAAAAACAAATAAAACTGCATGCAGGGGAAAAAAAGAAAAGAAAAAAAATTGTGTCGCTGTAGTGTAGCGACGCGCTCTCCCTGGGGAGAGCAGCCCTAATTTCACACAGAGAAAACTGTTGTGATAAAAAGAAATACAAATACAAATAGATTTCAGGAAGCTCGTGAC
This sequence comes from Babylonia areolata, assembly GCF_041734735.1. Classification (NCBI taxonomy): domain Eukaryota; kingdom Metazoa; phylum Mollusca; class Gastropoda; order Neogastropoda; family Buccinidae; genus Babylonia; species Babylonia areolata. The sequence continues at coordinate 8,787,468 of NC_134887.1, forward strand.
GGGTACATTCTGCAAAGGAATCTTCTGATGAGTAAATTAAGTCGCCAGATCTCCAAAATTAACCAATTATTTTTTGTATCTTTTATTTATTTTTTATTTATTTATTTTTTTAAATGAAAACAAACAAGTTCGTCATCCGGGTTGGCGTATGGGACTATACTGAGTCGATCCTTCTGATTTGATGTCTTCAGTGGTTATGTGTGTTGGTTGCTGTTCGTTTATGTCAATGCTGATTGCGCACTTGCTCTCTAAAAATCAGTCAAACAAACAAAACAAAACACACGCGCGCACACACACACACACACATTTGACTGCCGTGCCAGCTAGGGATAACTGTGGAGGGACAACATGACCCGATTCAGGCATGACGTGTGATATCAAAGTGACCCGTGTTTTAACCCACCTTGACCACCGCTGCCAACGAGACTGCTGCTAGGCACAGTTGTTATCTCAAACTAGATACCACTGGCCATAGACACAAGAATTCCCAGAGATCGATTTGTGTCTATATGCACTGGCGGCTGAGTTCACAGATCAGGATGACAGACAGTCGCCGATCTCTTTTGTAGCCATGATTGGGGGATTGCATTACTTTTTGACTCACTTGTGTATGTTTTAAACCCGGTGTTCGGTTGTCTGTGTGTGTGTGTGTCTGTGTGTCCATGGTAAACTTTAACATTGACATTTTCTCTGCAACTACTTTGTCATTTGACACCAAATTAGGCATAAAAATAGGAAAAATTAAGTTCTTTCCATTCATCTTGTTTAAAACAGTATTGCACCTCTGGGATGGGCACAAAAAAATAATAAATGAAGCCTAATTATATGCAAACTGCATTTACTGTTATATTTATATTTTTTGTATTCTCTAAACTTGGCACTTTGATCTGATATTCTGACCCAACAACAAGAGCAGTCATTATTATCATTTTCTGTTCAAACAGGAACTTCTTTTGCTAAGCATGGAAGTTTTATTTATTTTGCAGACGTTTTGGTGCAGATAGTAAAAAAGGGAAATTACTCTGTAATTAAAGCTAGGGGAGTTAATTTGCTTTAAATTGATCTTTCTCATCTTAAACATTACATTTTGAAATTATACTCAATACATAAGAAGCTTGGATTTTTAAAAAAAAAAGTGTATCACAAGTGAGTCTTGAAGGCCTTGCCTCTCTTGTTTTGGGATGTATTGCTCAGCCGGCGCCATCCATCACGCCGTGGAAACGTACACAAAGTGAACACCGCTTGCGTTTTAATTAAACTGATGCCACGGTCAGGTCAGCGGCTTTAGCCCTTGCTACTGGTACCATGTAACCTAGTACTACCTGCCGCATGTGAAGTCTCCCAGCGACGGACCAGGCGGAGGAGGAAACCTTTCCCAACGGCTGTGAAGGCGGAAGAGGACGACCAAAGGGCAGGGGGAGCTCTTATCCTTGGCTGGAAGTCCCCCTAGGAGACGGAAGTCCGAAGAAAAAACCTGCACCTGCCGAGGCCGTCCTACACGTGGCAGTATCTGCACCTGTGGGAATGTGAGCGCCGGTAGGCGAGAGAGTGGGGAATGGACTGCACAACTCCCCCCCCCCCAAAACCCCCCCCCACACCCCCCCCCCCCCAAAAAAAAAAAAAAAAAAAATCAGTGCTGGTCAGACAGTGAGGACACACACTGACAGATATGCCTGCCTGCCTACTCATCCGTCGGTCCGACGGGAGACTCCATCAATGCCACGGTGATCTCGTTTAATAATATTTCGTTCCACGGTTCGTTCGTTCGTTCAGTGTTCAACAGTGGAGGGGTTAAACCTGCTGAAGACATATAGGAGAAGAGGGGAGTGGTGGGTGGTGGTAGGGAGCGAGTTCTTCATTTCGCTGCTGTCAGCTTACTTGATACGTTCCATCTGTTTGCTCAGAACATGTAAAAAGAAATATGGTTGAGTGGTTTGTATGGAATTCCTGCCAAGTAAGGGAGGGGGACGAGGTGGGGGTGGGGGGGTTGCACATTCACGTATGTACACACACACATACACGTACGAACGCGCGCGCGCACACACACACACACACACACACACACACACACACACACACAAGACACACATACAAGGTGAGAGAGACACGCACAAACATAGCGAGAGGGGGGAAGGGGGGGGGGGGGGAGAGAATGACAGATCTGTTTTCGATGATAAAACATCACTGAGCACTTGAGAGCATTTTGAATATGCAGTCATCGCCCTTTTTCTTATCTAAATCAAACTTCATGAAACAAATGCGTGCGAAAGTCACTTCGGACGTTAGTAAAACAAATATTGCGTAAACGCACACACACACACGCACACACACACACACACACACACACAGAGGAGTGAAGAAAAAGACAGAGAGGTCCCCCAGCCCCCACACGCAGACAGAACATGGTTGTTAGCGGAGGAGGAGGGAGGGAGAGCGAGGGTGGGGGGGGGGGGAGTGGGAGCGGGGTGGATGATACTGGCAACAGGCGGTGAAACATTCGATTGAGGGTTCGAAACAATAACGGCAGTCTCCCCCTCCCCTCCCAACCCCCACCCCCCCTCCACACACACCCACACGCCCCTACCCACCACAGTGATGACGCCATACACTGCCGGTCCAGTTAAGGATGGGGTGGATGGATGGAGGGGTGAAAGAATGAACGAATGAATAAGCGAATAAATCTGGGTGCGAATCAAGCCACTGACATTTGTATTGTATTGTATTGTATTGTCACAACAGATTTCTCTGTATGAAATTCTGGCTGCTCTCCCCGGGGAGAGCGCGTCGCTACTACACTAAGAGCATCACCCATTTTTTGTTGTTGTTTTTTTCTGCTTGCAGTTTTATTTGTTTTCCTATTGATGTAGGTTTTCCTACAGAACTTTGCCAGGGACAGCCCTTTTGTTGCCGTGGGTTCTTTAACGAGCGCAAACTGCATGCTGGACAACGGGACCTAAGTTTATCGTGTCACCCGAATGACGGGCGACCACTGAGACCACCACTCAAGGTCTAGTGGAGGGGGAGAAAATACTAGCGGCTGTGGGATTCGAACCAGTGCCCTCAGATTCTCTCGCCTCCTAGGCGGCGGACGCGTAACCGTAACCACCAGACCAACACACCACTGAAGTGAACGAGATGTAGAGGCAATGAAATCCGAGGAATCCAAACCAGTCTGTCTGTCCGTGGCCCGACCTGAAGTAGGGGTTACATTTTTCAGACCTCCGACGGCTTCGGATGACGGTATTAGTGCATCGTGAGAGCTTGGGTTTCTTCGCGTCCTCCTAGCTGGCGTCGATAGCATTAACCCTCCCCCTATGTGAAAAAATGCCCTGGATGGACGATTCTCACTCTGTGTCTGTCTGTCTGTTTCTCTCTCTCTCTCTCTCTCTCTCTCTCTCTCTGTGTTTTCCCCTCTGTCTCGATTTGAACTGTGATTGATTCTTCAGGCATAAACAGAATACAGTATCTGATAGAAAGGGTAAGTTGAACCACCACCTCCACCAACACTCCAAAAAGAAGAAGAAAAAGAAAAAAAGTAATATAAACAGCAGCATCGACACCACCGCCACCGCCACCGCCACCGCCAGTAATAACAAAAGCATATCAATTGACCTAACTGACTCTTTGTGTCAAACGATTAGGAGATGTTGAAAGACAGAAGGGACGTCAGTGTGTTTGGCACCACAGCTAAACGATCATTGTCAGTGGGCGAAAGGGGAGGAGGGGGTGTGGTGGGGGGGAGGGGGGGGGAGGGGCGAGGGAGAGAGGGGTGATCGAATTAGTGATGGTGCCTTGCATAATCATAATCTGCTGTACTGCCGAACTACTGTCGAGCAGGACTTGAAAATTATAAAAAAAACTGTCCTGCTGTCCTCATTACAAGTTGAATGGTGACATTTTCAAGCTAAACGCTGCTTAAACGGACTGTTGGACATCACACAAGTGACCCAGTAGCGCCGGGCCAGCCGGCTCAGGCTCTGCTCTGGCGTGTGGCCTCAGGGCGACTTCACCTCTTAGCTTTTATCATCTGATTCATCTCGGAAATGTGCTTTTTTCTTATTTATATGAACACACTGGATGTTTTTTTGTTTTTGTTTTTTGTGGGTTGTGTGTGTGTGTGTGTGTGTGTGTGTTGGCAGAGAGCTGTTGAAATGTTTTTTTAAGGCATGTTTTTTTTTTGTTTTTTTGTTTTTTCCGTATTCAAGTTTCAACTGGATGATGTGAGTCTCTTTAAGCAGCATTGGTACTGGATATTGCGCCATAGAAAAAAATGATGTATTTTTAATTATTATCATTACCTCGACAGCTCCTCGTGGTCTGCTGGTCTTACTGGGACAGAGTCTGACAGGAAAGGGCAGGGAAGAGAGGTGCCGGTGAGCGAAAACAAAAACAACAACAAACCAACAAAAAAAAAAAAAAGGAAGAAAAAGAAATACAAATATGTGACTTCACTTCTTTTTTTTTTTTCTCTTTTTCCAAACACAAGTTGAATGTTGTCCGAGTCTGCAATAGTGGAAGGGGGTGTTGGGGGTGGCGACGGCAAACGAATTACAGTAATACTTTAAACCTTTTTTTTGTTGTTGTTGTTGTTGTTGAAAAGGTCAGATTTCTAGGAGTGATGCGTTGGCGTTGGAGGGGGTGGTATGAGTCTTTAAAAAAACCAAAACAAAAAACCAAAAAACCCCACTGCTCTCCGAAACATTATCCAAAGTGACTTTTCTCCTGTTTTTCTTTCTTTCTTTCTTTCTTTCTTTCTTTCTTTAAGTGCGGCACTGTGGCATGGCATTCCAAATGTGAAAACATTATATCCTTGATACCCTCCATCCTCTTCACTCCTTCCTCCTCCTCCTCCTCCTCCACCACAAGTTCACAACCCTTCAAACTCCTCCCCCCTCCTTCCCCGCTCCCCGACCCCCTACCTCCACGCCCCACCCCACCAAAAGTGATCCCCCTCCCTCTATACCCCCCCCCCCCCCCATCCTTCAAGCCAACACGTTGATACACACCCGCCCCGCCCCTCCTACCACCCCCTACCACCACCACGCTCCCCCACCCCTCCTACCACCCCCTACTACCACCACCACGCTCCCCCACCCCTCCTACCACCACCCCTACCACCACCACCACGCTCCCCCACCCCTCCTACCACCACCCCTACCACCACCACCACGCTCCCCCACCCCTCCTACCACCCCCTACCACCACCACCACGCTCCCCCACCCCTCCTACCACCCCCTACCACCACCACCACCACGCTCCACCACCCCTCCTACCACCCCCCTACCACCACCACCACGCTCCCCCACCTCTCCTACCACCACCCCTACCACCACCACCACGCTCCCCCACCTCTCCTACCACCACCCCTACCACCACCACCACGCTCCCCCACCCCTCCTACCACCCCCTACCACCACCACCACGCTCCCCCACCCCTCCTACCACCCCCTACCACCACCACCACGCTCCCCCACCCCTACGCCTCCCCAAAAAACAAACAACAACAACAACAACAAAAACAACTTCAAACAAACACAAAAACCTCGCTTTATAACCACACTGAAGACTTAATACACTCGTGGTTTTTTTTTGTTTTTGTTTTTTGTGTGTGTGCTTTTTTACCTTCTTTGCTTTCTTCCTCTGCCGCTGTGTGTTTTTTTTACTGGGTTATCAGTGTGTTCATTTATGAAGCCATAGGGACTGCATGGCTCAGTGTTGTTGGCGAATTCCTGCGGGGTGTGTGTGTGTTTGTGTGTGTGTGTCTGTGTGACTCTGTGTCTGTGTGTGTGTTTACAGTGTGTGTGTCTGTGTCTGTGTGCCTCTGTGTGTGTGTGCGTGTGTGTGTGTGTGTGTGCCTCTGTGTGTGTGTGTGAGTGTGTGTTCTCTCTCTCGCTCTCTCTGTGAGTGTGTGTGTTCTCTCTCTCTCTCTCTCTCTCTCTCTCTCTCTCTCTCTCTGTGGTATTTGGTAATCTGCCCTTCACGTCACTGGGGCAGGTAGTCGGGGCACTGGGATAGCCGGGTGTATAGGGCAGGGAGATTTGGAGATTGGGTCGGGGTCTGAAATTGTCCTGTCGTGGTGATCTGCCTTCCTTCCTTTCTCTCTCTCTCTCTCTCCCCCCCTCTCTCTCTCTCTCTCTCTCTCTCTCTCTCTCTCTCTCTCTCTCTCTATATATATATATATTGATCTACCTTCCTTCGTTTCTCTCTCTCTCTCTCTGTGTATGTGTATACACACACACACACACACACACACACACACACATATATATATATATATATATGTATATATATATGTGTGTGTGCGTGTGTGTGTGTTAAGGGTGTGGGCTTGGAAAGGGAGGGGGAGAGAGTAGGGTAAGGTGCACGTGTACGTCAAGCGCGCTCACACGCACACGCACACCTCCCCCCTCCCCTACACACTACATGCACCCTCCCCCCACGCACACACCACCCACACACACACTCACTCACTCACTCACTCACTCACTCCCTCACACACACACACACACACACATCGTCGGACTGAGAGAGACATTAATTTTACGATTGTTTTATCCAGCAAAAGGCCGCAACCCCGTTATGAAATAGGTGTGCGTGCGTGCGTGTGTGTGTGTGTGTGTGTGCGTGCATGATGATTAGAGCCACCAGAGAAATAAAGAACACGAACATTCTAATGACGAGGTCAGTCTTGCCTGTATCAAGGCTGGGTGAGTCGGTGGGGGTGGCGTAATGGGGGGTGGGGGTTGGGGAGCGGGAGATAGGGGGTGCAGGAACAATGGGATGACACATGATTATGTAAACAGGGTGAAACGCAATACATCACCGTGAAACTTGCATGTTTGCTCGAACCCAAAAGAGGGACAAGAGAAGTTAAAGGAAGAGAGAGAGAGAGATAGATGGGGGAGTGGGGGGGGGGGGGGGGGGGGGGCGGTATTGGCAACAGAACTCTCTCTGCCTCTCTCTCTCCTTCCCCTCTACACACACACACACACACACACACACACACACACACAGCGCGAATGCTGACGGAAAGATAGATGTTACGCATATCATGTATCTGCCATAACTGAAAAACGAGCCGGCAACTCTGTAACGTTGTCGCAGCAGGGGACTGCAACCCGTCTTGTCTTTCTGAAACGCTACAAAGTTGGGTCACCTCCCCTGACCCACCGGCATTTAATCGCCCGATCGCGTTTCTCTCTCTTTGCCCCTGTGTGTGTGTGTGTGTGTGTGTGGTATTGAAGACGTACCACTCCTGTTCTTCCCCGTGGTCAGTTTTGCTAGGGTCGTTTGGATGTGCATAATTATCCGGCCCCACCACCCTCCCACCGTGGGCACACCCGTCAGTCTCCCTACTGTCCTTTGTCTTGTCGACTGACTCAAGAAACACCACAATTGTGGGGGTCCTAGAAAGATAACAGGGAGCAAATTACTTACACACCATCACAGAGTTAATATTCCACAGAGAACTACCTTCACCCTGTCTCACAGCCAGCAATCCACAGAGAACTACCTTCACCCTGTCTCACAGCCAGCAATCCACAGAGAACTACCTTCACCCTGTCTCACAGTCAGCAATCCACAGAGAACTACCTTCACCCTGTCTCACAGCCAGCAATCCACAGAGAACTACCTTCACCCTGTCTCACAGCCAGCAATCCACAGAGAACTACCTTCACCCTGTCTCACAGTCAGCAATCCACAGAGAACTACCTTCACACTATCGTATAGTCAGCAATCCACAGAGAACTACCTTCACCCTGTCTCACAGTCAGCAATCCACAGAGAACTACCTTCACACTATCTTATAGTCAGCAATCCACAGAGAACTACCTTCACCCTGTCTAACAGTCAGCAATCCACAGAGAACTACCTTCACCCTGTCTCACAGTCAGCAATACACAGAGAACTACCTTCACCCTGTGTCACAGCCAGCAATCCACAGAGAACTACCTTCACCCTGTCTCACAGTCAGCAATCCACAGAGAACTACCTTCACCCTGTCTCACAGCCAGCAATCCACAGAGAACTACCTTCACCCTGTCTCACAGTCAGCAATCCACAGAGAACTACCTTCACCCTGTCTCACAGCCAGCAATCCACAGAGAACTACCTTCACCCTGTCTCACAGTCAGCAATCCACAGAGA
>NC_134887.1:8795716-8813216 GCF_041734735.1 Babylonia areolata
AGAAAAAAGAAGGGGGGGGGGGGGGGAAGAAAAAAAGATGTCAACCGCCGGACAGTGTTCCGTGCCGGAACCCGGGATTGAACCAGGGACCTTTAGATCTTCAGTCTAACGCTCTCCCAACTGAGCTATTCCGGCTGACGTTCGAACCCCGTGAAATAATCTTCATCCGCTGTGGCGCAGTGCACGGAATGAGGTCAGGGGAGAGACGGTTTTTTTGTTTGTTGTCTGACTTTGGTAAACCTGGGGGGGGGGGGGGGGGGGGGGGGATGGGGTTGATGTAGGAAAACAACGCTGAAGCATAGAAACAATAAGCATTTTAAGTGACAGCAGCCATGCGCTCAGCTGGCAAATCATTACTGAATCTTACCTGTTGTTGGCGAACGCTTCTGTGTCCCAAAATGTAGAACAAACAGAACCAAATGCAGCTTTATTCCAACCTCAGTTCAGCTATTAAACAGTTGTAATTGATAATCAGATTTGTGGTTAAAAAAAAAACCCAAACAAATTAAATGTATGCCATAGTGTGTGTATGTGGAATGTGACAAATCCAAGTATTGTTTAATTGCATTGTTATTATATGTCTTTTGTCTACTTTTAGTATGCTATGTGTCAGGTCAGGTCATTAGATCTGCTACTGGTAACCTGTAATCCAGTACAACCTGTTCAGGGTCGGGTTGCCGACGACTAAACCGGCACTCCCACCACTCCCTTCTGGGACTGGTGAGGCGGGTGGCTAGACACCCTTATGGAGATCCATAAAAGGGCGTCGGCTCAGGAGAGCCACCGACGGCCATCTAGCTCCACCGTGCTGTGTGCATGCCACACGCAGTTGGCCCCCGGGGTGTGTCTACCCATGCATGCGAAGTCTGGATCCGGCAGAATCTGCGGAAGAAACCTATCGGTTCAACGGAGAGGAAGGCGGTTACAGCAACGCACTGTGGAGTGCAGAGAGCAAGATGAGACACCGAAAGGATATCTTGGTCATCCACTGCATCCGTGCTCATCCTCCAGTCGTCTCGACTTAGTCTTGCCACTGGAAATTGGTGGACCCGGACGAGAGAGTGAGGTCGACGTTGCGCAACTCCTCTTCACTTTAAACAAACTCATCGCGCAAGTCATCAGTCATCCAAAATGACCTTTCATCCTTCATCATTTCATCACCCCCAAGTCCTGTGGCGACAGGCGAGCGACGAAACGACAGGTGTGGGTACACTGGCAGTCGCAGCCGCAGACCTGCACGCAGGCGGCTCAGGCCATAGGGTCGTTCTTCGTCGACAGGAGCAGCGATGGAGCTCGGCAGCCGTCTGAGCGTCTGAGCAGCCCTCTTTAGGAATGCACTGCTCACCTCCCTAGCATGAGGAAGGGGCTAGAAAAGGTGCCCTAAAAATTGCCTGCTCCATATCACCCTGGCCAGCATACCGCGGCTGGCGGGGACCCTACATCAGCGGTCGAAACAAAGAGAAAGAAAAGAAAAAAACAAGGATCGTTCCTCTCACCATTGGTGCTTGGAACATAAGGACTCTCCTGGACAGAGATAACGCAGACAGACCCCAAAGGAGAACAGCACTAGTTGCATCCGAACTCGCCAGATACAATATCGACATCGCAGCCTTGAGTGAGACTCGGCTTGCAGGCGAAGGCGAGCTCTGTGAACGGGGATCTGGTTACACCTTCTTCTGGAGTGGACGAGGAAGCAAAGAGCGACGTGAGGCTGGTGTTGGTTTTGCAGTAAAAACAGCACTTGTCAGCAAGCTAGCTGGAATCCCAAAGGGAGTCAACGATAGGCTTATGACCATGAAACTCCCACTGGCATCTGGCCAGAAGCACCTCACCATTGTCAGTGCCTACGCCCCAACCATGACCAACCCGGATGAAGTGAAGGCGAAGTTCTACGAGGACCTTCACTCTGTCATTGCTGCCATCCCTAAAGCAGACAAGCTCATCATTCTTGGGGACTTCAATGCTAGAGTTGGCTCTGACTACATCTCCTGGGATGGAGTGATTGGAAAGCACGGTGTGGGCCACTGCAACCCAAATGGATTGCTTTTGCTTCAGACATGTGCAGAGCACGAACTGCTGATAACCAACACAGTTTTCTGCCTCCCTACCCGTAACAGGACGTCATGGATGCACCCTCGCTCAAAGCATTGGCATCTCATCGATTATGTCATCGTCAGGAAAAGGGATAGGCAAGATGTACGTGTAACAAAGACCATGTGCGGCGCCGAGTGTTGGACAGACCATCGCCTTGTAGTCTCGAAGCTGAATATTCGAATCCAGCCAAAGAGACGCCCCCAAGGCCAGAAGGCTCCAAAACGGCTCAACATCGCTAAGCTGAAAAACATCACCATCAAACAGTCCTTTGTGGAGCTGCTGGAAGATCGTCTGGAATCCGCCTCTCTGAACAACCAGAATGTGGAGTCTGACTGGAGGACCCTGCGTGAGCTGATCTATAGTACAGCTTCAGAGACCCTGGGACCCATGATCAGAAAGCACAAAGACTGGTTTGATGAAAACTGTGATGAAATCAAGCAGCTTCTGGATGAGAAACGCCGTCTGCATCAAGCCCACCTGAGCAACCCAAAGTCCACATCAAAAAAGGATGCGTACAATGCCATCCGCAGGACTGTTCAGCAAAAGTTACGCCAGATGCAGGATAAGTGGCTGAGTGACAAAGCTGATGAGATCCAGGGATATGCTGACAGGCACGATATGAAGAGGTTCTATGATGCCTTAAAAGAAGTCTACGGCCCCACATCCTCAGGATCATCCCCCCTCCTCAGTGCAGATGGGAATACCTTGATCACCGAGAAGGAGAACATTCTCGAACGATGGGCTGAGCACTTCAACAGTGTCTTAAATCGCCCTTCCTCCATAAATGATGAAGCCATAGACCGTCTCCCACAAGTCCCCACCAACGAAGCACTGGACGATCCGCCAACACTTCTTGAGACCCAGAAAGCAATCCGTCTGCTATCCAGTGGCAAAGCACCTGGCTCAGACTCCATACCAGCAGAGGTCTACAAGGATGGAGGCACTGTGCTGACTGAGAAGCTTCATCAGCTGTACTCACTCATGTGGAAAGAAGAGACGATCCCCCAGGATTTCAAAGATGCATCTATCATTCACTTGTACAAGCGAAAGGGGAACCGGCAAGCCTGTGATAACCATCGGGGCATTTCCCTGCTCTCCATCGCAGGCAAGATACTTGCCAGGATCCTACTAAACCGCCTCACAGCACACCTTGACCAAGGTCATTTGCCTGAGAGCCAATGTGGATTCCGGAAAGAGCGCGGAACCACCGACATGGTGTTTGCTGCAAGGCAGCTGCAAGAGAAATGTCAGGAGCAAAATGCTGATCTGTTCTCCACCTATGTCGACCTCACTAAGGCCTTTGACACCGTGAGTAGAGAGGGACTGTGGAAGATCATGGCCAAGTACGGATGCCCTCGGAAATTTATTTCCTTGGTCAGCCAATTCCATGAAGGCATGCAGGCTCGAGTCCAGGACAATGGTGAAACATCTGCTCCTTTTCCTGTCACAAATGGTGTCAAGCAAGGCTGCGTCCTGGCTCCAACGCTGTTCAGCCTCATGTTCTCTGCAATGCTTACTGATGCCTTCAGAGATGGCGATGTTGGAATTGGCCTAAAGTACCGAACAGATGGCAAGCTGTTTAACCTCAGAAGGCTTCAAGCAAAAACGAAGGTCATGACAGACATCATCAGAGACTTTTTGTTTGCTGATGACTGTGCCCTCAACGCTGGATCTGAAGCTGACATGCAACTCAGCGTCAACAAGTTTGCCACTGCCAGCAGGAACTTCGGCCTTACCATCAGCACGAGGAAAACTGAAGTTCTCCATCAGCCAGCCCCAGGGAAACCCTACGTTGAGCCCAACATCACAGTCAACGGTCAGAGACTCAGTGCGGTGGAGCGGTTCACATACCTTGGCAGCACACTGTCACGAAATGCGACCATCGACGATGAAGTGAATGTCAGGATTGCAAGAGCAAGTGCAACTTTTGGCAGACTCAATGCAAATGTCTGGAACAGAAGAGGCATTAGTCTTGAGACCAAGCTAAAGGTCTACAGAGCAGTAGTTCTCCCCACACTACTGTACGGCTGCGAAACTTGGACAGTGTACCAACGACATGCCAAGAAGCTGAACCACTTCCACACAACATGCCTCAGGAAGCTACTGAACATCAAGTGGCAAGACAGGACCCCAGACACAGAGGTGCTCGCAAAAGCCACCCTTCCCAGCATCTTCACCATCCTGATGCAGTCCCAGCTTCGCTGGGCTGGACACGTGGCGCGCATGCCAGACCATCGGCTGCCCAAAAGGCTCTTCTATGGCGAGCTGCAACAAGGGAAGAGATCACACGGAGGTCAGAAGAAGCGCTTCAGAGATACTCTGAAGGTCTCTCTGAAAGCGTTTGATATCAACCCTGACTCCTGGGAGGAATCTGCAGTGGACCGTAACAAATGGCGCGCTGCTGTGCACAAAGGCGCCAAGTTGTGCGAGGCCAACAGGACTGCTGCAGCTGTTCAGAAGAGGCAGGCCAGAAAGTCACGGGCAAACAAGCTCCCTGACAATGATATGCCTGTCTTTGTCTGCCCCAACTGTCAGCGAACATTTCGTGCGCAGATTGGACTATTCAGCCATCTGCGCACTCACAGATAGACTCATGAGCATCCTTCCCCCCACCCCACCACCACCCTCCCCCCATCCCCCATCTGGATGACAACGATGGTCATCATCGATCTCGATGGACACACCACCACCAGTATGCTATTTCATGCCTATTTCATTCATATCTTTTAACTGATATTGTATTGCACATGTATGGCTGCGATGATGAATGTATGATCTACTCTGTTACCTTTTAAAGGTTTCTGTTGTGTCGATGTTGTCTACTGTGAGTATTCACTGTCCGCATGGGTTGCCATCTAAACATTTTATGTCTTTTATGTATACATGTTGAACGACTGTGATTTCCGTGTGTTGTTTATGTGTTTTACACCACAGATGAATTTCACTTGTTGAGATGATAACGGGTATTTTGTAATCTGTAATCTGTGACAAGCACTGAACACTATCACTACTGAAAAAGAAGAGAGAAATAATAACGGCGGTATGTATGTGACGTGACAACAGGAAGAGGAGATGAGAACCAGCACAGACAAACAAGTACACAGATAGAGAAAGGACAGGGCGGAGTGTGTGCATGCGTGTGTGTAGTGTGTGTGTGTGTGTGCGTATGTGTGTATATGTGTGTGTATGTGTGTGTGCACGCGCGGCGTGTGTGTGTGTGTGTGTGTGTGCATGTGTGTGTTTGTGAAAGTGCATGCGTGTGTGTGTGTATGTGTGCGTGCGTGCGTGCTTGTGCGCGCACGCGTTGTGTGTGTGTGTGTGCGTGCGTGCATGTGCGCTCGTTGTGTATGTGTGTGTGTGCGCACGCGTTGCATGTGTGTGTGTGCGCATGCGTGCGTCCGTGTGTGCGCACGCATGTTGTGTGTGTCTGTGTGTGTGTGTGTACACCGTGCGCACGAGCGCGTGTGTGTGTATGCGCCCGATCGCGCGCGTGTGTGTGTCTGTGTGCATATGCATGTGAGTGTGTTGCAGAGACAATTACTTCTAAGTGGGTTTTTAAGTATTTTTTTTAAATATTTTTTTAAAATTCATTCTGTTCCCAAACACAGCCGTCAGGTGTTTCCGTTTGCTGTCTGTCATCTTGGCTCTGAGAAGTGTTGCATTTAATTTCCAAACCAGGACAGGTCGTTCCACAGACCTCAGCACCATCCCTGAGGAGCACACTGTGCGTGGGAACTGGCCACTGAGCTGAAAAGGAGGGATCGAGTGGCAGCCTGCGGGTGTTATTTAATATAAACAGACTGCCGCGCGCGCCGCGCCGTCAGCCCAGGTTCTCCATCTAAGAGATGAACTGCGACAATAGGTAAGGGAAAGAGCATTTTGGTTAAAAAAAAAAAAAAAAGGAAAAAAAAAAAAAAGAAAAAAAGAAGAAAAAAAGTGGAAAACAAAAGCAAAACAAGAGAGGCAAGGCCTTCAAGACTCACTTAAAAAAGTGATACACTTAAAAAAAGCTTTTTATGTATTGAGTATAATTTCAAAATGTAATGTTTAAGATGAGTAAGATCAGTTTAAAGCAAATTAACTCCCCTAGCATTAATTACAGAGTAATTTCCCTTTTTTTCTATCTGCACCAAAACGTTTGCAAAATAAATAAAACTTCCATGCTTAGCAAAAGAAGTTCCTGTTTGAACCAAAAAAAAAAAAATGATAATAATGACTGCTCTTGTTGTTGGGTCAGAATATCAGATCAAAGTGCCAAGTTTAGAGAATACAAAAAAATATAAATATAACAGTAAATGCAGTTTGCATATAATTAGGCTTCATTTTTTTGTTGTTTTTTTTGTGCCCATCCAGAGGTGCAGTATTGTTTAAACAAGATGACTGGAAAGAACTGAATTTTTCCTATTTTTATGCCTAATTTGGTGTCAACTGACAAAGTATTTGCAGAGAAAATGTCAATGTTAAAGTTTACCACGGACACACAGACACAGACACACACACACACACACAACCGAACACCGGTTTAAAACATAGACTCACTTTGTTTACACATGTGAGTCAATAAACTATCTTTTACTTTTGACATCTCTCACTCCGTCTCTCTCTCTTTAGCGCCCTCCCCCCCCTCACACTCTCTCTCTCTCTCCCTTTCTTAGTCTTGACCGTGATAACAATAATGATAACGACTAATGATAGTAATAATTATAATATTGATGATGTCAATAATAATATCAATTGATGATGATACTAATAATAACAATAATAATTTGTATTTTTATTTCTTTTTATCACAACAGATTTCTCTGTGTGAAATTCGGGCTGCTCTCCCGTGGGGGAGCGCGTCGCTAAACAACAGCGCCCCCTCCCCCCGCTTTATTTGTTTTTCCTATCGAAGTGAAGTGATGGCCTAGAGGTAACGCGTCCGCCAAGGAAGCGAGAGAGAATCTGAGCGTGCTGGTTTGAATCACGGCTCAGCCGCCAGTATTTTCTCCCCCTACACTAGACCTTGCGTGGTGGTCTGAACGCTAGTCATTCGGATGAGACGATAAACCGAGATTCCGTGTGCAGCATGTACTTAGCGCACAGAAAAGAACCCACGGCAACGAAAGGGTTGTTCCTGGCAAAATTCTGTAGAAAAATCCACTTCGATAGGAAAAAGAAACAAAACTGCACGCAGGAAAACATTTTTTTTTTTTTAAATGGGTGGCGCTGTAGCGACGTGCTCTCCCTGGGTAGAGCAGCTCGAATTTCACACAGAGAAATATGTTGTGATAAAAGGAAATACAAATACAAATTATCATTATCATCTTTATTCATTTTTGCTTTTTATTGGTTTCCGAAAGAACGACAACTTAAAAAAAAAAGAAAAAAAAAGGCAGAAATAATCTCTTTTCTGTCCCCTGACCTCATTCCGTGCACTGCGGCGTCATCGTTGTGAATGAAGATTAATTCAGGTGATTCAGACGTCAGCCGGAATAGCTCAGTTGGGAGAGCGTTAGACTGAAGATCTAAAGGTCCCTGGTTCAATCCCGGGTTCCGGCACGGAACACTGTCCGGCGGTTGACATCATTTTTTTTCTCTCCCCCTTCAAAGTTGTTTGTGTGGTCGTAGGGGTGTGTGTGTGTTGCTTATGTGTAAAACTTGGAATTAGGGACTGAGGGAGTATGGAAGAATGTGTGTGTGTGTGTGTTCTTTCTTTAATTCAACATCTTTTCACTTTGAGTGATATCAGACGTGTCATGTGTGTGTGTGTGCGTGCGTGCGTGCTTGCGCGCGCGCGCGCGCGCGCGCGTGTGTGTGTGTGTGTGTGATGTGGGGCAACTTACACAACGCAGTAGTGAGACGGGTACTTTCTGCAGAGGTATCTTGGGATCAGTGAGCAACGTACGTCGATCTTTTGATGAGTAATGTCAATAATAATGACAACAAAGAATTTATACATGGTGCACTGAGAAACGAATCAAAGTGCTAGCACACCAAGCTCTTACACACACACACACACACACACACACACACGCACACACACACAATTCTGAAACAATCAACGGAAGACAAAACTTTATATATGTATATAGATGTCTGGGGAAACTATAAATGCATAGAGAACGGGGTGGGGGGTTGCAGTATGGAGCAATGAATTTAGAAAAAGGTAGGACTTCAGTAAGGCCTGACTTGATATTTGAGAGCTGAGTGCAGGGATTTATATATTCATTTATGAAGTAAAAATAAAATATATATTTAACCATTTTAGTCATCGTTATCATGATCACTACGGAGTGATAGCCTAGAAGTAACGCGTCCACCTAGGAAGCGAGAAAATCTGAGCGCGGGGGTTTGAAACACGCTCAGCCGCCGATATTTTCTCCCCCTCCACTAGACCTTGAGTAGTGGTCTGGACACTAGTCATTCGGATGAGAAGATAAACCGAGATCCCGTGTGCTAGCATGCATTTGGCGCACGTAAAAGAACCCACGGCAACGAAAGGGTTGTTCCCGGCAAAATTTTGTAGAAAAATCCACTTCAATAAGAAAAGCAAATAAAACTGCACACAGGAAAAAATACAAAAAAATGGGTGGCGCTGTCAGTGTAGCGATGCACTCTCCTTGGGGAGAGCAGCCTGAATTTCTCACAGAGAAATCTGTTGTGATAAAAAGAAATACAAATACAAAAACAAATTATCATCTTTATTATCATCATTATTCATTTGTGCTTTTTATTGGTTTACGAAAGAACGACAAAAAAAAAAGAGGCAAAATAATCTCTTTTCTCTCCCCTGACCTCATTCCGTGCACTGCGCCATAGCGGATGAAGATTAATTCACGGGCTTCGGACGTCAGCCGGAATAGCTCAGTTGGGAGAGCGTTAGACTGAAGATCTAAAGGTCCCTGGTTCAATCCCGGGTTCCGGCACGGAACACTGTCCGGCGGTTGACATCTTTTTTTTCTTTTTATTATTATTATTATTATTAGATATATTATTTCTCTTTCAATCTAACCTGTTTCTCTGCGTGGTAGGCCAGGTGTGTGGATTCCTTACGGGTACAGCTTGTCATGAGGGAGGGAGGAGGTGGGGAAGAAGAGGGAGGGTGTATTCAACTGAGTGAACTGAACAGAAATAAACCTCGGTCATCTGAAAGAGTTCATTCTGCAGGGGGAATGTTCTGATGAGCAAAGTCACCTGATCTCTTATTAAATGAAGCTTGATAATAATTGTATTTGTATTTCTTTTATCACAACAGATTTATCTGTGTGAAATTCAGGCTGCTCTCCCCAGGGAGAGCGCGTCGCTACACTACAGCGCCAATCATTTTTTTGTATTTTTTCCTGCGTGCAGTTTTATTTGTTTTTTCTATTGAAGTGGATTTTTCTACAGAATTTTGCCAGGAACAACCCTTTTGTTGCCGTGGGTCGGTCTTTTACGTGCGCTAAGTGCATGCTGCACACGGGACCTCGTTTATCGTCTCTTTCGAATGACTAGCGTCCAGACCACCACTCAAGGTCTAGTGGAGGGGGAGAAAATATCGGCGGCTGAGCCGTGATTCTAACCAGCGCGCTCAGATTCTCTCACTTCCTAGGCGGACGCATTACCTCTAGGCCATCACTCCAATAATGATAATAATAATAATGATAATAATAATAATAGTGATAATGATAATAATGACAGTGAAAAAGAAGAACAATAACAAAAACAACAACAATAAATGTAATGATAATGATCATCATTATCAGAATAGTCATAATAAGCAGGATCACGATAATATATTTTAAAAAAGCTCTAAATTTGTGCAGCAACAAATCAGATTGTTAAAAACTCAAAATCTTGTGTAGCAACAAATCAGAATGTTTATATAGCTCTAAATCTTGTAGGAACAAATCAGAATGTTTATATAGCTCGAAATCTTGTAGCAACAAATCAGATTGTTTATATAGCTCTAAATCTTGTGCAGCAACAAATCAGATTGTTTATATAGCTCTAAAGCTTGTAGCAACAAATCAGATTGTTTATATAGCTCTAAAGCTTGTAGCAACAAATCAGATTGTTTATATAGCTCTAAAGCTTGTAGCAACAAATCAGATTGTTTATATAGCTCTAAATCTTGTGCAGCAACAAATCAGATTGTATATATAGCTCGAAAACTTGTGCAGAAACAAATCAGATTGTTTATATAGCTGTAAATCTTGTGCAGAAACAAATGAGTCACAGCTCTTTCACACCAATCTTCAACGCACTTGCATAACTCTGAAACACAGGGCTGCACAACGAAACGTATGAATGCAAGCCGCAGACAGAAAGGCTATACAAATGATATATAGAGACTGAAAAGTGGGAATCGGATTCGGAAAGGGTGGGTTTTTAGGCCAGATTTGTAGAAAGCTGGGTGCTGGGTTTGTTTATGAAGTGACCAAATATATATCGATATAACTGTTAGTCATCATCATCATCATCGCTATCAGTAGTATCATCATCATCATCATCATCATCATCACCGCAATCACCATACAACCACCACAATTATTATTATTATTACTATTATTATCATTGCAAGTGTTAGCATCAGTTTCCACGAACACACACACACACACACACACACACATATATATATATATATATATAATCTAAAATAAATATTAAAAAATGTTGAAAAACAACACCTATTTTATTAAGACAAAAAAATAAAATCAATTTTCGCTGCCACCCGGCTGCTTGGTCACAGACTACACTGATAACAGATGACGTAATGCTATTTTTAACGTCATCTTTCTGACCTTACATGACATCTTCTACTACGTAAAGTTATGTTCTAAATGTTTATATATATATATATGAAATAAAGGAAGACAACTTATGAAAATGAAAAAGAATCAACTTTTTCTCTCCCCTGGCCTAAGTCAGTGCACAGCGCCATAGCGGATGAAGATTAATTCACGTGAAACAGACGTCAGCCGGAATAGCTCAGTTGGGAGAGCGTTAGACTGAAGATCTAAAGGTCCCTGGTTCAATCCCGGGTTCCGGCACGGAACACTGTCCGGCGGTTGACATTATCCTTTTTTTTTCTCTCTCTCTCTCTCTTAACCCCCCCCCAACTAAACCCGTTTGTGTGAGAAGTACGTTGTGTGTGTTCTTTTTGGTTAAACTTGGAGAGAGAGAAAGGGGGGGGGGGGGGGGGGGGGGGGGGGGGGGGGGGGGCATTAATGTCTTTAGTCATTCGGATGAGACGATAAACCGAGGCCCCTGTGCAGCATGCACTTAGCGCACGTAAAAGAACCCACGGCAAGAAAAGGGTTGTTTCCTGGCAAAATTCTGTCGAAAAATTCACTTTGATAGGAAAAAAAAAAAAAAAAAACTGCATGCAGGGAAAAAAAAGAAGGAAAAAAAGGGGGTGTCGCTGTAGTTTAGCGATGCGCTCTCCTTGGGGAGAGCAGCCCGAATTTCACACAGAGAAAACTGTTCTGATAAAAAGAAATACAAATGCAAATAGATTTCAGGAAGCTCGTGACGGGTACATTCTGCAAAGGAATCTTCTGATGAGCAAATTAAGTCACCAGATCTCCAAAATTAACCAGTTATTTTTTTTATCTTTTATTTATTTATTTATTTATTTTTTTAATGAAAACAAACAAGTTCGTCATCCGGGTTGGCGTATGGGACTATACTGAGTCGATCCTTCTAATTTGATGTCTTCAGTGGTTATTTGTGTTGGTTGCTGTTCGTTTATGTCAATGCTGATTGCGCACTTGCTCTCTGAAAATCAACAAACAAAACAAAACACACGCGCGCACACACACGCACACACACACACACACGACAGACGCACACACACACACACGACAGACGCACACACACACACACACACGACACGCGCGCGCGCACACACACACACACACACACACACACACACATTTGACTGCCGTGCCAGCTATGATAGGGACAACTCTGGAGGGACAACGTGACCCGATTCAGCCATAACGTGTGATATCAAAGTGACCCGTGTTTTAACCCACCTTGACCACCGCTGCCAACGAGAATGCTGCTAGGCACAGTTGATATCTCAAACTAGATAACACTGGCCATAGACACGAGAATTCCCAGAGATTGATTAGTGTCTGTATGCACTGTCGGCTGAGTTTACAGATCAGGATGACAGACAGTCGCCGATCTCTTTGTAGCCATGATTGGGGATTGCATTACTTTTTGACTCACTTGTGTATGTTTTAAACCCAGTGTTCGGTTGTCTGTGTGTGTCTGTGTGTCCATGGTAAACTTTAACATTGACATTTTCTCTGCAACTACTTTGTCATTTGACACCAAATTAGGCATAAAAATAGGAAAAATTCAGTTCTTTCCATTCATCTTGTTTAAAACAATATTGCACCTCTGGGATGGGCACAAAAAAATAATAAATGATGCCTAATTATATGCAAACTGCATTTACTGTTATATTTATATTTTTGTATTCTCTAAACTTGGCACTTTGATCTGATATTCTGACCCAACAGCTAGAGCAGTCATTTTATTCATTTTTTGTTCAAACAGGAACTTCTTTTGCTAAGCATGGAAGTTTTATTTATTTTGCAAACGTTTTGGTGCAGATAGTTAAAAAGGGAAATTACTCTGTAATGCTAGGGGAGTTAATTTGCTTTAAACTGATCTTTCCTCATCTTAAACATTACATTTGAAATTATACTCAATACATAAAAAGCTTGGATTTTTTTTTAAAGTGTATCACAAGTGAGTCTTGAAGGCCTTGCCTCTCTTGTTTTGGGATGTATTGCTCAGCCGGCGCCATCCATCACGCCGTGGAAACGTACACAAAGTGAACACCGCTTGCGTTTTAATTAAACTGATGCCACGGTCAGGTCAGCGGCATAGCCCTTGCTACTGGTACCATGTAACCCAATACTACCTGCCGCATGTGAAGTCTCCCAGCGACGGACCAGGCGGAGGAGGAAACCTTTCCCAACGGCTGTGAAGGCGGAAGAGGACGACCAAAGGGCAGGGGGAGCTCTTATCCTTGGCTGGAAGTCCTCCTAGGAGTCGGAAGTCCGAAGAAAAAACCTGCACCTGCCGAGGCCGTCCTACACGTGGCAGTATCTGCACCTGTTGGAATGTGAGCGCCGGTAGGCGAGAGAGTGGGGAAGGGACTGCACAACTCCCCCCCCCCCCCCCCCCCCCCCCCCAAAAAAAAAAAAAAAAAAAAGTCAGTGCTGGTCAGACAATGAGGACACACACTGACAGATATGCCTGCCTGCCTACTCATCCGTCGGTCCGACGGGAGACTCCATCAATGCCACGGTGATCTCGTTTCATAATATTTCGTTCCACGTTTCGTTCGTTCGTTCAGTGTTCAACAGTGGAGGGGTTAAACCTGCTGAAGATATATAGGAGAAGAGGGGAGTGGTGGTGGTGGTAGGGAGCGAGTTCTTCATTTCGCTGCTGTCAGCGTACTTGATGTGTTCCATCTGTTTGCTCAGACCATGTAAAAAAGAAATATGTTTTGAGTTTTGATAAATTCCTGCCAGTTAAGAGGGGACAAGGTGGGGTGGGGAGTTGCACATTCACGTATTGTAAACACACACATACACGTACGAACGCGCGCGCTGCGCGCACACACACACTACACAAACACATACAAGGTAGAAGACACGCCAATCATACGAGAGAGAGGGGGGGGGGGGGGGGGGGGGGGGGGAGGGGGGGGAGAGAGAGAATGACAGACTCTGTTTTCGAATGATAAAACCATCTCTGAGCACTTGAAGAGCAATTTGAAATATGCATGTCATCGCCCCCTTTTTCTTATCTAAATCCAAACTCATGAAACAAATGCGGGCGAAAGTCACTTAGACGTTAGTAAAACAAATATGCGTAAACACACACGCACACACACACCACACACACACACACATACACACCCACACACACAACACAGGAGTGAAGAAAAAGACAGAGAGGTCCCCCCCGCCCCCCACCCCCCACACGCAGACAGAACATGGTTGTTAGCGGAGGTGGAGGGAGGGAGGGCGAAGGGGGGGGGGGGAGTGGGAGCGGGGTGGATGATACTGGCAACAGGCGTGAAACATTCGATCGAGGGTTCGAAACAATAACAGCAGCACCCCCTCCCCTCCCAACCCCCACCCCCCTCCACACACCCACACGCCCCTACCCACCACAGTGATGACGCCATACATTGCCTGGTCCAGTTAAGGATGGGGTGGATGGATGGAGGGGTGAAAGATGAACGAATGAATAAGCGAATAAATCTGGGTGCGAATCAAGCCACTGACATTTGTATTGTATTGTAGTGTATTGTCACAACAGATTTCTCTGTATGAATTTCTGGCTGCTCTCCCCGGGGAGAGCGCGTCGCTACTACACTAAGAGCATCACCCATTTTTTGTTGTTGTTTTTTTTCTGCTTGCAGTTTTATTTGTTTTCCTATTGATGTAGGTTTTTCCTACAGAACTTTGCCAGGGACAGCCCTTTTGTTGCCGTGGGTTCTTTAACGAGCGCAAACTGCATGCTGACAACGGGACCTAAGTTTATCGTGTCACCCGAATGACGGGCGACCACTGAGACCACCACTCAAGGTCTAGTGGAGGGGGAGAAAATACTAGCGGCTGTGGGATTCGAACCAGTACCCTCAGATTCTCTCGCCTCCTAGGCGGCGGACGCGTAACCGTAACCACCAGACCAACACACCACTGAAGTGAACGAGATGTAGAGGCAATGAAATCCGAGGAATCCAAACCAGTCTGTCTGTCCGTGGCCCGACCTGAAGTAGGGGTTACATTTTTCAGACCTCCGGCGGCTTCGGATGACGGTATTAGTGCATCGTGAGAGCTTGGGTTTCTTCGCGTCCTCCTAGCTGGCGTCGCCGGAATCGATAGCATTAACCCTCCCCCCATGTGAAAAAATGCCCTGGATGGACGATTCTCATTCTGTGTCTGTCTGTCTGTCTGTTTCTCTCTCTCTCTCTCTCTCTCTCTCTCTCTCTCTCTCTCTCTCTCTCTCTCTCTCTCTCTCTCTCTCTCTCTCTCTGTGTGTTTTCCCCTCTGTCTCGATTTGAACTGTGATTGATTCTTCAGGCATAAAGAGGAATACAGTATCTGATAGAAATATCTTTTTAGAAAGGGTAAGTTGAACCACCACCTCCACCAACACTCCAAAAAGAAGAAGAAAAAGAAAAAAAGTAATCAACACAGCAGCATCGACACCACCGCCACCGCCACCACCAGTAATAACAAAAGCATATCAATTGACCTAACTGACTCTTTGTGTCAAACGCTTAGGAGATGTTGAAAGACAGAAGGGACGTCACCGTATTCCGTATTCTGCGTGCCCCCGGGAGACGGTTGCAGCGCCAGTTGGGACCGCTGCTCACAGAAACGAGGGCTGAGCTCTTTCCGTGGGCGGTCCGCGAAGAAACGTCATCCAGGGACGTCAGTGTGTTTGGCACCACAGCTAAACGATCATTGTCAGTGGGCGAAAGGGGGTGAGGGGGGGGAGGGGCGAGGGAGAGAGGGGTGATCGAATTAGTGATGGTGCCTTGCATAATCATAATCTGCTGTACTGCCGAACTACTGTCGAGCAGGACTTGAAAATGATAAAAACTGTCCTGCTGTCCTCATTACAAGTTGAATGGTGACATTTTCAAGCTAAACGCTGCTTAAACGGACTGTTGGACATCACACAAGTGACCCAGTAGCGCCGGGCCAGCCGGCGCAGGCTCTGCTCTGGCGTGTGGCCTCAGGGCGACTTCACCTCTTAGCTTTTATCATCTGATTCATCTCGGAAATGTGCTTTTTTCTTATTTATATAACACACTGGATGTTTTTTGTTTTGTTTTTTGTGGGGTTGTGTGTGTGTTGGCAGAGAGCTGTTGAAATGTTTTTTTAAGGCATGGGTTTTTTGTTTTTTTTTTTCTTTTTTTTCTTTTTTTCTCCGTATTCAAGTTTCAACTGGATGATGTGAGGCTCTTTAAGCAGCATTGTACTGGATATTGCGCCATAGAAAAAAATGATGTATTATTAATTATTATCATTACCTCGACAGCTCCTCGTGGTCTGCTGGTCTTACTGGGACAGAGTCTGACTATAGGGAAGGACGGGGGTGGGGGGAGGGGGGAACTTGGGGGGGGGGGGGGGGGGGCAGGGAAGAGAGGTGCCAGTGAGCGAAAACGAAAAAACAACAACAAACCAACAAAAAAAAAACAAAAAAAAAAGGAAGAAAAAGAAATATGTGACTTCACTTTTTTTTTTTTTTTTTTTTTTTTTTCTCCAAACACAAGTTGAATGTTGTCCGAGTCTGCAATAGTGGAAGGGGGTGTTGGGGGTGGCGATGGCAAACGAATTACAGTAATACTTTAAACCTTTTTTTTGTTGTTGTTGTTGTTGTTGTTGAAAAGGTCAGATTTCTAGGAGTGATGCGTTGGCGTTTGGAGGGGGTGTGGGGGTGGTATGAACCTTTAAAAAAAAAAAAACAACAACAAAAAACGCTGCTCTCCGAAACATTATCCAAAGTGACTTTTCTCCTGTTTTTCTTTCTTTCTTTCTTTCTTTCTTTCTTTCTTTCTTTAAGTGCGGCACTGTGGCATGGCATTCCAAATGTGAAAACTTTATATCCTTGATACCTCCATCCCCTTCGCTCCTTCCTCCTCCTCCTCCTCCAACCACAAGTTCACAACCCTTCAAACTCCTCCCCCCTCCTTCGCCCCCGTCCCCGACCCCCTACCTCCACGCCCCACCCCACCAACAGTGATCCCCCTCCCTCTATACCCGCCCCCCCCCCCCCCATCCTTCAAGCCAACACGTTGATACACCACCCGCCCCGCCCCTCCTACCACCCCCTACCACCACCACGCTCCCCCACCCCTCCTACCACCCCTACCACCACCAACGCTCCCCTCCACCCCTCCTACCACCCCCTACTACCACCACCACGCTCCCCCACCCCTCCTACCACCACCCCTTCCACCACCACCACGCTCCCCACCCCTCCTACCACCACCCCTACCACCACCACCACGCTCCCCCACCCCTCCTACCACCCCCTACCACCACCACCACGCTCCCCCCACCCCTCCTACCACCACCCCTACCACCACCACACACGCTCCCCCACCCCTCCTACCACCCCCTACCACCACCACCACGCTCCCCCACCCCTCCTACCACTCCCTACTACCACTACCACGCTCCCCCACCCCTCCTACCACCCCCCCTACCACCACCTCCACGCTCCCCCACCCCCTACTACCACCCCCCCCTACTACCACCCCCCCTACCACCACCACCACGCTCCCCCACCCCTCCTATCACCCCCCTACCACCACCACGCTCCCCCACCCCTCCTACCACCACCCCTACCACCACCACCACGCTCCCCCACCCCTTCTATCACCCCCCTACCA
>NC_134887.1:8815716-8818216 GCF_041734735.1 Babylonia areolata
GTACCACTCCTGTTCTTCCCCGTGGTCAGTTTTGCTAGGGTCGTTTGGATGAGCATAATTATCCGGCCCCACCACCCTCCCACCGTGGGCACACCCGTCAGTCTCCCTACTGTCCTTTGTCTTGTCGACTGACTCATGAAACACCACAATTTTGGGGGTCCTAGAAAGATAACAGGGAGCAAATTGCTTACACACCATCACAGAGTTAATATTCCACAGAGAACTACCTTCACCCTGTCTCACAGTCAGCAATCCACAGAGAACTACCTTCACCCCTGTCTCATAGTCAGCAATCCACAGAGAACTACCATCACCCTGTCTCGCATCCAGCAATCCACAGAGAACCTACCATCACCCTGTCTCACAGTCAGCAATCCACAGAGAACTACCTTCACACTGTCTCACAGTCAGCAATCCACAGAGAACTACCTTCACACTGTCTCACAGTCAGCAATCCACAGAGAACTACCTTCACCCTGTCTCACAGCCTTCAATCCACAGAGAACTACCTTCACCCTGTCTCACAGTCAGCAATCCACAGAGAACTACCATCACCCCTGTCTCACAGTCAGCAATCCACAGAGAACTACCTTCACACTGTCTCACAGCCAGCAATCCACAGAGAACTACCTTCACCCTGTCTCACAGTCAGCAATCCACAGAGAACTACCTTCACCCTGTCTCACAGCCAGCAATCCACAGAGAACTACCTTCACCGTGTCTCACAGCCTTCAATCCACAGAGAACTCACCTTCACCCTGTCTCACAGCCAGCAATCCACAGAGAACTACCTTCACCGTGTCTCACAGCCAGCAATCCACAGAGAACTACCTTCACCGTGTCCTCACAGCCAGCAATACGTAGAGAACTACCTTCACCCTGTCTCACATCCAGCAATCCACAGAGAACTACCTTCACCCTGTCTCACAGTCAGCAATCCACAGAGAACTACCTTCACACTGTCCCTCACAGCCAGCAATCCACAGAGAACTACCTTCACCCTGTCTCACAGTCAGCAATCCACAGAGAAACTACCTTCACCCTGTCTCACAGCCAGCAATCCACAGAGAACTACCTTCAACCCTGTCTCACAGCCAGCAATCCACAGAGAACTATCCACCCTGTCCTCACAGCCAGCAATCCACAGAGAAACTATCCACCCTGTCTCACAGTCAGCAATCCACAGAGAACTACCTTCACCCTGTCTCACAGTCAGCAATCCACAGAGAACTATCCACCCTGTCTCACAGCCAGCAATCCACAGAGAACTATCCACCCTGTCTCACAGCCAGCAATCCACAGAGAACTACCTTCACCCTGTCTCACAGTCAGCAATCCACAGAGAACCTACCTTCACCCTGTCTCACATCCAGCAATCTACAGAGAACTACCTTCACCCTGTTTCACATCCAGCAATCCACAGAGAACTACCTTCACCCTGTCTCACAGTCAGCAATCCACAGAGAACTACCTTCAACCCTGTCTCACAGTCAGCAATCCACAGAGAACTACCTTCACCCTGTCTCACAGCCAGCAATCCACAGAGAACTACCTTCACCCTGTCTCACAGCCAGCAATCCACAGAGAACTGTCTTCACCCTGTCTCACAGCCAGCAATCCACAGAGAACTACCTTCACCCTGTCTCACAGTCAGCAATCCACAGAGAACTACCTTCACACTATCTTATAGTCAGCAATCCACAGAACCTACCTACACACTGTCTCATAGTCAGCAATCCACAGAGAACTACCTTCACCCTGTCTCACAGTCAGCAATCCCACAGAGAACTACCTTCCACCCTGTCTCACAGTCAGCAATCCACAGAGAACTACCTTCACCCTGCCTCACAGCCAGCAATCCACAGAGAACTACCTTCACGCTGTCTCGCATCCAGCAATCCACAGAGAACTACCTTCACACTGTCTCACAGTCAGCAATCTACAGAGAACTACCTTCACCCTGTCTCACAGCCAGCAATCCACAGAGAACTTACCTTCACACTGTCTCACAGTCAGCAATCCACAGAGAAACTACCTTCACGCTGTCTCGCATCCAGCAATCCACAGAGAACTACCTTCACCCTGTCTCACAGTCAGCATTCCACAGAGGAACTACCTTCACCCTGTCTCACAGTCAGCAATCCACAGAGAACTACCTTCACCATGTGTCACAGCCAGCAGTCCACAGAGAACTACCTTCACACTGTCTCACAGTCAGCAATCCACAGAGAACTACCTTCACCCTGTCTCACAGTCAGCAATCCACAGAGAACTACCTTCACCGTGTCTCACAGCCTTCAATCCACAGAGAACTACCTTCACCCTGTCTCACAGCCAGCAATCCACAGAGAACTACCTTCACCGTGTCTCACAGCCAGCAATCCACAGAGAACTACCTTCACCGTGTCTCACAGCCAGCAATACGTAGAGAACTACCTTCACCCTGTCTCACATCCAGCAATCCACAGAGAACTACCTTCACCCTGTCTCACAGTCAGCA
>NC_134887.1:8823216-8830716 GCF_041734735.1 Babylonia areolata
TAGAGGGAGGGAGAGAGGATTGTCTTAGGGGTTGAGAGAGAGAGAGGATTGTCTATACAGTGAGAGTGGATTCTCTAGAGGGAGGGAGAGAGATGATTGTAGGGGTTGAAAAAAAGAGAGAGAGTGGATTTTCTGTAGAGTGAGAGTGGATTCTCTGGAGGGAGGGAGAGAGAGGATTGTCTATAGGGGTTGAGAGAGAGAGAGAGTGTGTGTGTGGATTGTCTGTAGAGTGAGAGTGGATTCTCTAGAGGGAGGGAGAGAGATGATCGTAGGGGTTGAAAAAAAGAGAGAGAGAGTGGATTTTCTGTAGAGTGAGAGTGGATTCTCTGGA
Source organism: Babylonia areolata (assembly GCF_041734735.1). Classification (NCBI taxonomy): domain Eukaryota; kingdom Metazoa; phylum Mollusca; class Gastropoda; order Neogastropoda; family Buccinidae; genus Babylonia; species Babylonia areolata. The sequence goes on from NC_134887.1 coordinate 8,823,548, forward strand.
GGGAGGGAGGGAGAGAGAGAGGATTGTCTATAGGGGTTGAGAGAGAGAGAGAGTGTGTGTGGATTGTCTGTAGAGTGAGAGTGGATTCTCTTAGAGGGAGGGAGAGGGGGGGGGAGAGAGAGGATTGTCCAAAGAGGACAGACTGGATAGTCTACAGGGAGAGAGAGAGAGGCAGATGCAGTCGGTGTGCCTGCCGCGAGAGGTCGCTGATTGCTGATACAAAAAAATAAATAAATGAAATAAATTAAATAAAATAACGGTTACGCTTTCCGGCGTGTCTTTTTACAGGAATTGGATACGGGATCTGTATCGTGGCTACCTTCGTCGGTTCCTACTACAACACGATCATCGGATGGGCGCTGTACTACCTGGTGACGTCGTTCCGCTCCGAGCTGCTGTTCGCCACGTGCGACAACTCGTGGAACACCGCGCACTGCGTGAAACCCACCGACTCCAACGGAACCAACGACTCCGTGTCCGCAGCCACTGAGTTCTTCAAGTGAGGGTGTTTGTTGTGTTGTGTTGTGTTGTATTGCATTGAATTGAATTGTATTGTATTTCTCCATTACATTGTACTTTGTTTGTTGTATTGTATTGTGCTGTGTCTGCCGCCACGGAGTTCTTCAAGCGAGGAGTGTGTCGTATTGTTTTTCATTGTATTGTAATGTATTGCATTACATTACATTGTACTTTCCTGCAATTTACTGTGTTGTATTGCATTGCACTGTACTGTATATGTATTTATATATCTATTTGTATTACTTTTTGTCACAACAGATTTCTCTGTTTCCCTATCGAAGTGGATTTTTCCACAGAATTTTGCCAGGAGCAACTCTTTTGTTGCCTTGGGTTCTTTTACGTGCGCTAAATGCATGCTGCACACGGAACCTCGGTTTGTCGTCTCATCCGAATGATTAACGTCCAGACCACCACTCAAGGTCTAGTGGAGGGGGAGAAAATATTGTCGACTGTCATTGTGATTCTAACCAACGCGCTCAGTCTCTCGCTTCCTGAGCAGACGTGTTACCTCTAGGCCACCACTCCACTGTATACTGTTTAGTATAGTATTGTGTTGTGTTGACTGATGTGTATTGTGAAGCCCTTCGAGGGGGTTGAAATCGCTATATAAAAAGCACATTCTTCTTCTTCTTTATTATCATTATCATTATTTTTGTTGTTGTTGTTATTGTCATTACCTTTATCATCAGTTTCGTCGAACCGACCAGTTTGGCTAAACGCAGACGTTCTGTTCGTCATGAATGTCATCATCATCATCAGCAGCAGCATCGTCATCAGCATCATCGTCACTATTATTACCATCATCATCATCATCACCGTCATTATTAGCAGCAGCATTAGGCACAGCAGCATAATTATCATCATCACCACTGTCATCATCATCACCAGAATCATCATGATTGAGATTATTATCAGCAGCAGCACCACCACCACCACCATTATAATCATCAACATCAGCACCGTCATCATCATCATCATCATCATCGTCATTGTTACCATGCCGTTACAGTCGCCATGTGCTGGAGCTGCACAAGTCCTCGGGCATTGACGACCTGGGGGCGTTCCGCTGGCAGCTGCTGCTGTGCGTGATCGCCGTGTTCATCATCATCTTCTTCTGCCTCTGGAAGGGAACCAAGTCCTCTGGCAAGGTCAGTCACTCCGCTGCTTGAGGGAAGGAGGGAAAACGAATCTCGTCTTGAAGGCTTCCTCCCTGGTTATACAGGGCTCAATTGAAGTGATACCTTGTCTGGAAAGCTTTCTCTTAGGCTACACGGGGCTTGATTGAAGTAATACCTTGTCAGGAAAGCTTCCTCTTGGTTATTCAGGACTCGGTTAAAGTTATTCCTCGTCAGAAAAGTGTCCCCTTGGTTGTACATGACTCGGTTGAAGCAATACCTCGTCAGGAAAGTTTCTTCTTGGTTATACAGTGTTTGATTGAAGTAATATCTCGTCAGGAAAGTTTTCCCTTGGTTATACAGGACTCAGTTGAAGTAATACCTCGTCAGGAAAGTTTCCTCTTGGTTACACAGGGCTTGATTGAAGTAATACCTCATCAGGAAAGTTTCCTCTTGGTTACACAGGGCTTAATTGAAGTAATACCTCGTCAAAAAAATTTTTTTCCCCGTAGTTACACAAGGCTTCATTGAAATAATACGTCAGGAAAGTTTCCCGTTGGTTATAAAGGGCTCGAATGACGTAACAGTATTGCAAACACCCTGGAAAGCTTTCCCCTTGGTCAGAAGAAAGGGTAGTACAAGTACCACATACCAATATTTCCAATTGATTATATAGGGCTTGGTTGACGTCAGAGATTCGCAAATACCCCGTACCTTTTCTGGAAAGTTCCCGCTTAGTTATACAGGGCTAGATTTAAGAACATTGCAAACGCCCCATGCCACGTCAGGAAAGCTTTCCTCTTGGTCAGAAGAAGAGGTATTGCAAATACCCCAGGTTTCCCCTTGTTAAAACAGGGCTCGGTTGAAAGAAGAGTATTGCAAAATACCCTGTACCCCATACAAGGAAAGCTTTGTTTATACAGGGCTGGCTTGAAGTAATAGTTTTGCAAATACCCCATCCCCCAGGAAAGTTTCCCCTTGCTAAACCAGGGCTCGGTAGGAGAAAGGGTATTGCAAGTATTCCACACCTTGGTTTTGTAGGGCTCGTTAAATGAAAGAGTATTGCAAATACACTATACCTCAGCAGGAAAGCTTTCTCATAATTATGTTAACAGGGCTCGGTTGAAGAAAGAGAATTCCAAATACATTATGCCTCGTCTGGAAAGATTTCCTTTTGGTCATACGGCGATCGGTATATGAAGGAGTAGTGCAAGTGTCCCATCCTCGTCTGGACAGTTTTCCCTTGGGTTTTGTAGGGCTCTGTGAAAGACATCAGTATCCGTCAAACTGTTAACTAGCTGTTTTCTTTGAGACTCTTATCATTGATGTCTTTTTCTTCAAACGGTCATTAACGCTGCTTTTATTTCTTTTTTTTATCTACATGATTTCATCAATAGTCTGCATAGGAAAACCACCTTTGAAACGTCAGCTGCACGGTGACTAAACAGTCCACGTCATTTTGTGCAGGCGGTGTGGGTGACGGCAACCTTGCCCTTCTTGGTTCTCTTCGTGCTGTTCGTGCGCGGCGTGACGCTCCCCGGGTCACGTGACGGGGTGCTGTACTACCTGAGGCCCGACTTCTCCCGTCTGGCCAAACTGGAGGTGAGGGGGCAACTGATAACTTCCTGGGGCAGTATTCAAGAGAACATCGTGCCTGAGGGTAAATGTGTGCCTTCAGGTAATCTGCCTGAGGCAAGGCAAACCGCTTGAGGGTAAGCAATACCCAGTATTCATGAACACAAGAGTCTACCCGCGTGTCTACAAACCTGAAGGCAATTTGCCATTATTACTACGAAGGGTGACTGCCCATGAAGCAGAGGTAAATATGGCAGATCCTTTTGCAGCAGCATTTTTTTCTTTTTCTTTTTTTAAGAAAACAGGCGTGCTTTACGGATAGCACGTGTTTTGCGAATTCTCTCGACAATGTTCCGAGCTGTGATGCGATGAGAGGTGAAACTAAGAGCATGCGCAGGAATTGTTGGGATTTTTAAGAAAAGACGATGGGTTAGCTGTCTGAGCAATTGGCGTGTGTCTTGAATACGAAGATAACTTATTCTTCAAGGTAAACTGTACCCGCGGGTCCCAACCATGTCAAAGATAACTTGCCTGAAAGCAAAATGAATTTTGTCTTGAACGCGGCCCCCGATGAACAGAGGTGTGTGGGAAGTGTGTGTGTGGAAAGTTTGTGTAAGGGGGTGGTTGGGTGGGTGGAAAGTGTGTGTGCAGGGTTGGGGGCATGGGGGGTAGCTGGGGGGCGGAAAGTGTATGTGTGCATGTGGGAAGTTTGTGAAAGGGGGAGGGGGTGGTGGAAAATGGGTGTATGTTTGTGGAAAGTGAATGTGTGTGTGTCAGGTGGTGGGTGCAAGTATGTGTGCGTGTCACCAGGTGGAAAGTGTGTGTGAGTGTGTGTGTGGAAACTGTGTGTGTTTGTATGTGTGTCTATGTGTGTGAAACAGATGTCAGCGGTTGACAAAGGTTGTGAAAGTGGGGAAACCCCAGTAAGTTCAGAGAGAGATTTTCAGTCGAGGTGTGGAAGGGCTGTGCTGTGCTGTGTTGTGTCGCATCGTATCGCTGGAGGCCCCGTGGCAGAATCCGTCAGACGTTGGACTTCTGTCAGCAGTGTTCACCGGTGATCAGGGTTCGAGGCCCCGTTTCGGCATGGTTGTTGTGTCCTTGGGAAAGGACATTTGTCCGAACGCAGTGACGCCTCCTTGAGAAAGTGAAAACTGAAAACTGGGAAAGGCACTTTACTGCCATTTTCCTCACTCCACCTAGGTGTCAATGGCACATTTCTTAAAGCTGGGGGAGGTTAAAACGGAGGAAGGAGACGCTTGGGCTCCGCCCCCAACGCCGAGCCCAAGACAGAGTGGATATGAATTTTCATTGCTCAGATAACCATCTTTTTGATCCTCCATGTTTACAGCGAGCCATTTTCTTCTAGTGTTTTCGAAAGCGAACACAGCTGTTTGTAAACCCTGAATGCGAAGGTTCGTGAGGGAATCGGGTGGACTCAGTCTGAGTGTCCCGGGTTCGAATCTCGGTAACGGCGCCTGGTGGGTAAGGGGTGGAGATTTTTCCGATCTCCAAGGTCAGCCAATGTGCATACCTGTTAGTGCCTGAACCCCCATCGTGTGTATACGCAAGCAGAAGATCAAATACGCACGTTAAAGATCCTGTAATCCATGTCAGCATTTGGTGGGTTATGGAAACAAGAACATACCCAGCATGCACATCCCCGAAAACAGAGTGTAGCTGCCTAAATGGCGGGATAAATGAACAAAATGGTCTTACACGTAAAATGTTACATGTCAGTATGAGTGTGCATGTGTGTGTAACTGAAACCAGATTGAAGGAAACGAATGACGAGCGCCCAAATGGCAGCCGTCAGTCGGCTCTACCCAGGTAGGCAGCTTGTTGTGCAAATGACTCCATGTTTGTAAAGCGCTCAGAGCTTGGCCTCCGACCGAAGATAGGCGCTATATAAGTACTGTACTCATATCATCACTTGTATTGACGTTGACGTCTGTGTGTGGACCTGTAGGTGTGGGTGGACGCTGCTGCGCAGATCTTCTTCTCACTGGGGCCCGGGTTCGGAGCTCTGATTGCCTTGTCCAGCTACAACAAGTTCCACAACAACTGCTTCAGGTCTCTGTCGGCTGATGTTTTAGTTTTTTTTTTCCTTCCTTCATTCTTCTTCTTCTTCTTCTTCTTCAGTCTCTTTCATTGTTTCTTTCTTGTTCCCCCTTCTTCCCCTCGTTCTCTGTAATCCATGTCTCCTCTCTTTCTTTGTTTTTCTTGCCCGCCTGTGGTCTTGCTGTTTGTTTTCTTTGTTTTGTTTTGTTGTTTCGTTGTTCTTTTTCGTGAATGTGTGTCTTCATGTTTTACATTTATTTGCTTATTTATCATCATTGTTGTCTTATTTATTTATTTATTTTTATTTATTATTATTATTATCACTACCTTTTTTTCCATATTATAATTATTATTTATTTATTTATGTATTTATTTACTTATTTATGTACGCTTATCTATTATTTATTCACCTTTTTTTTTTTCCCCAAGGCCTGACTAAGCGCGTTGGGCTACGCCGCTGGTCACGCATCTGCTTGGCAGATGTGGTGTAGCGTATATGGATTTGTCCGAACGCAGTGACGCCTCCTTGAACTACTGAAACTGTTCTTTTTCGCCGTCATCGTCTTCTCGTTGTTCTCCTTCTTCGTTGTTTTCTTCTCCATTAACTTCTTCATTGCTGCCCCTCCTCCTCCTTCGTCCGCTTCTTTTTCCTGTTATATATTTGTAATAGCCTATAGTCCTGATGTGTCCTTAGTGGTCAGCTGGGCATTAAGCAGTATGTAGGGATTCTTTTTTTTTTATTATCATGTCCGTAATGTCTAATCATACAAATGTTACTAATCATTGTTCTTATGACGATACTGGTCATGTACAGTTTCCCCCCCCCCCCTCATACACTTCTATTCTTTGTGAATGTTTGTGCGGGTGAATGAATGGAGAAATGGACGAATAGGCTAAGGCAGATAGATGTGTGCTGCTTCAGAGATCCTTTCGGTTATTATCATCATCATCATCACCACCATCGTTATCGTCATCATCGCAGCATCGCGTGTGTGTGTGTGTGTGTGTGTGTGCGCGCGCGTGTGTGTGTGTGTGTGTGCGCGTGCGCATGCGTGCTTTGTGTTTGACTGGCGTTATTGGAAAAAGGTTTGAGATGTTTGAAAGCGAACAGAAGTGCGCTATTATTATTATTATTATTATTATCATTATTGTAATTATTATTATCATCATCATTATCATTGTTATTATTGTTGCAATTGATATTATTACTTGTTTTTGCCATATTCAATTAATTATTCATTTAAAAAAAAAAAAAAAAAGGAAACACGCATTGTTTTTTTGTTTTTGTTTTTTTTCCTTTCTGTCTGCGGGGTTCTGAACGCCAGGGACGCGTTGATGACGTCATGCATTAACTGCGGGACCAGCTTCATGGCGGGCGTGGTGGTGTTCTCCGTGCTGGGCTACATGGCTCACATGCAGAACACCTCTGTCGACAAGGTGGCCACACAGGGTGAGGTGATGATGATGATGATGATGGTGATTGCTGACGATGATGATGATAATCATGGCTCACGTGCAGAACACCTCTGTCGACAAGGTGGCCACACAGGGTGAGGTGATGATGATGATGATGATGGTGATTGCGACGATGATGATGATAATGATGACGATGATGGTGACGATGATGATGATAATCATGGCTCACATGCAGAACACCTCTGTCGACAAGGTGGCCACACAGGGTGAGGTGATGATGATGATGATGGTGATTGCGACGATGATGATGATAATGATGACGATGATGGTGACGATGATGATGATAATCATGGCTCACATGCAGAACACCTCTGTCGACAAGGTGGCCACACAGGGTGAGGTGATGATGATGACGATGATGATGATGGTGATGATGATGACGATGATGATGATAATCATGGCTCACATGCAGAACACCTCTGTCGA
>NC_134887.1:8835716-8838216 GCF_041734735.1 Babylonia areolata
ATGTAGGCAGCCATACTCCGCTTTCGGGGGCGACAATAATGATGATAATGATCATTTTGATCCCTCAGGGTGGCAGTTATCTAATCTAATTTTTTGATAGACACATACGCCACCCCCCATCTCCCTCCTCTTAATGATGATAACAACATCGATGATGATGATGATGATAACGATAATGAGGAGGACAGTGATGATGATAATGATATTTTTGGTCCATCGGGGTGGTAATCATTTCATGTATTTGATGGACACATACACCGCCCCTGTTCCCCGTACCCTCTTAATGTTGATGGTGATGACGATGATGATGATGATGACAGTGATGGAGATAATGATAATTTTGGTACCTCAGGGTGGCAATTATTTCATCTGTTTGATGGACATGCACGCCGCCCCTATTCCACCCCACACCTACACCCAAACGTACCCTCTTAATGTTGATGGTGATGACGATAATGATGATAATGACGATAATGATGATGATAATATGTCCCTCAGGGTGGCAGTTATTTCATCAATTTGATGGACACGCACGCCGCCACTCCCCCCCCCCTCCCACACACACACACACGCTCAGTGTTGATAGTGATGACGATGATGATAATGACGATAATGATGATGATAATATGTCCCTCAGGGTGGCAGTTATTTCATCAATTTGATGGACACGCACGCCGCCACTCCCCCCCCCTCCCCCCGCACGCACACACACGCTCAGTGTTGATAGTGATGATGATGATGACGATAATGATGATGATAATATGTCACTCAGGGTGGCAATTATTTCATCTATTTGATGGACACGCACGTCGCCCCTATCCCCCCAACCGCCCCCACCCACACACACTCTCTTAATGTTGATGATGATGACGATGATGATGATGACAATGATGATGATAATTCTGGTCCCTCAGGGTTGCAGTTATTTCATCTGTTTGATGGACACGCACGTCGCCCCTATCCCCCCAACCGCCCCCACCCACACACACTCTCTTAATGTTGATGATGATGACAATGATGATGATGATGACAACGATGATGATAATTCTGGTCCCTCAGGGTGGAAGTTATTTCATCTGTTTGATGGACACACACGCCGCCCCTATTTCCGCCCCGCCCGCCCCCCCCCCTCCACCCCCCCCCCCCACACACACACCCACGCCATCTTAATGTTCATGGTGATGACGATGATGATGATGATGACGATAATGATGAGGACAGTGACGCTGATGATGATAATTCTGGTCCCTCAGGGTGGAAATTATTTCATCTATTTGATGGACACGCACGCCGCCCCTATCTCCCTCCTCTTCATCTGCTTCACTGAAGTCATCGCTGTCAACTGGTTCTACGGTAGGCACTGCAGTGTGTGCGTGTGTGTGTGTGTGTGTCTGTCTGTGCGTGCGCGCGTGGATTCGTGCATGCGTGCGTGTGTCTGTGTGTGTGTGCTTGTGCTTGAGCGTGTGCTGTGAGTGTGTGTGTGTGTGTGTGCATGTGCGTTTTCGCGTGTTGGTGGGTGTGGGTGTTTGCAAGTTTAGGTGGTGTGAGTGTATGTGTTTTATTTGTTGGTGTTTGTATGTGTGTATATAAGTTTGTATGGGTGTGCATGCTTATATATATATATCTGCCTGATGTATTTGACGTGTTTTTTCTGTCCTTCTTTCCTTCTCCTTCTGTTCATCCTCTGCGTCTTTCGTTCTATTCTTGATTGACTGATTGATTGATTGATGTATTTGACGTGTGCAGGAGTCTGGGTTTTTTCTGTCCTTCTTTCCTTCTTCTGTTCATCCTCTGCGTCTTTCGTTCTATTCTTGATTGATTGATTGCTGTCTTTTACGTTGTCCTACCTTCCTTCTCCTTCTGTTCATCCTCTCCATCTTTCGTTCTATTCTTGATTGATTGATTGATGTATTCGACGTTGTCCTACCTTCCTTCTCCTTCTGTTCATCCTCTGCGTCTTTCGTTCTATTCTTGATTGATTGATTGATGTATTTGACGTGTTTTTTCTGTCCTACCTTCCTTCTCCTTCTATTCATCCTCTCCGTCTTTCGTTCTATTCTTGATTGATTGATTGATGTATTTGACGTGTGCAGGAGTCTGGAGGATTTTTTTCTGTCCTTTTTCGCTTCTCCTTCCTTCCTTCTTCTCTGTTTTTCGTTCTGTTCTCTACTGACTGATTGATGTATTTGACGTGTGCAGGAGTCCAGAGGGTGTTTTTTTTTTTCTTGTTTCCTTCTCCTTCTCTGTCTTTCTCTGTCTTATTGATTGACAGATTGATTGGACGGGTTTGACGCGTACAGGAGTCTGTAGGTTTGCCGGGGGAACATAGACATTATTTCTTTTCTTTCCTCCTACTTCTTCGTCTATTATTGATTGATTGATACATGGACGGGTTTGACGTGTACAGGATTCTGTAGGTTTGCCGGGGGAACATAGACATTATTTCTTTTCTTTCCTTCTACTTCTTCGTCTATTATTGATTGATTGATAGATGGACGGG
>NC_134887.1:8840716-8873216 GCF_041734735.1 Babylonia areolata
ATTCGTTAATTTTTTTTGATTTTCTTAATATACTTTTTCGTTCATTTGTTTGTTTGATTGCTTTATTTATTTATTTATTTATTCATTCATTCATTCATTCATTCGTGTGTTGTTTTTTTTATACTTTTTTGTTCATTTGTTTGTTTGATTGCTTTATTCATTCATTTATTTATTTATTAGTTTGTTTATTCTCTGTTTATTTGTTTGCTTCATTCATCCATTCATTTATTTATTAATTTGTTGTTTTTTGTTGTTGTGTTTTTGTTTGTTTGATTGCTTTGTTCATTCATTCATCCATCTATTCATTTATCTACTTGTTTTGGTTTTACTTGTTTATTTGTTTTTTTGATTGTTCACAATACACAGACTTTATTGTCTATACTTTGGCACAGAGATTTTCTTTTTGGCAGCAGCGCATGTCCAGCATAAGAAGAAAACAGCAAACAAATAAAATGAACAGAAAATAAAAAGATAAATTAAATGGCACCAAATGGAAATAGCTATATACAAATATACAGACTACTGAAATTTACGTGCCTCTCCATTTCTGTCAGCCAAACCGCATTGCAGATCTTCACACACACACAACACACACACACACACACACACACGCCACGCGCGCACACACACACACACACACTCACACCACGCGCGCACGCACACACACACACACACACACACACGTTTGTTTCTTTCTTTCTTTCTTGCATTAGAGTTCAGTGTATTAGTTACTTACCAGCATCGTTTTTTTTTCCAACAATTTGTGTATTTAAAAGAGACTGTGTGTATATGCTGGTTTTATTTATCTGTTTTTCTGTTTGTTTATTTGTTTGTTTTATTCATTCACTCATTCGTTCGTTTATTTATTAAATTGTTTATTTTGTATTTCTTTGATTGTTTGATTGCTTTATTCATTCACTCATTCATCCGTTTATTTATCTATTTGTTTATTTTTTGTACTTATTTGTTTAGTTATTTATTTATTTATCTATCTATCTATTTATTTATTTATTTGTCATTTGTTTGTTTGTTTAATTCTTGTATTTCAGTTCAGTATATTAGTTACATACTAACATCGTGTTTTTTCTTCTTCACAATTTGTGTATTTAAATGGGACTGTGTGCATGTGCTGGTTTTATTTATCTGTTTGTCTGTTTGTTTATTTATTTGTTTTATTCATTATTTATTGATTTGTTTATTTTTTTCATTGATTTGTTTGTTTGATTGTTTTAGTCATTCATTCATTCATTCATTTATTTATTTATCTATTTATCTGTTTATATTTTACTTATTTATTTGTTTTTTGATCGTTTGTTTATTCATTTATTTATTTGTTTGCTTGTTATTTCTTGCTTTTCAGTTCACCGTATTAGTTGCTTACTTGCTTTGCTTTTCACAATTTGTGGATGTGATGGAATGATGAATTTTAGTGTGTGTGTGTGTGTGTGACGGAGGGAGGGAGGTACCATGTACAGAGCCATAACCCTGATTGGCCCTGAACGTTCAGTTTATATCACATGTTGACATAAGCATACATACAGTTGGGCCAACAGCAAAGTGAGAGCTGTATGATCAATGGAAATTAACAAACAATGAGGCCAGGAGATGAAATGATTAACAAAATGGTAAAGAGTGGTAACTCTCTCCATTCACAACTCTCCATTCACAAGGTATACAACTTCAAGTCAGTGCTGCTTTCGCTACCGATTCAGCTAGCACACAGGTAAATAAAAGGTACATCGGAACAAACCCAGACACTTCCTCAAAAAAAGGAAGCGCCGGGCCTGTCCTTATACCGATCATTTGACATGTGCACACAGCAGCAAAGACAGAAGAAATGTGCAAACACAAATCAGCTTTTATTCAAGACTGGCATAGCCTCTTTAATCCTGAGCAAGCCGCACATGTATGGTCAGTGGGTTCTCTGTTGTTGTAAGGAAGTCATTTACAGTTTAGTCTTTTGTGAAGGGCTACGACTATCAAACTGGGGAAGCAAAATTGCACTGGCTCTTTGTGCTGCAGCCTTGGGGGGGGGGGGGGGAGCGGAGGGGGAGGGGGGGGGGGGGTTAGTTGGCCTGGGGAGAACCATCCCAACGCCGACTGTTCTAAACCCATCTTGGTCAAGAGGGTTGGGGTGGGGGGGGTAACTTGGGCAAGACACTCTCCACTATGATCAAATTCTTGCCCAGTTTGCTAGGACAGCAGCTGAGTTGCCCCTTCTGCTGTTCTGATGGTCATAGTTGGACATGACTGACCGTAATAATAATGATGATAATAATAGTAGTATTCATATGTGGAGTGATGGCCTAGAGGTAACGCGTCCGCATAGAAAGCGAGAGAATCGGAACGCGCCCGGTTCGAATCACGACTCATCCGCCGACATTTTCTCCCCCTCCACTAGACATTGAGTGGTGGTCTGGACGCTAGTCATTTAGATGAAACGATAAACCGAGGTCCCGTGTGCAGCATGCATTTAGCGCAGTAAAAGAACCCACAGCAACAAAAGGGTTGTTCCTGGCAAAATTCTGTAGAAAAATCCACTTCGATAGGAAAAACAAAATAACTTTGCACGCAGGGGAAAAAAAAAAAAAATAGGTGGCGCTGTAGTGTAGCGACGCGCTCTCCCTGGGGAGAGCAGCCCGAATTTCACATAGAGAAATCTGTTGTGATAAAAAGAAATACAAATACAAAATACCAATATAGCGCTGAATCTCGTGCAGAGACAAATCTAAGCGCTTTCACACCAGTCACTCACACGCATGCATAACTCTTAAAACTGAAGAAAGGCAGAAGAAGAAGAGGAGGCAGGGGAGGGAGACTATCTTGGGAAGAAGAGGTGGGTTTTTAAGGCCAGACTTGAAACTGTCATATAATCAGCCCTGAAAGGGTTCCCATTGCGGTCGGCTGGGCTATAAACTTTTTTTTTTCTTTCAAATTTGTTGTTGTTGATTGCAGCCCCTGTTCGTGCTGTCTCTGGTGGGTTACATGCCCTTGGAGCTGGACGGGTACGTGTACCCGGGGTGGGCGTTGGCCGTGGGGTGGATGGTGACGGCGGTGTCCATCCTCTGCATCCCTGCCTACGCTGTCTTCAGTCTGCTGCTCAGCAGCGGCACCTGGACACAGGTGGGCACCACAACATGGTTTTTTTTCTTTGTTTTTTTTTTTTTTTTAGCTTAAAAAAAAACCACATTTATTTTTTGACTGATGAGTATTGATATCAAACCTGGAGAAAAACCTCACTCTTAACACACACACTCATATACACACTCGCACGCATGCACGCACTCTCGCACGCACGCACGCACACACACCGGACACACACACACCCCGGACACACACACACACACACACACACACACACACACACGAGTTTTCAGTCCTGAAGAAAACCCACTCTTAACACACACACACACACTGGACACGGACACACACACACACACACACACACACCGGACACACACACACACACACACACACACACACTTGAAAACTATATATGTAGCAGCACGACAAAAAAGACAAAGGACGAAACACATATTCAAACTACATTCTTTGACAAAGATCGGATCCACTCTGTTTACGCATACCCAGATTCAAACACTCGACTGTTGGCCGCCGTTCTTTCTCTGTCTCAGGACCTTGCGATTGGAATGAACTTCCTCTTTCGCTTCGTCAAGTCTCCACACTCAGCTCTTTCGAGTCTGGCCTTAAAACCTACCTCTTCTCAAAATAGCCTCCCTTGTCTGCCCTTCCTTGTTTTTAGTTTCTACAGTTTTGGAGTTATGCATGCGTGTGAATGACTGGTGCGAAAGCGCTTTGATTTGTCTCTGCACAAGATTCAGCGCTATATAAATACCATTATTATTATTATTCTTATCTCTCTGGGACTGACCATATGACTGACTTTGGAAAACGTCTCTCCAGCAAAATACATCAGTTAGCAAAAAAAACAAAAAAAAAAACAAAAAAAAAATCCTTGATGTTCATTCACGAAAGCTTTTTTTTCTGTGCTCATGTTCTGCCAGTCATCGATTTTGCATCAACTTTATGGGACAACTGCAGGAATACAAACTTACCATCTGTTCATCGTATCAAAATTAGTACTGATGAAGTCAAGTTCCTTGACCCATATGATTTATAAACTACTTCATGTATTATCTTTCCACTGCAGGCTGTTCTTCAACAAGGCTGTTTGCATGCATAATGTGACATATGGAAATGCTCCCCCCCAAAATACAAAAACTTTTAAAGCTAATGAACACAGACACAACCATATTTTATGTATACCTAGACCTAGAAACAACCTTTATAAATCCAGCTTCCTATACTCTGGTGGAAATTAAAATTTTATGGAATTACCTTCCACTCATTTCAAAAGATATAACGAATAAAAATGCGTTTAAGAAAAAATGTGAAAAATCATCTCGTTAACTGTCCAAAAGATGAACAATAATACAAATCTATATCTATTAGTTACCACTTAATTCATGATTTGTGAAATATTTTGTATATGACTTTGGTGGCGGTTTGCCTGTTGTATGAGGGTGGATGTGTATGCGAAACGGGATGTGTTGTAAATTGGTGTATGTGTACTTGTTTTTGTGTATGAGTGCGAAATAGAAATGTTAGTGTGTGTTTCATTTTCGCACGATTCTTGTATGCATGTAACTGTATTTCCAGTACTGTTTTTTTTTTTTTTTTATTATGTATCTCCCCACTTTTTCTTCTTTTTTTCCAGATGGCTTGATGAAAAAAAAAAAAAAAAAAAGCAGTCGTTGCTTCTTCAATGACCATCTTGAAATAAAAATTTTGACTTGACTTGAAACACATACACATGAGTATCCAATCCTGAAAAAAATCCGCTATAACACACACACACACACACGCACACACTAACACAAACACACACACTGGTGGACACACACACACACACACACACACACCGGACACACACACACACACACACACACGCACACACTAACACACACACACACACAGAGAAAAAAAAAACCCTGATGTGCTTACTCTGGCTTGTTCTGTTTTGTATAACCTCGTTTGTTTATTTCTTACTCAGGTGTGTTTTTATTGATGTTGACAACGATGTTATGGTGATTAATGATGATGATGATGAAAACGATCGTTGAAAACACCCCGGAAAGGGAATTCCTTAACCCCAAAATTCAACCAAATAAACGAATGAATAGACCGATAAATTAGATAAATGAAATAAAACATGGACAAAGTAAATAAGATAAGACAGAGAGCACAGGGTGAACATGCTCCGTTGCCTTGTTCCAGAGATGGCGACAGGTGATCCGGCCCCAGCCCCACGTGACGTCATCATGCACGTCAGCCAACATCACGTCACAGTCGCTGGGGCAGGAGAAGAACGGCCAGGTGCCGGGGACAGCAACGGCCGCTAACTACGGCGTCCTCGTCTCCAGTGTGCAGTGAGCGTCCCGCGCAACATTGCCGCTGCTGCTGCTACTAGCAACAACAACAGCAGCAACAACAATAATAATAATAATAATGATAACGATTGTATGATAGTCAGTCGTGTCCTGACTATTAATGACCATCAGAACAGGCAGAGGAGGCAGCTCAACTCAACTGCTGTCCCAACTATCTGGGCTGATATTTGATTATAGTGGAGAGAGTCTTGCCCAAGAACCCCACACCCCACCCCCCACCCAACTCTCTCGGCCAAGAGGGTTTTTAGGACAGTCGACGTTGGGATGGTTCCCAAAAGCCAACTAGCCTCCCTCCCACCCCCCTCCCAGGTTGCAGCACTTAGAGCTAGTGCAATCTTGCCTCCTAGTTTAAGAGTCATAGTCCTTCACAAAAGACGAAGCTGTAAAATGATTTCCCATTGTAGTGGAGAAACCATTGATGATACGGCTCTCACTTTGCTGTTGGCCCAAATGTAAGCTGATGTCAATCTGTGATATAAGCTGAGCATTGGGACTATATAATCACAATAATAATAAATTAATTTTTTTTTAAAAAGAAGATAATAATAACAGCAGCAGCAACAACACCAACAATGATGATAAAGATATTTATGATAATGATGATGATAATAATGATAACAGTAATGATAATAATAGTAACAATAATGATGATGATGATGATAATGCAGTATGACGCTCACATTTTCCAGGCAAACAGCTCGTTGCGTTTACAACAACAACACAGTTATTCATAGTAAACATACATGCTTCAAGTGACACCGTACACAAACGAGTGAGGGCGTGCAGTAAACCCGTAAATATACACACCCCGCAGCCACCACTCCCCGACACACACACACACACACACACACACACCCCTCCCCGACACACACACACACACACACACAGATAGTGAGAGAGATTGCGGAGTGACTGCCACAGACAAGGGTTCACTAGGGGGGGTTGGGGGTGTGACTACCATATGACTTAAAGAGAGGGAGATATGTAGGTCGACAGTAGTTGTGACTGACCATTGGGACAGTCAGTAAAGAGAGGGAGATATGTAGGTCGACAGTAGTTGTGACTGACCATTGGGACAGTCAGTAAAGAGAGGGAGATATTGTAGGTCGACAGTAGTTGTGACTGACCATTGTAGGTCGATAGTAGTTGTGACTGACCATTGGGACAGTCAATAAAGAGAGGGAGATATTGTAGGTCGACAGTAGTTGTGACTGACCATTGGGACAGTCAATAAAGAGAGGGAGATATTGTAGGTCGACAGTAGTTGTGACTGACCATTGGGACAGTCAGTAAAGAGAGAGAGATATTGTAGGTCGACAGTAGTTGTGACTGATCGTTGTGACAGTCAATAAAGAGAGAGAGATATTGTAGGTCGACAGTAGTTGTGACTGACCATTGGGACAGTCAGTAAAGAGAGGGAGATATGTAGGTCGACAGTAGTTGTGACTGACCATTGGGACAGTCAGTAAAGAGAGGGAGATATTGTAGGTCGACAGTAGTTGTGACTGACCATTGGGACAGTCAGTAAAGAGAGGGAGATATGTAGGTCGACAGTAGTTGTGACTGACCATTGGGACAGTCAGTAAAGAGAGGGAGATATTGTAGGTCGACAGTAGTTGTGACTGACCATTGGGACAGTCAATAAAGAGAGGGAGATATTGTAGGTCGACAGTAGTTGTGACTGACCATTGGGACAGTCAATAAAGAGAGGGAGATATTGTAGGTCGACAGTAGTTGTGACTGACCATTGGGACAGTCAGTAAAGAGAGGGAAGGTATTGTAGGTCGATAGTAGTTGTGACTGACCATTGGGACAGTCAAGATGTTTTTAACTAAAGTTCGTTACGTTAAAAATAAGTTTTAATCACTGTTTGTTTTGAACAAAAGCGTGAGACACAGACAGTCAGACAGACAGACAGAGAGAGAGAGTCGGTGGGACACGTCAACATAAAATGGATAAATACATTTATTATTGTTGTGTGAGCAATAATGGACGTGGATTCTTCTGGATGGTAGAATTAAAGCGAAATATATTTCTGAAAAGGGAAAAGTTTGTTTCTATCAAGATCAACGATGAAAAGTCATTGACGCAGTGATTAAAAGAAAGTTGGGGGGGTTAAGGGAGGGAGTTTCGTTGCTGTTGTGTAAAAATGATATGATCACTACATTCATAGAAAGGATAAAATGACAGACACAGATGTGTGTGGATGCCACTGAAGGTTGAAAAACCAAAAAAATCGCCACTGTTGTGCGAGTAGACGTGAACAGTCACTGAAACTTGGTTACTGTTGTGTGAACACCTCTGAACAGTTCAGTTAGTGGTACGTTGGTTACTGTTGTGTGAACACCTCTGAATTGTCACTGGAACGTTGGTTACTGCTGTGTGAACACCTCTGAACTGTCACTGGAACGTTGGTTACTGTTGTGTGAACACCTCTGAATTGTCACTGGAACGTTGGTTACTGCTGTGTGAACACCTCTGAACTGTCGCTGGAACGTTGGTTACTGCTGTGTGAACAGCTTTGAGCTGTCACTGGAACGTTGGTTACTGCTGTGTGAACACCTCTGAACTGTCACTGGAACGTTGGTTACTGCTGTGTGAACACCTCTGAACTGTCACTGGAACGTTGGTTACTGCTGTGTGAACACCTCTGAACTGTCACTGGAACGTTGGTTACTGCTGTGTGAACAGCTTTGAGCTGTCACTGGAACGTTGCTTACGGCTTTTTGAACAGCTTTGAACTGTCACTGGAACGTTGGTTACTGTTGTGTGAACAACTCTGAACTGTCACTGGAACGTTGGTTACTGCTGTGTGAACAGCTTTGAGCTGTCACTGGAACGTTGGTTACTGTTTTGTGAACACCTCTGAACTGTCACTGGAACGTTGATTACTGCTGTGTGAACAACT
Source organism: Babylonia areolata (assembly GCF_041734735.1). NCBI lineage: Eukaryota > Metazoa > Mollusca > Gastropoda > Neogastropoda > Buccinidae > Babylonia > Babylonia areolata. The sequence goes on from NC_134887.1 coordinate 8,849,096, forward strand.
CTGAACTGTCACTGGAACGCTGGTTACTGTTGTGTGAAAAACTTCGAGCTGTCACTGGAACGTTGGTCACTGTTGTGCTAACACTTCTGAACAGTAATCGGAATGTTCGTTACTGTTGTTTGAATAGCTGTGTGCAGCCACTAACATTTTCCCTTACTTTTTATGTGAACAACTCTTCATGTCACTGAAACGTTCGTTACCTTTGTGTGATGACGATTGTGAACAGTGGATGTTCATTTTACCGTTTGGAGAGAGAAAAAAAAAATCGTTACGATCTTAATAGCAATACTGAACTGTCAACGAAAGAAAAAACAATTTGAAAAATCATTCTCTCACTACAATGTGAACAATCTCTTGTTGCGATTGTGTGTGGACTGTCAGCTTCTAGAAGAGTACATCTAAATCGTTACCGTTGCACAAGCAACAAACGCTCAACAGTCTTTATTTTATTTTATTTTTATTTTTATTTTTCTCAAGGCCTGACAAAGCGCGTTGGGTTACGCTGCTGGTCAGGCATCTGCTTGGCAGATGTGGTGCAGCGTATATGGATTTGTCCGAACGCAGTGACGCCTCCTTCAGCTACTGAAACTGAAACTGACAATGAAAAGTGGAAAAACCTTCGACATTTTGTGAATATAAGGGTGAGCAGGTACTGACTGGAAAGAAGAAGAAGAAGTAACGAAACAGAAGGGTGTCATTACTGTGTGAATGACAGTGGATACCGTGGTGTGAACAAGGGTGATCAGTGTTTGAAAATGAAAGACTTTCGACGATGTGAAAATTAATGAAGGTGAACAGGTATGCAGTGACAGGGGTGGGGTGGTGGATTGGGGAAGTTTTTTTTTTTTTTTTTTTTTTTGCTGCCCCATCATCTGCACCGTTTCAGTGGCATTACTCCCACGCCGCTCATTTAGATTCCCCCATACACGGCCACACCCGGGTTCGTCCTTCGCAGTTCCAGTGTCGGCAGTCCACAGGGAACCATCGATGTTAGGTCGCCAGGAGGCCACACACCAGAAGAGACCCTGCACTGCTGCTGAGTCACTTCGGTGTGTTCAGTGGTGCCTCTTCTGTTTTAACGTACTTAGGACACCACCTACTAAGCCCCTACTAACGACAATAATGGATTAGTCGCGGAGCCAGACTGAGTGAGCGTCCCTCGGATTGGGGAAGTTTGTCACTGCTGTGGGAGAAGAAACGGAAAGAGCCATTCAAGTGCCAGCTACTGTTTGTGGACAGCCAAAGAAAGAAGAAAAAAGTTGGAACATTATTGGTTGCTTGAGTGTTGTACAACGTTTTAGGAATCACCATGAATTAAAAGATGAATTCTCGAGCGCACGCACGCATGCAGTCACACACGCACGCACGCACACACACACACACACACACACACAGGGATCCAGCCCAAAACTGGACGTCAGGGATCCGTAGAACGTTGTTTCTGAATCACACACACACACACACACACACACACACTGATGTGCTTACCATAGCATTTTCTGTTTTGTATAATTTCATGTTATGACTAGTTATCCTTTTAGTAACTCAGTCATGGGACAATCGACCAGTCAGTGTAGCATTGCGTATGGAAGTGAACCCTGCGGCATTCATCCCAATTCGCCTACCTACAAAACTGTCCCAGTTCACCTCTTGCCAGTTCGGCTGTGTGTGTGGGTGTGTGCGCGCGCGCGTGCGTGTGCGTGCGTGCGTGTGTGTGTGTGTGTGTTTCAGTTTCAGTTTCTCAAGGAGGCGTCACTGCGTTCTGACAAAACCATATACGCTACACCACATCTGCTAGGCCGCGGGGTTGTATGATGCGATCTTTGCAGCGGCTAAGTTTGCTAAGAGCTGAGAATGTTCCTAGTAAGAAAATGGATTTGACTGTGGGATTGGGAACATTCCTAACGATGAGCAAAACTTAGCGCAACTAACTTCGCTCATGCAACCCCCCCCCCCTCCCCTCCCCCGACCGCCTCCTCCACCCCCACCCCTCCCCCCCGCCCCTCTGATCTACTCTGACACGGACATGTTAAATGCACAAAGTTCACAGCGTGACATAAGCTTGCAAAATGCATGGCATGGTCATAATTCGTGCGGGATAAATTTGTGATGATTGAACTGGTATTGAAGGAGATCGGGTACTTCAAAGCAGCAATACATTAACAGGATCCAGTTCAGCCATGTTATTGTGTAATCATGTTGTACATAAGCCTGGTGGCCAACCGTGAGAGGCGTTTTGCACATATTGTACATACTGTGTCAAAAGTATTTGTGTATGTCAGGATGTTTTAAAGGCAGTGGTGTTGAGAAGAAAAAAAAAAAAGAGGCATTTTATTACATTGGAACAACATGCATGACTGTATTATATAGTTCATATACATTGTATAGTTTTGGTTACCGGTACACACCGCTAAAATATTCTAGATATTTTTCTCCCATCTCAAAATATCCCCCCCCCCTCCCCCGGGAAAGTCATGAATACTGTGCCTCAAGGGACATCATTGGTGACTGAAATGATCCGTGATGATACAGCGTGGAGTAATTTCCCTTCCTCAGCAAGCCAAACTTTTAATCCATGGCAATATGTGTGTGTGAGAGAGAGAGAGAGAGAGAGAGAGATTTGTTCTTTACACTAATGTATTTTCTCTAAAAGAGGCATTAGACAAGAAAGATGTCCGTACCAGGTAGATAATCAGTATATACAAGTTAAAAAGGCGAGGCAAGGCAAAGCAAGGCACGAAGCTAATTTCACGTGCCCCAAGGGAGACAAAGACACATAACGTATTGTTGTTGTTTTTTATACACACCATATAAACAAAAAGAGGTATATCAAAAAGTAAACAAACACAAATTACACACTCGAGCAAGCAAAGAGACAGGAACAAGTTCATTTTCCTTCACAATATACACCACCAATTTGACTGTCAGTATGCAAAGTTTTATTGAAAAGAGATGCGAATAGTCGAGACGACGACCTTGAGTTTTAACAATAATTCTCTCTTTTTTTTAAATATATATTTATTTTGTTTGTTTTTCAGAAAACAATGGCGTTTGGTCGAGTTCTTGTAGATAGACATTTTTTCTGACGCTGTCAAAAAGGGGGCACAAAAACAAATCGTGAAACTCGTCAGCAATATCATTTGTGGACTGTTTATCACAGATTCTTTCATTTCTTGGTAAATTGTTGAAACCCTCTTTATTGACGGGAAGTGCATTGCTGGTGGTTTTAAACTTTGCTAACTCAGTGACATAATTGTTAGGTAACACTGTAAAATAAGCATCTTGATCCAAATTTGGTTTAAACATCATGTAATCAATACACATAATATCGTTATCTACATGTACACACCAACCTTGCAAAAATCTGGTCTTTTAAACTGCGCATAACTTTCTCTTAAAATCACGATGGATGTACAAACGAAACGAAAAGAATTTTTATTTCGCGAGGGTAGTGGAGTAAGCACAGCTGCTTTTTTACACCCAGCCCTCAAGGGCAAAAAAGACAAAGCAATGGCAAAACACACACACACACACACACACACACACACACACAATTTACACATGAAAATAAAGAGCACAAATAAAAGCAAGTACACAATCTAAGTACGACACAACGACACATATTAGCATTGAAAAGATCAAATCATTATAAAATAAAATGATTATTTAAAAAATAAAAATTATTTTAAAAAAACGAAGAAGAAAATGAACAGACATTGGAATTGTGCTGGTTCAAGCAGGAACAGCTTAATCCTGTTTCATTCAATATGGTATGAATACTTTTCAGATAGTGGTTCTGATGTATGCTGGTGTTGTATACATTGAAGAGACATTTGTGGTACGCAAGCATTTTGGTTTTCACACAGACAGACACAGGAAACTTGCCAGTTTCACTAAATACTGTGAAACATAAGGTGGACTGTTCCAGTGTTGTTGTTTTATTTTGTTTTTGTCGCAATATCACATATGTCAAAACCCTGAAGTGTACAACCGTACAGGAAGAAGTGTTTTACCGAACAGATCAATAACTAGAGATCAACAGGAAGTTTTAGTTGGTAGGTTCTCCTCAGAAGTACAAACGCTGCTCTCGATGCTCGGTCGTATAAATGACGCTGGGCAACATGCATTTTATATTAATATAATTTCAGTCCCAAGTACTGAAAATTACTTTCCGCCTCAGTTTTGTCCTCACCAATATAAAAAAAAAAAAAAAAAATCTTACTTTGCTCCTTGAGAAAATTACCACTGTACACTTTCGATTATTCAGATTCAATTTCCATTCTTCAAAATACTGTTTCATTGTAGTGAGACAGTTCTGCAAACCTGTGGCTGTCTCTGAGAAAACTACCGTGTCGTCTGCCTAAGGCAGAACAAATAATTTCAAGAAAACATCACAGTCCTGTTCACTTATATTCATTTTTCTTGCCTCGCCCGCTATAGTTGTCACACAATCAAGATCAACATCCAAATGGGATTACAATTCTAAATCTTGATCTGATCTCTCTCTCTCTCTCTCTGTCACACACACACACGTCCTACTCCTCGCTCGCTCATCACATTTAGAAAGGGCAGGGGTGTGGTAGGGGCGATGTTGATAGAAAGTACCAGTATTTTCCCTGGGAGAGATTTTGGGGTGGGAGGCAAACTAGGGAGAGCGGTTCACCAGGGTTTGCTACTGGTGTGGAGATTCTGTTATCTAGCGGATTTTTCTTGTGTATTTCAATTGGTCGCATTTTGTCGTACATGACCAATGAATCGATACCATTGAATAAAATATCTTTGTTACAGAGAAGACTTTGGTGCAGTATTTTGTGTGTGTGGTCGGTGATTCTGTTTATGTGTATGTTCGAGCGCTTGCGTGTGTGTGTGTGTGTTCCAGCAAGTGGTTACTTCATGATACGTCCCAGTTTGTTTTTTAGTCGGAAGCCTCCCCCCCTCCAGGCCCCCCACCCCCCACCTCCGCACCTCCTCACCCCTGTGTCGGGCACATTACCACAAGACCATCGCTCTTTCCATTATTATGTTTCTCGTTGCGTTTCCAACAACAACAACAAAAAAAAAAGAAAAAAAAAGAAAGCTAAACAAACTACCCAGATAAACACCAGAGAACGGCTTATCGCGCTTTGCGATGACAACTCTTCAACTACATGGTCGTTTCTAGTATTGTTCAGCTATGTATGTTTCCAATACCTCAGCAGACCGCCCACTCTGTCGAAGCAAGATGACTAAAGGAGCACATGCAGCAGGCAACAGACACACCCCAGAGGCTCAGAGGAAACGCGCTGTGCGCAAGGCACGAGCTACCTCCCTCCACTTGAACCCCAGCACCAGCGCACACGTGTCGCACATGTGAGGCGAGCTTTCCGGGCCCGGATTGGACTCACCAGTCACTTCCGGACCCACAGTCACAGATCCTCAACCTGCTCCACCTGACGTTGAAGTCGTGGTCATCTCCGAAGGACGAACAACAAGAATACCTTGGAGACTGACAGGGTTCGCGTTAACTGGCAATTACCAGTAAATTACTGGTTATAAAGAGGAAATACTGGAAATTTTTTAGCTGTCAGTCCCAGGGACTGGTTTTAATTTGCTGCAACTGGTTAGAGATTAATGGGGGGAAAAAAATAAATAAATAAAAAATAAAAAGGCTGAAAAACAAAAGAAAGAAAAAGTTGATCGTTCATAAGGCTTCAGCACTTTAATTGCCTTATCTTTCAACCAGCCCTCTCCCCTCTCCACCACCCTCCTGCCTCTTCGCACACATGCAGATTGTCACGTAGGCCTAGCCATCAGTAATTGATGAAGGTACAGAGCAGAATAGCGACTGTCCCATAATAAAAGCTTTACAGACGCGCTTTACTGCCTGTTATTCGCAACTTCTCCCAGACGTCTGTCTGTCTGGGTCGTCGCTTGTGATGCTAGGCTAAGTCGCGTCATTACAATTTTCAAACTGGATGCAGCAGAGCCAGTACTTATTCACGCGCCTATTCATTGAATGATCAGTGGGATCACAATGGCAGAAAAGAACCAGCAGTCGATTTTTTCATTTTTTTCACGAAGTGGAAGAAGTGATTCAGACAGGCAGCCCGAAAGAAGCGCAGGTTCAGGCAGTTCAGACCGACCACAGACTTCGAGTGACAATACTCCAATCAGCTCCACCAGCACAGAAGATAGGCCTAGCACCAGCACTAGCAAAAGAATTAAATGCAAGCATGATAAATTCAGAGAATCATGGCTGAAAGATTTCAGATGGCTGGAGGTTGATGCAAGTGATGAAATGACAATGTACTGTAAAGTGTGCATCAAAACCAAACAGAAAAATGGTTTAACTAGGGGATCACGAAATTTCCAGTATTCTACCCTGGCAGACCATGCAAAGAGTGTATCTCATAAGGCAGCAGTAGCAACAGACACAAAACAAGCCTCCATGGTCCCACACTCTGAAGCAGCCCGTGCTGATGAAAAAGAATGTGTGAAAGCGCACTTCCGAACTTTGTTATGCATGTCAAAACGCAATATCGCTGCCAATAATTTTGGAGCACTGATTGAACTTCAGGAGGTCAATGGAGTACAGTCACTGAAGTCAGGGCCGGTCTACACGCACCACTCTTCAGTGTCACAGATGGAACAGTGTTTGGATGATATTACCAAGCAGGAAATCAGAGAAAAACTCGAGAAAAGTGATTCTGTGGGCATCATCATAGACGAAACTTTGAACTGTACTTTGGACAAGAAGCTAATCATGTTTGCTCGCATTGAGAACAACGGTGTTGTTGAGACACTTTTCTTAGGCAACTACACCATCGACAGGGAAACATCAGAATGTGTTTTTGACATGTTGGTCGAAGTGCTTCAAGAATGGTCGATCACAGATAGGCAGCTGGCCGGATTGGGGTCGGATGGTGCGTCCGTTATGACAGGCCGACTGAATGGTGTGGGCGTTCGACTGAAGGCCCGTCAACCTGCTCTAGTACACATTCACTGTGCCGCTCACCGTGTAGCGCTGGCGACAAAGGATGCTACAGAAAATGTGCAATCCATATCGGACTACAGACTTTGTTTGCAGCAGATCTTCAAATTGTACAAGGCTTCGGGTGACAGAACCCATCGTTTGAAAGAGATCTGTGATGCCCTAGATTCGGTGGAGTATCTATGCTTGAAGCATCCAATCAGTGTGCGCTGGCTAAGTCTGGGGAAAGCTGTCACAGCTGTCAGGAGTGTGTACCCAGCACTGACACTGGAACTTGAAGAGGAAGCCCAGAGAAAGAACGCTGCAGCTGTGGGTTTGAGTCGAAAATGCAGAATGTTTGCATTTGTTGCAATGACGTACATGCTTTCAGACATTATACCAGTCATGGAAAGACTGAACCTGACTTTTCAGCAAGAGGAGGTGAACTTGTCAGACATTCATCCAGCTGTGCAAAGTGCAAAAGCAAGACTGCAACATCTTCTGACGACACCAGGCCAGAAGGAACAGGAGTTTTCAGATGTTGTGACACGTGATGATGGTGTGTTCCAAACAATCAGACTGACACATGTGGACAGAGAAGCTACTTTCAAGGCAGCCCGTCAGAACTTTATTGAACAGCTCCTCCAGTCTCTGAGAGACCGCTTTCCCGATGATCAGATGAGTATAGTGTCAGCATTGGCAAATATCTTCGACAGACAGAGATACCCACCAAGCAATCCAATTCCCGGACCACTGGATCATTACGCAACACGAGAACTGACAGTACTGACTCGCCACTATGCGACAGTGCTAAACGGACCACGTGCACAGACTGACTTCAATCAGTTCAAGCGAACACTGAGTGGCTACGGGGGTGATGATACTTTTGCCATGTCTTGTCGCATTGTGATCAGAAACATGGCTGTGCAGTACCCAGACTTTGCTTCCTTGGCAAAAATTGCCTTGGTTATCCCCGTGTCCAGCGTGGCGGCGGAGAGAGGTTTCAGTGTCCAGAACGGAATCAAAACAGAGGCGCGTTCCCGGCTGGGCGAAGGGAGAGTGTCACGGCTGATGCGCCTCAATATCCACGCTAAGAGTGTTCGAGACTTTGATGTTGACTGTGGCACTGATCGTTTCTTAGCAATGAAAGTGCGTCGAAAGTAGGTAAGTGAACTGTCTTTTGTTTGACAGTCTCTGACTCGTGCTTGCAAACATTTACATCGTTATTTGTAATGCTACTGGATTTTTCTCACAAGGACTGGTTTTGCTCAGAGGCGCTGAAAAACGGTTGGGGTAGGAGGCGAAGGGACTGGTTTTGAAAAATCCTAGCGCGAACCCTGGACTGATGCGACCACGCCGGATTTCAATCTGCACCTCTTTCAGAACCTCTGGGCGTCCCTAAGTATGCCAGACCCGGACAATGTGAAAGATATTTTGTATCTGTTTGAAGGGAACAGATCGATCAACTCAGTGATGGACCAGTAGATCAAATACCACCCCACTTGCGTGTGTGCGTTTATAACACGGTGTATCCACTGCCTTGAACCTGGGATACATTACAGATAGAGCGGTGGTATAGTGGTAATGTACCCTATTAGGAAGCGAGTGTTCACGGGTTCGAGTCTTATAATACACTGACTGAGATTTTTACTTACCCCCTCCACCAGACCTTGAGTGGTAGTCATGGTGCTTGTCAGTCTTTCGCATGAGGTCCCGTGTTCAGCATGCACTAAGTGCACGAAAAGTACCCCCACGGAAACAAAAGGGTTGTGCTTAGCAAAATTTTATTTTGAATAAATCAACTTTGACAGTAAAGCGAACTACGCTTGCAGGCACACACACACACACACACACACACACACACAAAAACAACATTTATGGGTGTCGCTGCACTGTGGCGATACGACGCGAAGTCCCTGTGGAGAGCAGCAGTAATGTCACACAGAGAAATATGTTGTGACCAAGAGTAATACAATGCAATACAATACACAGTACAATACAATGCAATGGATGGTTACGTCTCGATTTAGACAAAGCTGGTCAAACGAGATTGTATGTGACGTACTGGACCAGCAACTCAATAAAACACCCACCCCCACCCCCAGCTGTACCGTGTGTGTGTGTGTGTGTGTGTGTATATTTGTGACTGAATCAGTGAATGTGTCTTTCTGATTGTGTCTGCTGGCATACAAAATAATGAGTGCACTCAGCTTGTTCAAGCATGTCGGCATTAAGCCCTCGACTGAATTTCGTTTCTAGTTTATGTTTCTTGTAAAGTGCTTTAAGCTCCCTTTAACGGAGGAAAGCGCTCAGCAAGTATTCATTATTACCATTTTCACAGGGTTAAAACGTTATCGCCCAATTAACCAGGACGTCGGTAAAGTGTGAAGACTGAACAGAAAAAAAGAAAGAAAGCTGTCCAGAGGTGAAACTGCAACAGTGTGTGTGTGAGTGTGTGTGTGTGTGTGACACATTTCCGCAACCAGCACGTGCAAATCGAGTTTTACAAAACCAGACCCTGCCCCCCCCCCCCCCACCCCACCTTCCACTCCCAACTCACCATCATCATCACCCCTCTCCTTCCCATTTAGTTCTCCCGTCTTATGTTTTTCTTTCCCCCGTTTGCTCTGTCACGATGGAAAACTGCATGCGCACAGTTGATTGGTTACACGGTGTGTGTGTGTGTGTGTGTGCGCGCGCGCGCGAACTCACTCCCGCGCGCGTCTTGCGTGCACAGATTGTGCGTGAGTGGCGCGCGCGTGCTTTCGCGCCTTGTTTGATTGACACACGTACTTCTCCGGAGAAGTACGAGCCCAGCCGACACCGTGACCGAGAACTCGTGACAGAAAAAAATGTTTGAAGCGTGCTGATCAGTAACTGGGCCCAGCATGCACCCTCCACCTCCCCCCGCTTCGTGTGGCGGGGCCATCAGTGGGGCTGCGCGACTATCATAAATATAGAATTAAGAATAAAAAGAAAGGAAAGAAAAGAAAAAGGAAATAAGTTTACTACAAAAAGAACAGGGAGAACGAACGAGCGAAATGGCCGAAGGATGAGATCGGAATGCAATGTTCCCATTCGACTCGGGAGGGCGAACGGGTGTAAAACTGAAAGTGTGTTCGGCTTTTATGTATGTGTGCATGTATATGGATGTCATATGATGTATGATTGGTACTTTGAAATGGTCCTACTTTGCTCTTTTTTGTCGTATTGCTTTATTTTCTGTTTTGCTGTAAAAAAAAAAATAATAAAAAAATAAAATAAGAAGAAGATGAAAAAAGGTTCATTAGAAAAAAAAAAGTAGTCAATGACTCTTCACAGAGTCAAAGGAGAAGAAAGAAAGAAAGAAAGAAAAGAAAAAGACAAGCAATACCAAACATGAACACCGATTATTTCACATAACACGACACCTCGGGATTATTATCTCATGTCATGCACTCATGGACAACCAGCCTCCTACGATCTTAGGGAACATCAGAACTGGAGCATCAGAACTAAAACTGACCAACTAACCCAAAGGGTCCATTACTGATCCAGGCTCGAAGAACTCACCCGTCCGTTTGTCCGGGAGAACTGTATTCTCTGGCAGACAAGTGTAAATGCTCTCTCCTCATGTCTGTTGGGCAACCAGTCTGTGACCGTGCCAGTGGTGACTGAGCTGTCAGCTTTAGAGCAGACTGATCGCTCTTCCTTCCGCTCCCCCCTACCCTCTCCACCCCCTTTTTTTACGGAGACAGGGTGTGTTCTAAGAGAAAAATGTGTCAACGCCGGAACGATAGATACGACTTGAAATTCACTTTATTTCTTATTACTGTTTGTAACGAAACAATTGCACTATCTTTTCCCTGTAAAATACTATTAATTGTAGTACTTTTATAGTCACGTCTGTTGACTTGTCATTGCTGTACCAGTAGTCACTTTCACTAACCTTTCTCTTTAGGTACGAGGGGCAGGTAGAAATTGGGAGGGTGTGGGGGGGGGGGGGTAGTTCTTTTTCATCAGTTTGTTCCCAGGACAACAAAAACTTACCTGGGAAAAACACATCCCTGCAAAATGGACCAAAGCAAAGACCGGTAAATGACGAACAGCTCGACACACAACTCGAATCCTGTAGGTATACACGCCCTTTATGACTGGTTCGAGCTATTCATCGTTGAAGCAGTTTTCATTTCTGGTTAATGAAGAGGACCGAAGGAAAGAGGCCTACGCAGGGTTGTAACAGCGAGTATCTCGGGGCGTCCTTCGGGATATGATTCTTTTCTTTTCCCACCCATAGTCCTTTTATCAATGGCTTCGTATTGGAGTTTTCTCACACACGAATTTTGAAAGTTAATCAAACGAAGGAAACGAGGTGGGGTGTTGCAATGGGTTACGATGTTGGGATAGTTTAAGAATGTGCAGATGCACGATAACATGTGGGGAACTACTTATGCATGATTTGGAGCTAATTGTTTTCTCAGCGTTTTCTGTAAACGGTCAGTGAGGCATCGGCCTCTTCACACCAAGTTTGCTGTGGACAGTGTCATCTTTTCACATGTATGGACTCACCTGCGTGCTATTTTTTTATTTTATTTTTTTTTTAATTCACAGACAGTTCCATATTTATGGCGTACCAGCGTGCTTTAAAAATTTTTTAAAGAATTGTTTTAGTTTATATATATATAGACATTTCCATATTAATTTTATGGACTACCTCCGTGTTTTTTGTTTATATATATATATATATACAGACAGTAGTCAAAGTCTGGGGACTTTATGAATGATACCGTCGGGATCGTTACAAAATGGGTAATCTTCAACTCAATTTCAGTTCAAATTTGATCGAAAAGACTTTATTGTACGCTTTAAAAAGATGGAAAAAAAATTGTCGGCTTATCAAAAGCTTGTCAACAGATAATTAAATGAGCCAAAAATGAATGAATAACCCGTACAGCCTTTCGTGATGACAACGCACATAATTGTCAGTCATGTAAAGACAAAACATCCATGTCAGAGAAACACAAATTTTAAGGCACAACAAGAAAGGCAAGGCCTTCAAGACTCACTTGTGATAAATTAAGTCCCCTAGCATTAATTACAGAGTAATTTCCCTTTTTTTAGTACCAAAACGTTTGCAAAATAAATAAAAAATTCCATGCTTAGCAAAAAGAAGTTCCTGTTTGAACAAAAAATGATAATAATGACTCCTCTTGTTGTTGTGTCAGAATAAGAGGTCAAAGTGCCAAGTTTAGAGAATACAAAAAATATAAATGTAACAGTAAATGCAGTTTGCATATAATTAGGCTTCTTTTTTTGTGCCCATCCCAGAGGTGCAATATTGTTTTAAACAAGATTACTGGAAAGAACTGAATTTTTCCTATTTTTATGCCAAATTTGGTGTTAACTGACAAAGTATTTGCAGAGAAAATGTCAATGTTAAAGTTTACCACGGCCACACAGACACACGGACACACACACACACACACACACACACACACACACAGACAACCGAACACTGGGTTAAAACATAGACTCACTTTGTTTACACAAGTGAGTCAAAAACAATAACAACAACAGCAAAACAAAAACAAAAAACAAACATCGGTACACCAGTCTTGATTACTTCGAATGTGTCGAATCATCGTGTAAAAGGAAAAACCCAAATTAGGTATAAAACGTGTAACGTTTAAGACATGACACACAAAAACCCGACAAAACTAGCCCATAGTTAAATAAAAGTAAACGCCTGACATAAAGAAACCCTCCAGTTACACAGGATACTTTTTTTTTGACGGAGTGGAGTGAAGCATTCAACGGCGGTTGTCAAACAGCTCAGTTCAGAAGAAGAGCTGTGCATCGCGCGCCGAATACTACTAATGGAATGTCGTTTGAATGGTATTATTATTGCGCCGTCCAATTGGGCTTATTCTCCACTGGTGTGTCGATCTCAAGTCTCTTTGAAATGTGTGTCGTAGCAGCATTTAACTGTTGAGGGATAATAGATCGCGAGGAAGGTGACCTCATCTGTCGCCATCAAAACAGAAATAATAATGTATATTATATAACGACATGTACAACGACAGCAAGATTATAAAAAAAAGAAAGAAAAGAAGAAAATAATCATGATGATAATGACATTTATGATAATGTAATGATGAAATAATCATGATAATAGTACTTTTACTACTACTTCTGATAATGATAATACTAACAGACAGATAGATGGTGGAGTGATGGCCTAGAGGTAACGCGTCCGCCAAGGAAGCAAGAGAATCTGAGCGCGCTGGTTCGAATCACGGCTCAGCCGCCGATATTTTCTCCCCCTCCACTAGACCTTGAGTGGTGGTCTGGACGCTAGTCATTCGGATGAGATGATAAACCGAGGTCCCGTGTGCAGCATGCACTTAGCGCACGTAAAAGAACCCACGGCAACAAAAGGGTTGTTCCTGGCAAATTTCTGTAGAAAATCCACTTCGATAAGAAAAACAAATAAAACTGCACGCAGGAAAAAAAAAGAAAAAAAGGGTGGCGCTGTAGTGTAGCGACACGCTCTCCCTGGGGAGAGCAGCCCGAATTTCACACAGAGAAATCTGTTGTGATAAAAAGCAATACAAATACAAATACAAACAGATAAATGACATGGCGAGATAGATAGATGAATGACAAGGTTTCGCCAACGATTCACGAAGGCATCCCTTGCCTGGGGTAGGTTCGCGGGTGACAGAAACCTCATCAAAATGGCATTCACAGCCTTGCGCTTTTTCTTCACTCCTCTCTCCCATCCAGTCTGCACTTCTTTTTTTTCTTCTTCTTTTCTTTTTTTTTTTTTTAATTAAGGACGACACCCGACAGACCGGTTTGCTGGGTGGGTGAGTTGTACAGCACACGCACGCGGACACAGATGCACGTATACACACACACACACACACACATGACGTACATTCACACACCACCCCGCCTCCCGTCCCAAAACCCCTGCTCCCTCCCCCACCGGACACACGACACACGACGCACATTCACTCACACGCACGCACACACACAGGAGCGCGCGCGTGCAAGTACACATACTGACACTGCACACCTACATTATGCCAACACTGGGTGAAACACCATCGCACTGTTTATATAGTCTTTCACGTCGTGTCAAGTTCACACACACACACACACAGACAGAGTGTCTTGTCGACTGAATTCAGGCTTTCCTCAGCTCAAGGTAAGCTTGTGTGTGAATGTGTCTGCGCGTGCGCGTATGTGTGTGTGTGTGTGTGTGTGTGTGTGTGTGTGTGCGTGCGTGCGCGTGTGACTGGGACGTCTTGTGTGTGTGTGCGTTTGGGACATATTGTCTTGAGTTTTGCAGTTTTGATAGTTTCGCATTCAACGCGTCTGTTTCTTCTTTCTCTCCCCCCCCCCCCCCCCCGCCCCCCCTTCTTTTAAGCCCTGATTACTCGATTATGTCCTCTGTCGTGGATTGAGTGATAAAGACGATGAACCCTTCTTTTAAGCCCTGATTACTCGATTATGTCCTCTGTCGTGGATTGAGTGATAAAGACGATGAACCCTTCTTTTAAGCCCTGATTACTCGATTATGTCCTCTGTCGTGGATTGAGTGATAAAGACGATGAACCCTTCTTTTAAGCCCTGATTACTCGATTATGTCCTCTGTCGTGGATTGAGTGATAAAGACGATGAACCCTTCTTTTAAGCCCTGATTACTCGATTATGTCCTCTGTCGTGGATTGAGTGATAAAGACGATGAACCCTTCTTTTAAGCCCTGATTACTCGATTATGTCCTCTGTCGTGGATTGAGTGATAAAGACGATGAACCCTTCTTTTAAGCCCTGATTACTCGATTATGTCCTCTGTCGTGGATTGAGTGATAAAGACGATGAACACTAACATGACTACACAGTGGTAAATACCATATACAGAGATTAGTTGTTCTTTTTTTTATTTTTATTTTCATAAAGTCCAGGGGGGGGGGGGGGGGGGTTGAATTTCCGAATCCTTGTCTTCGCAGTTCTTACATGATCTTTGTTGCCCGTAGTCCACCCGAGCGCACAGGCCCAGTCCTCAGCCCAGATTACCCTGCCTGAACATAGGTCTGTGTCTTTCAAGCATGCTCCGACGCATTTCTAAACTTTTTTGTTGTTGTTTTTTTGTTGTTTTTTTTGCATCAGAAAACCGTGTTGTGGGGACCTTTAATGAAAAGGACTGTTTAGACGGCAAAGCGATTAAGGAGAAGAGAGGAAAAAAAAAGAGAAGAAAAATGAAGACTCAGTCACAAAGTTGGACCCTCGGCGAGTACCTCGGAAACACTGTTATCCGGAACACTACACAACGTGGCCTAGTAGTAATGGACCCGACTAGGAAGCCAGTGTCCACAAGTTCGAGTCCCATAATTATACGGACCAGGAGTCAGCTGCATTTCTTGGTTCTAACTTTTTGACAGTTACACGTGACTAAATGCCAACGTTGACCGAAATACGCCATTGGTCAGTTCCATACTACACACAGTTAGTAGCGGGTTACGACCATACTAAGCTCTTCCGTCCGAGCAGTGCAACTGACTCCTGGACTCTTACTTCGTCCCAGCCTCCCGTCGTAGGATGCCGGGGGTCCTTCACTCAGTATGAATAGCATCCCCGCCTCCCGGAAATTCTGTGATAGAAATTTCCTCTTTTCTGTTGCTCTCTTTATTTCTGCTCTTTTTACTTCCTTTGGTGTTGTCTCCCTTTTCTGCCTACCCTGTCCACCCCCCCACCCCCCCTTTTTTTTTCGAGCAAGCCATGACACTTTTTGACTCACTTGTGTAAACAAAGTGAGTCTATGTTTTAACCCGGTGTTCGGTTGTCTGTGTGTGTGTCTGTGTGTGTGTGTGTGTGTGTGTCTGTGTGTCCGTGGTAAACTTTAACATTGACATTTTCTCTGCAAATACTTTGTCAGTTGACACCAAATTAGGCATAAAAATAGGAAAAAATTCAGTTCTTTCCAGTCATCTTGTTTAAAACAATATTGCACCTCTGGCATGGGCACAAAAAAATAAAAAATGAAGCCTAATTATATGCAAACTGCATTTACTGTTATATTTATATTTTTTGTATTCTCAAAACTTAGCACTTTGGTCTGATATTCGGACACAACAACAAGAGCAGTCATTAATATCATTTTTTGTTCAAACAGGAACTTCTTTTGCTAAGCATGGAAGTTTTATTTATTTTGCAAACGTTTTGGTGCAGATAGTAAAGAAGGGAAATTACTCTGTAATTAATGCTAAGGGACTTAATTTGCCACAAGTGAGTCTTGAAGGCTTTGCCTCTATTATTATTATTATTATTATTATTATTATTATCATCATTATTATTATTGTTACCTTTTCAGCTGTCTGTGATGTACTGTCTGTGCTGTTCTGCTCTGGCGACTAGGTAGTGAAATTCTAAACACTGAGATGGGCACTAGCTGTCCATTCTGCAGTGTTGTTTGCTCATTTATGTTTTTTAGTGGTTTAAAAAGACCTCTACCACGTCTTCATTGATTTCAAGAAGGCATTTGACAGGGTCTGGCATGCAGCTTTGTGGGCTACCATGAATCTGTACAACATCAACGCCAACCTGATCAGACTGATACAGCACCTCTATGACAAAGCCACCAGCGCCGTCTACCTCAACAATAGCATCGGGGACTGGTTCAGAACCACAGTCGGAGTGAGACAAGGCTGTCTACTCTCCCCAACACTCTTCAACATCTTCTTAGAAAGAATAATGACTGACGCACTGGAAGAGCATGTAGGAACAGTCAGCATAGGCGGCAGAACAATCACAAACCTACGTTTTGCCGACGACATTGATGGACTGGCTGGAAAAGAAGAAGAACTGGCAAGCCTGGTCAAACATCTAGACAAAGCCTCCACATCGTATGGAATGCAAATCAGTGCGGAGAAAACCAAACTGATGACTAACAACACCAACGGCATCAGCATTGACATCAAAGTCAACGACGAACAGCTTAAAACAGTCCACAGCTTCAAATATCTGGGAGCAATCGTGTCAGATGAAGGATCTAAACCAGAAGTACTCTCGAGAATTGCCCAAACAACAATGGCACTCAACAAGCTGAACACCATCTGGAACAACAAAAACATCGCTCTCAGCTCAAAAATCAGACTGATGCGTTCCCTGGTTATATCAATATTGCTCTACGCCTGCGAGACTTGGACCCTGACTGCAGACATCGAGAGAAGAATCCAAGCTGTCGAGATGAGATGCTTTCGTAGACTACTTGGCATCTCCTACAGAGACCATATCACTAACACGGAAGTGAAGAACAGAATCAAGCAAAGTATTGGACCCTACGAAGACCTTCTGTCCATAGTGAAAAAACGCAAACTTAGGTGGTATGGACACATCTCCCGATCATCTGGTCTTGCCAAGACGTTCCTACAAGGCACCGTACAAGGAGGCAGAAGAAGAGGACGGCAGAAGAAGAGACGGGAAGACAACATCCGGGGGTGGACAGGCTTGACGCTCGGTGACGCCCTGAGGAAATCAGAAAACCGTGAAGAGTGGAGAGGGGTGGTGGCCAGGTCAGCAGCGGTGCCCCAACGGTCTGAACCCAGACTACGGGAGAGACGCAGACGCAGACGCAGTGGTTTAAAAAAAACAAACAACTTTACATATTTTTGTTTGGCTTTGAAGTATTTGTTATCCTTTTTTTGCGCATTTTTGCTCTCTGGGGATGATAAATTCAGCGGAAGGGTTGACGTTCTCAGCACGGCCTTGTCTGATTTGCCTGAATGAGCCGAATGGTTAGGGTAGCGTGTCCTGGACTGTATTTGTAGGGTTGTCTTGGTGATTTGTGATTGTATTCTTATCATTATTGTTTTCATTTTTATTTTATAGATGTGACAGTTTTGTGTTGACGCTGTTGAACATTTGCATAGTTTGGCAGTCCTGGTACGGCCCTGTGCGGTCGGCTGAACTATAGGCTACAATGACCCCCCTCACCCCACCCCTCCCGCACAAGATTTTGAGTGTTGGTCCGGGTGCTAGGCTTTCGGATGAGAAGATGAGCCGAGATCCTGTGAGCAGCACGCACTCAACGCACGTAAATGAACCCGCGGCAACAACAACAACAACAACAACAAAAAAAAAGGTTGTGCCTGGCTGGCAGAAATCAGGTGCAAATTCCATTTTCACAGAATTACAAATGCAGTAGTGGATAGAAAAGAAAAAAAGGGGGAGATGGTGTGCTCTGCACTGCAGCCATATGTTCTCCATGGAGAGAACAACCCGATTTTTATACGAAGAAATTTGTATTTGTATTTCTTTTTATCACAACAGATAAACGCACACACACACACACACACACACGCACACACAAAACACTCGCGTTCTCCCCAGGGTGGCTTAGAGGACCCTATTTACATGTAGCCGTGTGCCCGAGTGGTTCAATAATAAGGAAAGGGGTACGGTACAAAAGAACTAAGTAATGATTGAAGCAGTATGTGAAGCCTAAGAGCGCTGTCTGAAGCAGTATGTGAAGCTAAGCCCTTGGCTACATACAGATTAAGTTGTAGCATCTTTTTCTTTCTTTCTTTTTCTTCTTTTTTTCCATTATTATCGATATTTACATTTAACCCCTTCACTGTTGCTGACAAGTATGCCGGTCACTGAAAGCCTGCCACCTTAGTGAGACAGGACAGCAGTGTCCAACTATGACCATCAGAACAGCAGAGGAGGCAACTGCTGTTCCGACTATCTGGGCTAGAATTTGATTATAGTGGAGAGTGTCTTGCCCAAGATACATCCCCACTCTCTCGGCCAAGAGGGTTTTAGGACAGTCAGCGTTGGGATGGTTCCCATATGCCAACTAGCCCACAAGGATGCAGCACTAAGAGCCAGTGCAATTTTGCCTCCTAAGTTTGAGAGCGCTGTCTGAAGCAGTATGTGAAGCTAAGCCCTTGGCTACATACAGATTAAGTTGTAGCATCTTTTTCTTTCTTTCTTTTTCTTCTTTTTTTTTCATTATTATCGATATTTACATTTAACCCCTTCACTGTTGCTGACAAGTATGCCGGTCACTGAAAGCCTGCCACCTTACTGAGACAGGACAGCTTGCAGGTCAGGGTATATCGGTTGTCATTCCTTATCTGGACTTCTCTGGGATGAACATTGCCTTTCTTCTTCTTCTTCTTCTTCTGCGTTCACTCGTATGCACACGAGTGGGTTTTTACGTGTATGACCGTTTTTACCCCGCCATGTAGGCAACCATACTCCGTTTTCGGGGGTGTGCATGCTGGGTATGTTCTTGTTTCCATAACCCACCGAACGCTGACATGGATTACAGGATCTTTAACGTGCGTATTTGATCTTCTGCTTGCATATACACACGAAGGGGGTTCAGGCACTAGCAGGTCTGCACATATGTTGACCTGGGAGATCGTAAAAATCTCCACCCTTTACCCACCAGGCGCCGTCACCGTGATTCGAACCCGGGACCCTCAGATTGAAAGTCCAAGGCTTTAACCATTCGGCTATGGCGCCCGTCGTTGCCTTTCGATAAAGCAAAATAGTCCCACCATTGAACTGTTCACAGTAAGTGGTAAGTAAACTCTCTACTTCATGTCACATTGATCTGATTTCATCAAGGTTCAGCCGTAGAGGGGTTAACTAACCTCATCTGTAGCGTGGGATAAGAGCTGCTCTTTATCGAAGGTGTTTTGCTTTGTTTTGTTTTGTTTGTTTGTTTGTCCATTTCTTTGTTGTTGTTTCTTGACGTTGTTGTTGTTTAAAACAAAAACCAACATCATAGTATTAATACCAAGTCCTTTGTTTAAACGAATGACAGTTGGATTGTTTCGCCCAAACATTTTGGCATAAACGACGATTTAGGTACGGTTTGTGTTCAAAGTCTTTTATAAAACATCTGACTTTATGAATATTCTTTTAAAGCTGACAGGTTTCGCATTTTCATGCACTATGTAGAATATATCTGTCTATCTATCTATCTATCTATCTATCTATCTATCTATCTGGTTGGCTGTCTGTCTATCTGTCTGTCTGTCAATCTATATATCTAATCGTTTATAATTCATTCTATCTATCTATTTATCTATCTATCTATCTAATATGATATAATCAATTATGATTCACAATTTCATTGATTATTAATGATCATTGCCTTTACTCCTCTCTGTCTATATGTCTGTGTTTCTGTCAGTATACCTGTCATTCTGTTTCTCCATCCAGTCGTATTGTTTCCTTCCTTCATTCTTACTTTCAGTCGTCTCCTTTACTGTACATGTCTTTGTGCTATACATGTAGGTTATATACGATAGCCAGTCGTGTCCGACTATGACCATCAGAACAGCAGAGGAGGCAACTGCTGTTCTGACTGTTTGGGCTAGAATTTGATTATAGTGGAGAGTGTCTTGCCCAAGTTACATCCCCACTCTCTCGGCCAAGAGGGTTTTAGGACAGTCAGCGTTGGGATGGTCCCCAAAGGCCAACTAGCCCACAAGGATGCAGCACTAAGAGCCAGTGCAATTTTGCCTCCTAGTTTGAGAGTCATAGTCCTTCACAAAAGACTAAGCTGTAAAGGGTTTCCCATTGACTGGAGAAACCATTGATAATACAGCTCTCAATTTGCTGTTGGCCCAAATGTAAACTTACGTCAATCTGTGATATAAGCCGAGTGTTGGGCCTTACAAGTAGGAGGTTATTGATGTATAGAATGATATGATATACATGCTTACTGTGGGTTTTTTGTTGTTGTTGAAGAATTTGCTTTTGTGCATGTACTTCTTACCCTCCTCCCATCACCCCCCCCCCTTTTTTTTTTTTCAATTTTGCCCAAAGAGCCGGATGTAAAAAAATCAAGTATGCTTTTTCCCTTACCCTCTTGAAATCAAATTTCTGTCGATCTATCTATTTTGAAAGTTGAGCAATCTCATCGTGATTTCAAACGTGGACCTCTTTCAGGGCCTGTCACACCCACTGCTGTTGTTTTCACACTGAAGAAGCAGTCACGGTGCACACTGTCCGCTGCCCACAGCACGTTGCACGTGCGCACTGAATTTCTCCGCATCCCCTTGGACCACCGACCGCCAGCATGGACGACGTCCACAAGTCTGTCTCCACAGAACTGATTACATAAGCTCTATTTATAGCCGTCCTGCTTGCACGTGATTGCCACGAGCCAGTTACGCAAGTTCTGTATTGTTGTTATAGGATGGTGCTGGCATAATTGTTAAAGACGATCATCTGCCAATACAGTGTTCGTTAGGGAGGGTTTGGGTTCAAATCCCGGTCTCACCCCCCCCCCCCCCCTACCCCCCACGCCCCCTAAGTTTGACTGGAATATCGAACTCAGCGCCTGGTCATTCGGACGAGACGATAAATTGAGGTCCTGTGTGCATCACACACTCAGCACGCTGAAAAAAGAACCCATTGCAACATATGTGTTGTCCCCTGGCTAAATTCTGTTGACGAAACCTACTCTGATAGGCACACAAAATATATAATGCATGCACTCAAGGCCTGACTAAGCGCGTTGGGTTATGGCTGCTTTTTAGGCGCCTGCATCTCAGATGTGGTGTAGCGTATATGGATTTTGTTCGAACGCCTCTGAGAAACTGAAACTAAAACCATAAAGTTATCCTGCACTCTTTATCTAATTGCCATCAACATTATTACGTCAGATTTAAAGGAGTTTTCCAACACACAGTATCTGATTGCCATGAACATTATTACGTCAGATTAAAAGGAGTTCTCCAACACACAGTATCTGATTGCCATGAACATATCACATCAGATTTAAAGGAGTTCTCCAACACACTTTTTCTGATTGCCATGAACATATCACATCAGATTTAAAGGAGTTCTCCAACACACAGTATCTGATTGCCATGAACATTATTACGTCAGATTTAAAGGAGTTCTCCAACACACAGTATCTGATTGCCATGAACATTATTACGTCAGATTTAAAGGAGTTCTCCAACACACAGTATCTGATTGCCATGTACAGGCATGAACGGATTACTGTTTTGTTTTGACCTGCTGTTTGTTGTTATTGTTGTTACTCACGAAAGTATTTCCAGCTGATATTTATTGTTATTGGCGTCACTCACAGAAGTGTTGTCGTCACTCACGGAAGTGTTTTGACCTGATTGTTGTTGTCACTCACGGAAGTGTTTTGACCTGATTGTTGTTGTCGTCACTCACGGAAGTGTTTTGACCTGATTGTTGTTGTCACTCACGGAAGTGTTTTGACCTGATTGTTGTTGTTGTCACTCACGGAAGTGTTTTGACCTGATTGTTGTCACTCATGGAAGTGTTTTGACCTGATTGTTGTTATTGTCACTCACGGAAGTGTTTTGATTGTTGTTGTCACTCACGGAAGTGTTTTGACCTGATTGTTGTTGTCGTCACTTACGTAAGTGTTTTGACCTGATTGTTGTTATCGTCACTCACGGAAGTGTTTTGACCTGATTGTTGTCGTCACTCACAGAAGTGTTTTGATTGTTGTTGTCACTCACGGAAATGTTTTGACCTGATTGTTGTTGTAACTCACGGAAGTGTTTTGACCTGATTGTCGTTATTCACGGAAGTGTTTTGACCTGATTGTTGTTGTCACTCACGGAAGTGTTTTGACCTGATTGTTGTTGTCGTCATTCACGGAAGTGTTTTGACCTGATTGTTGTTGTCACTCACGGAAATGTTTTGACCTGATTGTTGTTGTAACTCACGGAAGTGTTTTGACCTGATTGTCGTTATTCACGGAAGTGTTTTGACCTGATTGTTGTTGTCACTCACGGAAGTGTTTTGACCTGATTGTTGTTGTCGTCATTCACGGAAGTGTTTTGACCTGATTGTTGTTGTCACTCACGGAAGTGTTTTGACCTGATTGTTGTCGTCACTCACGGAAGTGTTTTGATTGTTGTTGTCACTCACGGAAGTGTTTTGACCTGATTGTTGTTGTCACTCACGGAAGTGTTTTGACCTGATTGTTGTTGTCGTCATTCACGGAAGTGTTTTGACCTGATTGTTGTTGTCACTCACAGAAGTGTTTTGACCTGATTGTTGTGGTCACTCACGGAAGTGTTTTGATTGTTGTGGTCACTCACGGAAGTGTTTTGACCTGATTGTTGTTGTCACTCACGGAAGTGTTTTGACCTGATTGTTGTTGTCACTCACGGAAGTGTTTTGACCTGATTGTTGTTGTCGTCACTCACGGAAGTGTTTTGACCTGATTGTTGTTGTCACTCACGGAAGTGTTTTGACCTGATTGTTGTTGTCGTCACTCACAGAAGTGTTTTGACCTGATTGTTGTCGTCACTCACGGAAGTGTTTTGACCTGATTGTTGTTGTCACTCACGGAAGTGTTTTGACCTGATTGTTGTTTTCGTCACTCACAGAAGTGTTTTGACCTGATTGTTGTTGTTGTCACTCAAGAGTTTTGACATGGTATTTGTAGTTATTGTCGTCACTCACGAAAGAGTTTTGACATGGTAAACACGGAAGTGTTTTGACCTGGTATTTGTAGTTATTGTCGTCACTCAAGAAAGTGTTTTGACCTGGTACTTGTAGTTATTGTTGTGACTCACGAAAGTGTTTTGACCTGGTATTTGTAGTTATTGTCGTCACTCACGAAAGTGTTTTGACCTGGTACTTGTAGTTATTGTTGTCACTCAAGAAAGAGTTTTGACCTGGTATTTGTAGTTACTATTGTCACCCAAGAAATAGTTTTGACCTGGTATTTGTAGTTATTGTCGTCACTCACGAAATAGTTTTGACATGGTTAACACGGGAGTGGTTTGACCTGGTATTTGTAGTTATTGTTTTCACTCGAGAAAGAGATTTGACATGGTAAACACGGAAGTGGTTTGACATGGTATTTGTAGTTACTGTCGTCACTCACGAAAGAGTTTTGACATGGTAAACACGGAAGTGGTTTGACCTGGTATTTATAGTTATTGTTGTCACTCGAGAAAGAGATTTGACATGGTAAACACGGAAGTGGTTTGACCTGGTATTTGTAGTTATTGTCGTCACTCACGAAAGAGTTTTGACATGGTAAACACGAAAGTGTTTTGACCTGGTATTTGTAGTTATTGTCGTCACTCATGAAAGAGTTTTGACATGGTAAACACGGAAGTGGTTTGACCTGGTATTTGTAGTTATTGTTGTCACTTA
>NC_134887.1:8878216-8893216 GCF_041734735.1 Babylonia areolata
CTGTAAAACTTTTAATATAAAATCTCTCTCTCTCTCTCTCTCTCTCTCTCTCTCTCTATATATATATATATATATATATATATATATATATCCATGTTTCTGCAGCGCTTCTGGAGAAGGGGGAGGAAGACACGATAGCAGCCATCAAGCAGACCAGAAACTTTTACAGATCCTGTTTAGATACAGGTAATATTCATTAGATACAGGTAATATTCATTGGATACAGGTAATATTCATTGGATACAGGTAATATTCATTAGATACAGGTAATATTCACAGGTAATATTCATTGGATACAGGTAATATTCATTGGATACAGGTAATATTCATTAGATACTGACAATATTCGTTAGACACAGGTAATATCATTAGATACAGTTAATATTGATCAGACACAGGCAATGTTCATTAGATACTGTCAATATTCGTTTCACACAGGTAATATCATTAGATACAGTTACTAATATTAATCAGACACAGGTAATGTTCATTAGATACTGGCAATATTCGTTAGACACAGGTAATATTCATTAGATACAGGTAACATTAATCAGACACAGACAATGTTCATTAGATTCTGGCAATATTCGTCAGACACAGGTAATATTCATCGGATACAGGTAGGCTAATATTCATACGGTTTGGGTTCCAGTTCCGAAATTCAAACCGGTTTTCATCATCTTCGTCTCTTTTTTTGTTTGTTATGTTTTGTGTTTTCAGACCATAACAAATCACACAATTTCTAGACTAGTGTCCGAACACATTCATGCGTTTGTGTATCGGTCAGCCTGCTCTTTTTACCATCACGTGTACGAAGTCTGGTCATTAAGGAGAAGCGTGAGTGAAGGAAGCAGGGCTCAACTTCTGGAGACGTTTTCCCTTGCAACACCTGTGGGAAGTGCTGCGCATCCAGAATCGGCCTCTTCTCCCATAAAATATGAGGACACACACCGACAGATAAGCCTGCCTGCCTACTCGTCCGTCGGTCCGACGGGAGACTCCATTAATTAATACGAAGTCCATCGATACGTGCTTGTATATGTCGTTGTCTTTTTCCGTAGCGTTTGTTGTTGTTGTTGTTGTTTTTGGGTTTTTTTGGGGGGTTTTTCATTTAGGTTTTTGTTTATGTGTGATGAAGTGTAAAAGTTGTTGCATTTAGGATGTGTACCAGTCAGTCTTGTCAACTGCCAATGAATTTTTTTAATTGTTTTTACGATTTAAAAAAAAAAAATCTGTGTTTTACTGTATAGTTTTTATTCATTTGAACGATGTATTTGTAAAGCGCTTAGAGCTTGCTTCTGCTTGTATTATGACGCTATATTTGTATTTGTTGTATTTGTATTTCATTTTATCACAACAGATTTCTCTGTGTGAAATTCGGGCTGCTCTCCCCAGGGAGAGCGCTTCGCTACACTACAGCGCCACCCAGTTTTTGGTATTTTTTCCTGCGAGCAGTTTTATTTGTTTTTCCTATCGAAGTGGATTTTTCGACAGAATTTTGCCAGGAACAACCCTTTTGTTGCCGTGGGTTCTTTTACGTGCGCTAAGTGCATGCTGCACACGGGACCTCGGTTTATCGTCTCATCCGAATGACTAGCGTCCAGACCACCACTCAAAGTCTAGTGGAGGGGGAGAAAATATCGGCTACTGAGCCTTGATTCGAACCAGCGCGCTCAGATTCTCTCGCTTCCTAGTCGGACGCGTTACCTCTAGGCCAAAGAATTATTATTATTATCATCATTATCATCATTATTATATGTGTGGGTGGCACTGCACTGTGGCGACACGCTCTACCAGGGGGAGAGCATCCCGAATTTCACACCCAGAAATATGCTGTAGCAAAAAAAGAAAAAGAAAAAAAGAAATGCATCAATAAATATAAGAACTCACATCATTTGGACCGCAAGGTTCCTTGTGCTAGATAGTGACAGAACTAAGCAAGCACCCGGTATGCTTTCTTCTTCTGGTTTTTTTTTTTTTTTTCTTCCTTTTTTTCTTTTTTTTTCTCTCCCCCCCCCCCCCTTTTTTTTTTCCTCTTTTCTTTCTTTTTTCTTCTTTTCTTTATTCTGTGTCACCTCTCTCGCCAGAGGCCATGGACGCCAAAGGGGTACAACCCATGCTGGAACTACTGAACTCTAGTGCCCCTAGCGACAACAGCAGCAACAGCAACAGCAACAGCAGCAGCAGCTATCACCTGTTCCCCACCCTGGAACCCAACTGGGTGGACGAGAACCTGACCTTGGCCCAGATCCTGGCCCGGGTGGGAAGGGTGGGGGGCATGGGGGCCTCCCCCATCATCACCATGTCCGTGTCCCCGGATTTCTCCACGTCCCACCGCCACGTTGTGCTGGTGAGTCAGAGTCCGTGTGTGTGTGTGTGTGTGTGTGTTAGTGTGTGTGTGTGTGTGTGTGTGTTAGTGTGTGTGTGTGTGTGTGTGTGTGTGTGTGTGTGTCTGTGTGTGTGTGTGGCTGTGTGTGTGTGTGTGTCTGTGTCTGTGTGTATCACCGCCACGTTGTGCTGGTGAGTCAGAGTCCGTGCCTTGCGGGATGTTTGGTTGGCACTGTATGTGTGTGTGTGTGTGTGTGTGTGTGTGTGTGTGTTAGTGTGTGTGTGTGTGTGTGTGTGTGTGTGTGTGTGTGTGTGTGTGTGAGTGTGTGTCCGTGTGTTAGTGTGTGTTAGTGTGTGTGTGTGAGTGTGTGTGTGTGTGTATGTGTGTGTGTATGTGTGTGTGTGTGTGCGTGTGTGTGTTTGTGTGAGTGTCTGTGTGTGTGTGTGTGTGTGTTCCACGGGCACATTGTCCTGGTAAGTCAAAGTCCGTGCCTTGGGGCTGAGTGTGTGTGTGTGTGTGTGTGTGTGTGTGTCTGTGTGTCTGTGTGTGTGCGTGTGTGTCTGTGTGTGTCTGTGTGTGTGAGTGTGTGTGTATGTCTGTGTGTGTGTCTGTGTGTGTGTGTGAGTGTGTGTGTGTGTATGTATGTGTGTATGTGTGTGTGTGTGTGTGTGTGTGTTTGTTTGTTAGTGTGAGTGTGTGTCTGTGCGTGTGTGTCTGTGTACGTGTGTGTGTGTGTGTGTGTGTGTGTGTGTGTGTGTGTGTGTGTGTGTGTGTGTCCCACCAGCATATTGTCCTGGTGAGTTAAAGTCTTTCCCTCGGGGCTGTTTGGCATTCTGTGTGTCAGTGTGTCTGTGATTTTAGACGGGGTAAAAAAATATACATGTACACACACACACACACACACACACACACACATATATATATATATATATATATATATATAAAGGAACGAGAATTTACACAATCTAAATTGTAAATTTAAATTGATAACGGAAATGTTCAACTGTACTCTGAAGCAAACTTTCAAAAATTCATTTATTAAATAATGATAAAAAAAAACAACAACAACAACAACAAAAAGAAGGAAAATCTCTACATTTTCGAACGACCTTTCAAGAAAGTCAGGTATAAAAGACTGTAAAGCTTCACATGTAAAAAAAAAAAAAAAAAAAAAAAAAAATCTTTGTGTACCTGTTTCGCGTACGGCTGTGCGTGTGATCGCACGATAATGCACTTTTTTTTCTTCTTCTTTTTTTTTTATAAAGAAAAATATGTGAATGCATGTGTTCCAGTTCACTCAGCCCTCCACTCAGCCGCGCAGCGTCTTTCTGGGCGATAGAAACAGCAGTCAGCTGCTGGGCTACCAGGACCTGTACCGGGCATTGACCGTGATGCTTGGCGCAGATCCCGGGACCGCCGCCGTGGACGCTGTGGACGTGGTGGACTTCGAGATTCTTCTGTACAATGTACGTCAATAATAGAGAAGGTGTGCTGTCTGCTTTCGCGGCGGAGTTTTCGTCGCTCGCAGTGCGAGAAGTAGGTCTTATGACATCACGGGCAGCATACCACCGTGACCGGCTTTCTGAGTTTGCACTGCTTTTGTTCGGACAACTTTTCGGCTGATTTTATAAATGGATCAGTTCGAATACGTAATGGCAAAGAAACACGCTCAAAGTCAACATAGAAGACTAAAGCAAATAATGGGTGTAATCATAAAACTAAATATACCTTGTAAACTTGAAAAAATTGTCTCCGAAAATGTTCAAAATTCCATCGTTAAAACCGCGATTTCCACGACCAAATGTTTTTGCCTTTCGCCGTTTCGGTGACCAGAAAAAAGGAGACGCGCATGCGCATGCAGTTCTCGCTAAAATAAGCAGGGAACCCCCGTCGAAAATCCGACGAAAGCGAGCCTGAGCACCTTCCTGAGTGTTAGTTTGTTTCATGCAGTGTGTGACGTGATGTAGTTCAGTATTCGTATTTGTATTTGTATTTCTTTTTATCACAACAGATTTCTCTGTGTGAAATTCGGGCTGCTCTCCCCAGGGAGAGCGCGTCGCTACACTACAGCACCACCCTTTTTTTTTTCTTTTTTTTTTGTATTTTTTCCTGCATGCAGTTTTATTTGTTTTTCCTATCGAAGTGGATTTTTCTACAGAATTTTGCCAGGAACAACCCTTTTGTTGCCGTGGGTTCTTTTACGTGCGCTAAGTGCATGTTGCACACGGGACCTCTGTTTATCGTCTCATCCGAATGACTAGCGTCCAGACCACCACTCAAGGTCTAGTGGAGGGGGAGAAAATATCGGCGGCTGAACCGTGATTCGAACCAGCGCGCTCAGATTCTCTCGCTTCCTAGGCGGACGCATTACCTCTAGGCCATCACTCCACATATTCGGCGTGTATCGGAGATTGATCTGTGTAAGCTTACTGTTGGAACAGCAGCAAAGCGAGAGCTGTATGATCAGTGGTTTCTCCATTGCAGTGGGAAGTCCTTTACTGCTCAGTGTTTTGTAAAGGACTATGACTCTTTGTGCAATTTCTTGCAGTTTGTGACATGATCTACTTCATAGGAGATAGATCTATGTTAGCTTACAGTTGGGCCAACAGTAAAACTAGAGCTGTATGATCCACTGCGATTGGGAAGTCATACACAGCTTAGTCGTTTGTGAAAGACCACGACTCTGAAACTATAGGAGGCAAGACTGCATCGTCATCGTCCTCATCCTCATCCTCATTCATCATCAATATTAAAATAAAGAATAAGGCCTAGATTCTGTGGCCTTTCATGCCCTGCTCTCACAGTGAACACAGTTTCGATCCCAATCCACTTCCGTGCTTGGAGTGAGTCTCCGACGGGCGCAACAGCCGAGTGGTTTAAGCGTTGGACTTTTAATCTGAGGGTCCCGGGTTCGAATCACGGTAACGGCGCCTGGTGCGTAAAGGGTGGAGATTTTTCCGAACTCCCAGGTCAACATATGTGCAGACCTACTAGTGCCTGAACCCCCTTTGTGTGTATACGCACGCAGAAGATCAAATACACACGAGATCCTGTAACCCATGTCAGTGTTCGGTGGGTTATGCAGACACGAAAATACCCAGCATGCATGAACCACGATAGAGTCATCGGCAAGTCGATGTTGGCCGTGTGACGGAAAGAAAAAGAAGTCCTGTCAAGGTCTTCGGTGTCGGCAGATTTCATGGGAGACTGTTGTTGGAGGGACGTGGTGGCTGTCTCCACTCTGTGGGGAGACGCTCACTCAGCCTGGCTCCGCGACTAAACGATCATTGTCGTCAGTAAGGGGGTTTACTAGGTATTGTCCTAAGTACGTTGAATCAGAACAGGCACTTCTATATCAGTATCAGTATCAGTAGCTCAAGGAGGCGTCACTGCGTTCGGTCAAATCCATATACGCTACACCACATCTGCCAAGCAGATGCCTGACCAGCCGCGTAACCTAACGCGCTTAGTCAGGCCTTGAGAGAAATAAATAAATAAAGAATATAAATAAATAAATAAATAGATAAATAATAATAATAATAATAATAATAATAATAATAATAAAATAAATAAAATAAAGTTTAAATAAAAAAGAGAGTAAAAAACAAAATAAAATAAAAATAAATAAATAAAAATGATAGATAAATACATAAAAATACTACTACTAACAATATAAATATTTAAAAGGCGCAACATCTTGATTAAGTCAACTCTACTGAACATTACCGAAGTGACTCCGCAGCAGTGCAGGGTCTCTTCTGGTCTGTGGCCACATGGTGACCTGACATCGACGGTTACCTGAGGTTTGCTAACGCTGAGACAACAACTGACGAACCACACACGCGGATGTGGCTGTATATGGTGGGTTTGGAATGATCCAAACGGGAGTAATGCCACTGAAACGGTGCAGATGACGGGGCGGGGGGTGGGGTGGGGGGGGGGGGTGAATTGTGGGAGAAGGTGCGAGTGTAGCAGCACAAATGTATACATGTGCCTTATTCGTTCGCATGTCATGTATATGTGTACGTGCGTACGTAACTGTGCTAGGAGATGCTTTCTCTCTCTCTCTCTGTTTTTTGGGTTTTTTTTTTAAGCTAGTGACTTAAGTAGAAAATAACTCCATGTGTGTTGACTCCAGTCCTACTTTCTCAGCACGCTTTCTTCGTGTGAATGTCGCAGTCATCCACATTTCAGGCAACGAGTCTGCCAACCAGTGGCACGATTTATTTGTAAAATAGATAAACCAGTTATGAAAGAATGGATAATACTGTCATCAGCTTTTTGGTGTTTGTGCATCGTGTTATTTTGTTGTTGTTGTTTTGTTGTTGTTGTTTTCTGTTGAAGACAAACATTGACCGACACTTAGTTGTGGTGTGTATCGTGTTATTTTGTTGTTGTTGTTTTGTTGTTGTTGTTTTCCATTGTAGACAAACATTGACCGACACTTAGTTGTGTTGTGTATCGTGTTATTTTGTTGTTGTTGTTGTTGTTTTCCATTGAAGACAAACGCTGACCCACACGTGGTTGTGGTGTGGTGTGCAGGCCACCACCCCGTACTGGCTCAGACAGGACGTGGGGAAACTGCTGAAGAAAATGACCCTCAGGGAGCTGTCCAACAGGTTGCCCCAGGTAAGGGACAGCGAGGTCCTTTTTCGTCTGTGATGTAAAAAAAAAAAAAAAAACAACAACAAAAAAACAACGTTATATGATAGATCCTTGCATGTGTGTGATGTCCCTAAAAGCATTATCTGACAGGTCCTTATCCGTCTGTGATGTCCCTAAAAGCGTTACCTGACAGGTCTTTGCGCGTGTGTGATGTCCCTAAAAGCGTTATCTGACACGTGTGTGATGACCCTAAAAATATCTGTCAGGTCTTACACGCCTGTGACGTCTATGAAAGTAAGATCTTTTCAGGTCCTTACACGTTTGTGATGTCCCGGGAAATTCCGATCCGATCTTTACATTTCTTTTGACATCCTTGAAAGTAAGATCTGTCAGATCCTGACACATCTGTGATGTCCTTGAAAGTAATATGTCAGGTCCTTACATGTCTGTGATGTCCTTGAAAGTAATATGTCAGGTCCTGACACATCTGTGATGTCATTGAAAGTAATATGTCAGGTCCTTACATGTCTGTGATGTCATTGAAAGTAATATGTCAGGTCCTTACATGTCTGTGATGTCCTTGAAAGTAACGTCAGGTCCTTACACGTCTGTGATGTCCTTGAAAGTAATATGTCAGGTCCTTACATGTCTGTGATGTCCTTGAAAGTAATATGTCAGGTCTGTACATGTCTGTGATGTCCTTGAAAGTAATATGTCAGGTCCTTACACGTCTGTGATGTCCTTGAAAGTAATATGTCAGGTCCTTACACGTCTGTGATGTCCTTGAAAGTAATATGTCAGGTCCTTACACGTTTGTGATGTCCTTGAAAGTAATATGTCAGGTCCTTACACGTCTGTGATGTCTTTGAAAGTAAGATCTTTCAGGTCCTTACATGTCTGTGATGTCCCTGTAAACAGTTATCTGTCAGGTCCTTACCTGCTCTCCATGCAGGGAGAGGGAGTGGGGGACAGATGGCTAGCCTCCAGCATTACTCTCTGCTCGCAGGAAAGTAGCTAACTGTCTGATGACCGGTGTGTTGTCCAGCTTGAATGTAAAAGGCATCGCTGTCCGCCCCGCCCGAAGGAAGGTGGTATAGCTGAGTGAGGATCTCTAGCTTCACTCTCATCTTAGTCAACGGATCGAAACGCATTGCAAGCATATTCGTTTTATGTATTCGACATGTGATACTGTTGTGTGGGGATCTCTGGCTTCGCTCTCATCTAACACAGTGGATCGAAACAATGGCCAGCACATTCGTTTTAGGTATTCATCATGCTATACAGTTTTGCCAGATATCTCATCTTAGTTAATGGATCGAAAGAAATGCCAGTACATTCGTTTTAAGTATTCGACATGTTATACAGTTTTGCCAGATATCTTATCTTAATTAATGGATTGAAACAAATGCCAACACATTCGTTTTAGGTATTCGACATGATATAGAGTTTTGCGAGGATCGCTGGCTTCGCTCTCATCTCAGTCAATGCATCGAAACGATTACCTACACAGTTTTATGTATTAGACCTGTGATGTTGTCAAACCCAGTTTGAACGGTGGGTCGACCGACGTGTGATTCGGTGTGCAGTTTGACTGGCTGGGGTACCTGCAGACCCGCTTCTCTCCCGTGGGCATCAGCTTCACGCAGGACGAGGTGGTGGCCTTGGATGCTCTGCAGTACTACGAGAACCTGCTGCCCGTCATCAGCTCCGTCTCCAGGAGGTAGATGTACACGTCACTTGTTCTGTCTTCAGGCCCGGCTCGCTTGGTTCGTGTCCGAGTTTAGGTTTTCAGTTTCAGTAGCTCAAGGAGGCGTGACTGCGTTCGGACAAATCCATATACGCTACACCACATCTGCCAAGCAGCTGCCTGACCAGCAGCGTAACCCAACGCGCTTAGTCAGGCCTTGAGAAAAAAAGAAGAAAATAAAAAAATAAAAAAAAAATAAAATAAATAAATAAATAAATAAAAATAAAATAAAATAAAATAAAAAGAAATAAGTAAATAAATAAATAAATAATAGATAAATACATTAAAAAAAGAACTACTACTACTAATAATAATATTTATAAGGCGCAAAAACTTGATGAAGTCAACTATAAGCGTACCCAAAAAATATAAATATATATATCAATAAATAAAATCATGTCAGAGATTGACACAATCGGTCGCGCCCCGTGCGCACGTTAAGGAAGAGGGTGGCTGCGTGGTGAAGACGCTTATCTGCCCAGACGGGGTGCCCGTGAGGATTCAGAGTTCGATTCCCGAGGTCGCCCTTTCTCCCAAACGGTTGATTGAAAAATCAAATCAAACTGTCTTGCTGCTCGAATAAGACGACACACCGAGGTCCCGTGTGCAGCACTGCACTCCCTTGGCGCACTGAAAAAGAGCCCATGGCAACTTGAATATTGTCCTCTGGCAAAATTCGATTATATACATCAGTGAAGGAGAGAGAGAGGGGGGGGGGATGGACGGGGTGAGGGGGGTGGGGTGAGATGGAAATAGAGAGAATGTGTGTGTGTGTGTGTGCATGTGTGTGTTGTCTGAGGGCGCTCTCGTGTGGGTGTGCGGATGTGTGTGGGTGCGCACGATTTCGCTGAACGTGACTCATTGTGCATGGTGTGTTGATATTGTGCATGGTGTGTAATGAATGGAACAGTGAACATTGTGCGAGGTGTGTTGATATTGTGCATGGTGTGTATATGGAACAGTGAACATTGTGCGAGGTGTGTTGATATTGTGCATGGTGTGTTATGGAACAGTGAACATCGTGAGAGGTGTGTTGATATTGTGCATGGTGTGTTATGGAACAGTGAACATTGTGTGAGGTGTGTTGATATTGTGCATGGTGTGTTATGAATGGAACAGTGAACATTGTGAGAGGTGTGTTGATATTGTGCATGGTGTGTTATGGAACAGTGAACATTGTGTGAGGTGTGTTGATATTGTGCATGGTGTGTTATGAATGGAACAGTGAACATTGTGCGAGGTGTGTTGATATTGTGCATGGTGTGTTATGGAACAGTGAACATTGTGCGAGGTGTGTTGATATTGTGCATGGTGTGTTATGGAACAGTGAACATTGTGTGAGGTGTGTTGATATTGTGCATGGTGTGTTATGGATAGAACAGTGAACATTGTGTGAGGTGTGTTGATATTGTGCATGGTGTGTTATGGAACAGTGAACATTGTGCGAGGTGTGTTGATATTGTGCATGGTGTGTTATGGAACAGTGAACATTGTGTGAGGTGTGTTGATATTGTGCATGGTGTGTTATGGAACAGTGAACATTGTGTAAGGTGTGTTGATATTGTGCATGGTGTGTTATGGATAGAACAGTGAACATTGTGCGAGGTGTGTTGATATTGTGCATGGTGTGTTATGGAACAGTGAACATTGTGTGAGGTGTGTTGATATTGTGTATGGTGTGTTATGGAACAGTGAACATTGTGCATGGTGTGTTGATATTGTGCATGGTGTGTTATGGAACAGTGAACATTGTGTGAGGTGTGTTGATATTGTGCATGGTGTGTTATGGAACAGTGAACATTGTGT
Source organism: Babylonia areolata (assembly GCF_041734735.1). Classification (NCBI taxonomy): domain Eukaryota; kingdom Metazoa; phylum Mollusca; class Gastropoda; order Neogastropoda; family Buccinidae; genus Babylonia; species Babylonia areolata. The sequence continues at coordinate 8,888,704 of NC_134887.1, forward strand.
GAGGTGTGTTGATATTGTGCATGGTGTGTTATGGAACAGTGAACATTGTGCGAGGTGTGTTGATATTGTGCATGGTGTGTTATGGAACAGTGAACATTGTGCGAGGTGTGTTGATATTGTGCATGGTGTGTAATGAATGGAACAGTGAACATTGTGCGAGGTGTGTTGATATTGTGCATGGTGTGTTATGGAACAGTGAACATTGTGCGAGGTGTGTTGATATTGTGCATGGTGTGTAATGAATGGAACAGTGAACATTGTGTGAGGTGTGTTGATATTGTGCATGGTGTGTTATGGAACAGTGAACATTGTGCGAGGTGTGTTGATATTGTGCATGGTGTGTAATGAATGGAACAGTGAACATTGTGCGAGGTGTGTTGATATTGTGCATGGTGTGTTATGGAACAGTGAACATTGTGCGAGGTGTGTTGATATTGTGCATGGTGTGTTATGGAACAGTGAACATTGTGCGAGGTGTGTTGATATTGTGCATGGTGTGTAATGAATGGAACAGTGAACATTGTGCGAGGTGTGTTGATATTGTGCATGGTGTGTTATGGAACAGTGAACATTGTGCGAGGTGTGTTGATATTGTGCATGGTGTGTAATGAATGGAACAGTGAACATCGTGAGAGGTGTGTTGATATTGTGCATGGTGTGTTATGGAACAGTGAACATTGTGTGAGGTGTGTTGATATTGTGCATGGTGTGTTATGGAACAGTGAACATTGTGTGAGGTGTGTTGATATTGTGCATGGTGTGTTATGGAACAGTGAACATTGTGTGAGGTGTGTTGATATTGTGCATGGTGTGTTATGGAACAGTGAACATTGTGCGAGGTGTGTTGATATTGTGCATGGTGTGTAATGAATGGAACAGTGAACATTGTGTAAGGTGTGTTGATATTGTGCATGGTGTGTTATGAATGGAACAGTGAACATTGTGAGAGGTGTGTTGATATTGTGCATGGTGTGTTATGGAACAGTGAACATTGTGTGAGGTGTGTTGATATTGTGCATGGTGTGTTATGGAACAGTGAACATTGTGCGAGGTGTGTTGATATTGTGCATGGTGTGTTATGGAACAGTGAACATTGTGTGAGGTGTGTTGATATTTTGTATGCTGTGTTATGGAACAGTGAACATTGTGTGAGGTGTGTTGATATTGTGCATGGTGTGTTATGGAACAGTGAACATTGTGTGAGGTGTGTTGATATTGTGCATGGTGTGTTATGAATGGAACAGTGAACATTGTGTGAGGTGTGTTGATATTGTGCATAGTGTGTAATGAATGGAACAGTGAACATTGTGCAAAGTGTCCAATGGAACAGTGGGGAAAAAAGTGAAAAAACAACAAAGAGATTGACACAAAGTTTACAGACGGGCCAACAGCAGAGTGCGAGCTGTATGACAAAGAAACTGGTCTTTTCACAGCTAGCTGTAATGAAAAGGCACCAAAATGCGTTGACGTCAGCAAAGTACATTCAAAGAGAAAAACCAAGAAGAACGCACGCAGATCTCCTATCACAACAGCGGTTGTCCATACCTTAAGGCACACTTCAGATGTCAGTATCCCTTGTTTGTATAGTTTTGCAAACTTACCAGTACCTGTGTGTTGTTTTAACTTTGTTTTTTTGTGTTTCTTTTCCTTTCTTTTATTACTTTTTTTCATCCCTTCTTTTTTTTCCCCTCGTGGGCGAGGGCAGCATGTAAAAATAAAATAAATTATTTTAAAAAAACCGCAAGAGCTTATGTCTGACCCTACGTTAATTTGTATTTGTATTTCTTTTTATCACAACAGATTTCTCTGTGTGAAATTCGGGCTGCTCTCCCCAGGGAGAGCGCGTCGCTACACTACAGGGCCACCCTTTTTTTTGTATTTTTTCCTGCGTGCAGTTTTATTTGTTTCTCCTGTCGAAGTGGATTTTTCTTCAGAATTTTGTCAGGAACAACCCTTTTGTTGCCATGGGTTCTTTTACGTGCGCTAAGTGCATGCTGCACACTGGACCTCGGTTTATCGTCTCATCCGAATGACTAGCGCCCAAACCACCACTCAAGGTCTAGTGGAGGGGGAGAAAATATCGGCGGCTGAATCATGATTCGAACCAGCGCACTCAGATTCTCTCGCTTCCAAGGCGGACGCGTTACCTCTAGGCCATCACTCCACATAATAAAGATTCTTGTCTTGTCTTGTCTTGTCTTGTCTTGTCTTGTCTTTATCTGATAACATTAACAATGATAAAGCAACAGAGGGAAAATTTCGTTCTGTGCAAGCATTGTCTAAGTACTTTAAAAAAAAAATTTCTTTGTTCATTATTATTGTCATCATCATTATCTTTTAAAATATCTCTTTGATCATTATTCATCTTCCACTAGACTACCAACATCAGTATGTTGATGAAAACTGTCGTGTTGTGGGAGGTTGCTGTTGGGCGCAGTTCAGCTGGGCCACATGAGGGATGTTCTGGTAACTGATAGAGGAAATGGGGCACAGTCCACTGGTGTGTGTTCGGCATCTTCTTGTTGTTATCATTCTTCTTCTTCTTCTTGTTCAGCGTTCGTGGGCTGCAACTCCCACGTTCACTTGTATGTACGCGAGTGGGCTTTTACGTGTATGACCGTTTTTACCCCGCCATGTAGGCAGCCACACTCCGCTTTCGAGGTTGTGCATGCTGGGTATGTTCTTGTGTCTCCATAACCCACCGAACGGCTGACATGGATTACAGGATCTTTTACGTGCGTATTTGATCTTCTGCTTGCGTATACACACGAAGGGGGTACAGGCACTAGCAGGTCTGCACATATGTTGACCTGGGAGATCGGAAAAAATCTCCACCCTTTACCCACCAGGCGACGTCACCGAGCTTCGAACCCGGGACCCTCAGATTGAAAGTCCAAGGCTTTAACCACTCGGCTATTGCGCTCGTCGTTATCATTATAGTTGTTGTTATTATCATTACTATTTCTTTCTTTCATTTGTTTATTTATTTTAGCCGTGTCATATTTTGCAGAACCTTGATGAATTACTGCATGTGGAAGTTCGTTGTCTCGTACGCGCGCCATCTTGACTCCAGTGTCCGACGGTTGGTCAGCGGATTCTCAAGTGTACGTCTGGTTATTACACACACACACACGCACACACACACACGCACACACACGCACGCACGCACACACACACACACACACACACACACACATGTGTGTGTGTGGGATTCTCAATCAGAATCAGAATCAGAATCAATTTTAATGTCAATTAAACCCGAACAAGGTTTATAAGACACGCATGCAAAGTTACATGAAACCACGCACAAAAAAAGCAAAACAAAATAATAGATAAATATTGAACAAGAGATTGAATGACGCCTGCACGCTATGGCGTTTTTGACAGCAGTTACTGACAAATTTCCCAATCAGTCCCACAAGTTTGTCTTCCAGTATTAGCTGACTGGGTTTAAAAATATTTGGAAGGTATTTTTGATTTTTTTGTATAAATTCTGTTCTAATTTCTTTGTATAATTCGCAGTCATCTAAGAAATGATATTCATCCTCTATTGTTTAACATTGTGTATGTGTATTCCGTCTCGTTCCTTTCTTTTATAAAACTTCCTCGTGTGAAGCCGCGCTTGGAGCTCCCAGCATCCTGTACGAATGCACTGTATAGCTGTAAAAAGTTCCCACCTCTTCCTCCTACTCTTCAGCGCATACAAAACTCTGCTGCCCGACTCGTCCTCAGAAAGAAAAGATCTGAGCACATCACTCCTCTTTTGCAATATCGCCACTGGCTCCCTGTCTCACACCGAATAAAGTACAAGATCAGCACTCTATGTTATAGATGCATTCACAAAACTGCCCCTTCCTATCTCTGCGGCTGCCTTCACCTCTACACTCCATCTCGCTCACTACGATCGGCTTCGGATCCACTCTGTTTACGCATACCCAGATTCAAACACTCGACTGTTGGCCGCCGTTCTTTCTCTGTTTCTGGACCTTGTGATTGGAATGAACTTCCTTTTTCGCTTCGTCAAGTCTCCACACTCAGCTCTTTCAAGTCTGGCCTTAAAACCCACCTCTTCCCAAAATTGCCTCCCTTGCCTGCCCTTCCTTGTCTTTAGTTTCTACAGTTTTAGAGTTATGCATGCGTGTGAATGACTGGTGCGAAAGCGCTTTGATTTGTCTCTGCACAAGATCCAGCGCTATATAAATACCATTATTATTATTATTATTATTATCATCATCATCATCAGCAACAGCATTATCATTATCATTATCATCATCATCAGCAGCATCATCAGCATGGTTGTTGTTATAATCATCATTAATCTTTTGATTATCATCATAAAACTATAATTTTTTAAAAACAAAGGTTCTTTCGTTCGATTAGAATCTTGGCAACTGGCGAGTTTCACCACCACCACCACCCCACCCCTCCCTTGCCCTCTCCACTACCAACCCCAATCCCCTGCCACACACACACACACACACACACACACACACACACACACACACACAATACA
>NC_134887.1:8898216-8908216 GCF_041734735.1 Babylonia areolata
GTCAACTCAACCCTCCTGTCAACCTTCCTGTCAACCCTCCTGTCAACCCTCCTGTCAACCTTCCTGTCAACCTTCCTGTCAACCCTCCTGTCAACCCTCCTGTCAACCTTCCTGTCAACCTTCCTGTCAACCCTCCTGTCAACCTTCCTGTCAACCCTCCTGTCAACCTTCCTGTCAACTCAACCCTCCTGTCAACCTTCCTGTCAACCTTCCTGTCAACTCAACCTTCCTGTCAACCTTTCTGTCAAACTTCCTGTCAACCCTCCTGTCAACCTTCCTGTCAACCTTCCTGTCAACCTTCCTGTCAACCTTCCTGTCAACTCAACCTTCCTGTCAACCTTCCTGTCAACTCAACCTTCCTGTCAACCTTCCTGTCAACCTTCCTGTCAACTCAACCTTCCTGTCAACTCAACCTTCCTGTCAACCCTCCTGTCAACCCTCCTGTCAACTCAACCCTCCTGTCAACTCAACCTTCCTGTCAACCTTCCTGTCAACCTTCCTGTCAACCCTCCTGTCAACCTTCCTGTCAACCTTCCTGTCAACCTTCCTGTCAACCTTCCTGTCAACCTTCCTGTCAACTCAACCTTCCTGTCAACCTTCCTGTCAACTCAACCTTCCTGTCAACCTTCCTGTCAACCTTCCTGTCAACTCAACCCTCCTGTCAACTCAACCTTCCTGTCAACCCTCCTGTCAACCCTCCTGTCAACCCTCCTGTCAACTCAACCTTCCTGTCAACCCTCCTGTCAACCTTCCTGTCAACCTTCCTGTCAACTCAACCCTCCTGTCAACTCAACCCTCCTGTCAACCCTCCTGTCAACCCTCCTGTCAACTCAACCTTCCTGTCAACTCAACCCTCCTGTCAACTCAACCCTCCTGTCAACCCTCCTGTCAACCCTCCTGTCAACTCAACCCTCCTGTCAACTCAACCTTCCTGTCAACTCAACCCTCCTGTCAACTCAACCCTCCTGTCAACCCTCCTGTCAACCCTCCTGTCAACTCAACCCTCCTGTCAACTCAACCCTCCTGTCAACCCTCCTGTCAACCCTCCTGTCAACTCAACCCTCCTGTCAACTCAACCTTCCTGTCAACCCTCCTGTCAATCTTCCTGTCAACCCTCCTGTCAATCTTCCTGTCAACCCTCCTGTCAACCTTCCTGCCCATATCACTCTGTCTACCTGTCTGTCGATCAGTCTGTGTGTGTGTCTATCAGCCTATCGAACGATTCTCCCTGTATTTCTCTCCATCCTTCCCTCTCTATCTATCTATCTACATGTCTGTCTAATCATATATATATATATATATATGTACATATCTATTTGTATGTATGTCAATGTATCAATTGTTTCTGTCTCCTCACCAAAACCCTCAGCTTATATCACACATACTGACATAAGTTTACGGTTGGGCCAACAGCAAAAGTGAGAGCTGTATTTTGCACTGGTTTCTCCACTGCAGCGGAAAATCATTTACAGCTTAGTCTTTTGTGAATGAGGACTTGGACACTGAAACTAGGAGGCAAAATTGCACTGGCTCTTAGTGCTGCAGCAATTTTGGGGGCTAGGTGACATTCGGGAACCATCCCCAACGCCGACTGTCCCAAACCAAAACCATCTTGGCCGAGAGTGTTGGGGGTGTGAATTTGGGGGCAAGACACTCTCCGCTATAGTCAAATTCCAGCCCAGATAGTCGGGACAGCAGTTACCTCCTCTGCTGTTCTGGTGGTCATATCATAGTCGGACACGACTGACTATCATACCTACATACATAGAAAGGCCTCAGGACCACCCCGAAAACCTGACTCACTTCCATGCCCCGTACCCCCCCCCCCCCCCCCCCCCCACACACACACACACACACCATCCCTGAAGACTTTCTTGGTGCATACACTGCAGAATGTGCGCGCGCGCATAATGCGTTATTCTGTGCGTGCGTGCGTGCGTGCGTGTGTGTTTGTGTGTGCGTGTTTGTGTGTGTGTGTGTGTGTGTGTGTGCATGTGTATGCGCGCGCGCGTGTGTATGTGTATGCGTGTTTGTGTGTGTGTGCGTATGTGCATGTGTGAGTGTGTGCGTGTGTTGCTGTGCTGTGCTGTGCTGTGCTGTGCTGTGCTGTGCTGTGCTGTGCTGTGCTGTGCTGTGCTGTGCTGTGCTGTGCTGTGCTGTGCTGTGCTGTGCTGTGCTGTGCTGTGCTGGGCTGTGCTGTGCTGTGCTGTGCTGTGCTGTGCTGGGCTGTGCTGTGCTGTGCTGTGCTGTGCTGTGTGCACAGCTGTACCTGAGGGAGGACGAGTACTTCAACAACTACGTCAACATCTCCCGTGAGAGACACCTGCACAGGTTCCGCCAACTCCGGCAGCCTGTCGACAGGAACGAGTAAGCAACACTATAAACACTGGCACGCACGTGCAACTTTGAAGTTTACCACACACACACACACGCACGCACGCACGCACGCACGCACGCGCGCACACACATATCACAATACAACACAACACAACGCACCACCCATACCCACTACACACAAAATACGATAATATTATACAACACAATACAGTACAATACAGCATAACACAACTCACCGCCCATACCTCCCACACACAAAATACTACACAATACAGTACAATACAGCATAACACAACTCACCGCCCATACCTCCCACACACAAAATACTACACAATACAGTACAATACTACATGATACAACTCACCGCCCATACCTCCCGCACACAAAATACTACACAATACAGTACAATACAACATGATACAACTCACCGCCCATACCTCCCGCACACAAAATACTACACAATACAACACAAAACACATCACAACACAACACAGTACATCACAACACAACGCACATCACAACACAACACAGTACATCACAACACAACGCAGTACATCACAACACAGTACATCACAACACAACACACATCACAACACAACACAGTACATCACAACACAACGTACATCACAACACAACGCAGTACATCACAACACAATACACAACACAACACAGTACATCACAACACAACACAGTACATCACAACACAACACAGTACATCACATCACAACACAGTACATCACAACACAGTACAACACAACACAGTACATCACAACACAGTACAGTACATCACAACACAACACAGTACATCACAACACAACACAGTACATCACAACACAACACACATCACAACACAACACAGTACATCACAACACAACACAGTACATCACAACACAACACACAACACAGTACATCACAACACAACACAGTACATCACAACACAACACAGTACATCACAACACAACACACAACACAGTACATCACAACACAACACAGTACATCACAACACAACACAGTACAACACAACACAACACAGTACATCACAACACAACACAGTACATCACAACACAGTACATCACAACACAACACAGTACAACACAACACAGTACATCACAACACAACACACAACACAGTACATCACAACACAACACAGTACATCACAACACAACACAGTACATCACAACACAACACAGTACATCACAACACAACACAGTACATCACAGTACATCACAACACAACACAGTACATCACAACACAACACAGTACATCACAACACAACACAACACAGTACATCACAACACAACACAGTACATCACAACACAACACAGTACATCACAGTACATCACAACACAACACAGTACATCACAACACAACACAACACAGTACATCACAACACAACACAGTACATCACAACACAACACAACACAGTACATCACAACACAACACAGTACATCACAACACAACACAGTACATCACAACACAACACAACACAACACAGTACATCACAACACAACACAGTACATCACAACACAGTACATCACAACACAACACAGTACATCACAACACAACACAGTACATCACAACACAACACAACAAACACAGTACATCACAACACAACACAGTACATCACAACACAACACAGTACATCACAACACAACACAGTACATCACAACACAACACAACAAACACAGTACATCACAACACAACACAGTACATCACAACACAACACAACACAACACAGTACATCACAACACAACACAGTACATCACAACACAACACAGTACATCACAACACAACACAGTACATCACAACACAATACACATCACAACACAACACAGTACATCACAACACAACACACATCACAACACAACACAGTACAACACAACACACATCACAACACAACACAGTACATCACAACACAACACAGTACATTACAACACAACACACATCACAACACAACACAGTACATCACAACACAACACAACACAGTACATCACAACACAACACAGTACATCACAACACAACACAGTACATCACAACACAACACAGTACATCACAACACAACACAAACCACCATTCCTGCCCCGTATACACAAAATGTGATACATTACGTAACACAACGCAACACTACGCGATACAGTACAATACAATACAATACAACACAATACAATACAATACAATACAATACACGAATACAAACACAACACAACAAAACAGACAGCCTCATGAAACAGCTGCCAATTTCTGGCAGAGAGAGAACACGGGCTCTCAAGGCAATGGATTAAATTTACCCAATTCAAACTAGGCGTGCGATGGCTCAGTGGTTAAAACGTCTGCCAGAAAAGGTGACTCAGTCCTGAAGTGGCGACCACCCTGGAAGCGCGGGTTCGAACCAGCTGAGGACCAGGAAAAAAGAAAAGGCGGCAATACAAGGGCATCCAGGAGTCATGACCTGGGTGCGGCCCGGCCCCCTTAGAGTGTAAGGAGTTAAGGGCCGAAACACTTGACTGATGGGGTTTTTTTCTCTGAAGACCTTGTACTGTCCAGCTCTCCCTAGAGTTTATATGGTTTTGCATTTGTATGGGATAATGAGGGTGTGGAAGATATTGCAGGTTTCTTAAAGTGTTTCAGACAACGTATTATTGATTGCAGGTGGCAAGATTGGCATGATCATATACAAACTAGTGATAGATTCGCACAGTTTAGACTTTTTAAAACATCGCATGTGATTGAGCCATACATTGAGTTAGGACTGAACAGATATATAAAATGTACACTGACAAAATTTCGATTTGGTATTTCTAATATTGCTTCTCATAGTTTCAGGTATAACATTCTAAATGAACCCATGTATACATGCCGTTTATGCAGTTCGGGTAAAGAAGATGAATTGCATTTTTTGTTATGTTGCCCTGCTTTGTGTGACCTTAGACAAAAACTTATTCAACCGAAATATTATAGAGATCTGTCTAATTTTAGGTTCAATTTACTCATGTCTTCAAGACAGAAATATACTCTATATAACTTAGCCATATATATACATGAAGGATTGAAGAGACTACGTACAGTTATCTCGTGAATGTTGTTGAATAATTTGTGTTAACTATTTTGGTTGATATGGTTGATATTGTGCTAACAATTTTTGGTTGATCTGAATTGTCTACTTACTGTGTCATGTCATTTTCTAATTATCATTTATCAATGAATCCCCCTTCAGTAAGAGGCTCTGGCCTTATCTGAATAAACCATTCGTTCGTTCGTTCGTTCGTTCGTTCTCCCTAGAGTTTCTTATTACAATACAATACACGAATACGAATACAGCACAACGAAACAGACAGACAAACATGTCATTGTACCTGTCGCTCCCCACGTTCTACGGTCTGGTCATTCTGGTCGCATCGCAGATGGTCAGTGTCCGCAGCCATGGTCAACGCTGTCTACGACATTGCAGAGAACTCCATCAGTGAGTGTGCTTGACCGTCAGTTAGCTCCTTTGCCAACTGACCACACTATACATGACCACACTATACATGACCACACTATACACAGTGATCATGAAGAGAAGTTTTATCGAATGATTCAGGTGGTCGTTATATCAATAACTGGACTTTTTTTTTTTCGTGTGGGTGACAACTTTTGAAATTTTTATTCAGTCTGAACGAAGCTTACATATTTCTGATTCACTGACTCACTCATACACACACGCATACACTTACAAACACACACACAAGCTCACACTCTCTATACACTTCCCCCACAAACCCCCCGCTCTGCCTGTCTGTCTGTCTGTCTGTCTGTCTCTGTCTCTGTCTCGCTGTCTCTCTTTGAGCATTTCGAATCATCTCAACTATAATTATCTCAAGCTGTAGACAGTCCTCAGCATTAAAAACATCAAAGCCTCTCTCTCTCTCTCTCTCTCTCTCTCTCTCTCTCTCTCTCTCTCTCTCTCTCTCTCTCTCTCGGCAACGAAAACAATATACCAATCAAACACTCAATTGAGGCACTTAAGTAAAACTATTGAAAGCATACTAACAAGTTGATAATTGTCTCATTTGTAATGCTTCATGAATGAACAAAGCCAGGTTGTTCAATAACTGTACTGTTTTCATTTGCAGCAAGAATGGATAATTTAAAACTTGATAGATTATTACAGAATTCTGAAGGTATGTATTTGTCTCTAAGTTCTGTACATTTGGACAAACCAGTATAAAATGGACTTCTGTTTCTTGAACGGAACAACAAAACGGGCAGTTTAAACTATCAAGTTTCAGTTTCAGTAGCTCAAGGAGGCGTCCGAGTCACTGCGTTCGGACAAATCCATACACGCTACACCACATCTGCCAAGCAGATGCCTGACCAGCAGCGTAACCCAACGCGCTGAGTCAGGCCTTGTCGTTTAACTATCCAGCGAAACATTCTGACAGTAACGCTAGCGGCGAGGCTGCCAAAATATTTTACCTGTCTGGAACCAATTGACAGCAAATGTGACAACTCAGCCTCTCTTGACATGGGCCACAGGCCTGGTCAGTAAAACATTCGTATTCGTTCTCTCTCTCTCTCTCTCTCTCTCTCTCTCTCCCTCTCTCTCTCTCTCTCTCTCTCTCAATGAAAAAGGAGGAAAAAACAGAAAAAAGAGAAAAAATATAGGAGAGAGAGAGAAAGAGAGAGAGAGAGAGAAGAAACAAGCAGATGAAAAGCAACAATAACAATAAAATGCGCGCGCGCACAAACACATACACACACACATATTATATATATATATATATATATATATATATATATCAATCATTTGTAAAGAAAAAAAAGGTTTCCATCACAGACAAAACGCAGACAACAAACGACACAAACAGAGAGAGACAGCAAGACAGACACTGAAAAAACAATCAGTGAAAACAACAATACAATGAATCCCACCCATCGGCACAGTTCCCAGGCACAACACAAAATCAACACACAACACAATATACAACACATTCACATACACACAATAGACATCTTATGTATATTGATAGTATGTATTTAATGATTTGTTGTAATGACACAATGTCACTTCCTGCCAGGAATCACACGTGTATAAAGCACACGTCCCACAGACTACTCAAAACCATACTCAGCACAACACTACACACAAGTACAGGCCTTTGGTGGGTTGTGGACACATAACGCATGGCGCCCGAATGCATGTTCCCGGTCTCTGCGTCAAATCCTTACGTCAACGAAGTGTCAATTTCCGTGTAATAGGAGTTATTGAAAGTCTTTCTCCTCGAAAACGCCGTGAATCTCATTATACATCCTTCATTAACTCTTCAATCGTACTAGCTTATGTTCTGGTGTTTTTTGTTGCCGAAAAGGCCGTATTCGTGAGCTTAAGCCGTTTTATTTTGAAAAAAAACTTCCACGGGGTTTAAGGCGGAACATAGTAGGACCGTACCTGTGAGTGTTGTGGCGGCTTAGGCGTGGTGTTGTGTGGGTGGGGTGGTGGGTTGATGTGTGTGCGGTGTGTGATGTGTGTGTGTGATATGTTCTTGTGTCGTTCGACGTGTTTGGACCATCGATAAGTCTCAGGTTGTGCTGTTTGTGGTGTTGGATTTGATCTTGTTTGTCGTAAAAGGCCGATGTTATTTAACATGCTTCCAATGACTTTCAAATTAAATTATTATTTATTTTTTTTTTGAACTTTTTTCAAGTGGACGTCGTGGACCTTCCTTTTGTATTGCGTTGAATTTTCTTTGGTGATGTGTATTTACTTCCAACAATCAGCAGAACTATAGGCATCGGCGTTGTCATGGTCGAAATCCTCAGGCTTTGGCCAAGTACATGTATTATGGCTGTATTGTACGTGTGTGCGTGCATTAATGTTGTTTGTGTTTTTTGTGGGTGGGGGTTGGTGTGTGTTGTTTGTTTTCGATTTTTCTTTCTTTCTTTTCCGACTATATTTTGGCCATGGAAATTTCCGGTTTTTAGGGAGTTGTAAATCGCGACTCGAAACATTGACACACACATCGTTTATCCGTTTTCTGTTCTTTGTCTTTGGTCTATTAACCTGCGGATTTTAGACTATAAACATGGTCCGCATGCTTAAGTTATTTAGTTTTTTTTTTAACAGTATTACATCACACTACAACGACATACCACATCTACTCACATACACTAATGTATATTTATTATATGATGTTTATATTTATATTTTACAGTTCTTGTACTACGCGAAGTGTATTCGTCCTATCGTCAAGTAGATTTCCCAGAAGTTTGCCAAGGAACAGTTGTGCCATGGTCTTTTTACGGGACTGTGTGTGCATCTGTACGGTACATTGTATTTGATTTTTCTTGCGCGGAAACTCTGGTTCCCCACGCTTTTGATTGTTTTTTTTTTTTTTAATATTCTCTTTAACAGAAATTCTGAGTGACTTTCGGGAGCTAGCTACCCAAGACGACGCTGCACAACAGCCACCATTTTTGGTAATTTTCCCTGCGGCGTTTATTTTTACCTCACGACGTGATTCACAGCAATTTTCCACAAACACACCCTTTGTTCAGCTCAATACGCCTAAGTCATGAGCACACAGGGACCTCTACAGCATCATCCGAAGACTACGCACACCACCACCACAAGTGCAAGGGGAGAACACTACGCGCTGACCGTGACGAACCAGCGCGCCAGATCTCTCGTCCCAGGCGGACGTTCCTAGGCCACACAACATGAATGGAAGAGGATAGCGGAAAAAAAAACACACAATACGGACAACACACACACCATTCCAGACGGTAGACATTACACCACCAGGCCACCGCTCACACACCAAGACACAACAACACAGCAGCAGGGCCAGAAAACTATCAACACCTTACTCATTCACATGTCGCAGGTACAAGTTTTTGTTTTCGCTGGCTGACTCATGTTTGGACGATGTCAAGTGTGTAGCTCAGCATGAGTGTGATACCCAATGAGTGTGTACATTGGGTGTTTGTATCTTACGTACATGCATAGACAACAGTTGTGTGTCGCAGGTGGTGTAGGTACAATAGGGGTGACTAGGTAGGAGGAGAACAAGCACAAAGACAAAACAGTGATAGGTTAGTGCAGTGTACAGGAGTGCACACTGATGGTGTAAGAGATGACGTCTGGCAGTTTGTGTGTCAGTGTGTAGTGTACTGACAGGTGACTACATGTAGCTAGATTGTGCACTAAACACGATAAGCATTGTTTTCTCACAGAATGGACACAGAGACGGGGTGGTTAACACAGACTACCTCTTGCACACACACACACTGAACACCGTGGCTGAACACACGCACGGGACGTCCGGTATGACACGCAAAATACAACACAGATAACACAGAAACGTGTCATATACAGGTACGCAGCCACATTTTCTACTTCTTTACATCTACCTATCTTTTGCTTCTTTCGTGTTAATTAGCCCCTATGTCGTAGGGTATACGGACAGTTTCAGGCAGCCCTTTCCCCTGGAGTCCCAGGGGCAAATGTTTCCACGGGTGCAAGTGCCTCTTGCAACGGAATCCTTGATTCCGGCCGCCCCGGACGCCAGCGTTCCTAGACGCCACTTGTGGCGACCCGAGGTAAGTTTGTATGTGCTCTGAGCGTGTATTGTTCTCTGTGTGAATCCGGTCTTTTCCCCGAAGCGTCGCTCCACACCACTCTCCT
>NC_134887.1:8913216-9055716 GCF_041734735.1 Babylonia areolata
GTGTGTATGTAACATAGATATAATGTTTTATGTTATCAAAAGCGTTTTTGTAAAGCACCTAGAGCAGATTTCTGGATAGTGTGCTATATAAGTATCCATTATTATTATTATTATTATAACATCCTAAGCCTTTTAAAAGCCGTGACTGACTTTCTGAATGAGACTCAAAACCTAAAATTTTAAAGCTGTGAGACTGACTTTCTCAGTGAAAACTTAAACTGTTTTAACTCTCTCCACACGAACGGCGAAAGAGACGACGTTAACAGCGTTTCACCCCAATTACCATCATCAAAATTTTGCAAGCGGAAGGCTCTTATTCTGAAGAGGTGAATGCTGACAAAGAATACCACAATTCTGACGACGGAAGCTAAAGCTTGGGTCATTCAGACACACACTGGACATCCGAGGGGTCTGTGTAGAGGAGAAGAGAGGACTGGCCGTACTGAGTGAGTTAAAAGCTGTGAGACTGACTGTCTCAACGAAACCCTTGAGTTAACCTTTTTAAAGCTGTGAGACTGACTTTCTCAATGAAAACTTAAACCTTCTGAAGCTGTGAGACTGACTTTCTCAACGAAAACTTAAACCTTCTGAAGCTGTGAGACTGACTTTCTCAACGAAACCCTTGATTTAACCTTTTTAAAGCTGTGAGACTGACTTTCTCAACGAAACCCTTATTTTTAACCTTTTTAAAGCTGTGAGACTGACTTTCTCAACGAAACCCTTAATTTAACCTTTTTAAAGCTGTGAGACTGGCTTTCTCAACGAAACCCTTGATTTAACCTTTTTAAAGCTGTGAGACTGACTTTCTCAACGAAACCCTTGATTTAACCTTTTTAAAGCTGTGAGACTGGCTTTCTCAATGAAACCCTTGAGTTAACCTTTTTAAAGCTGTGAGACTGACTTTCAAAACGAAACCCTTAATTTAACCTTTTTAAAGCTGTGAGACTGACTTTCTCAACGAAACCCTTGATTTAACCTTTTTAAAGGTGTGAGACTGGCTTTCTCAACGAAACCCTTGAGTTAACCTTTTTAAAGCTGTGAGACTGACTTTCTCAACGAAACCCTTGATTTAACCTTTTTAAAGGTGTGAGACTGGCTTTCTCAACGAAACCCTCGATTTAACCTTTTTAAAGCTGTGAGACTGGCTTTCTCAACGAAACCCTTACTTTAACCTTTTTAAAGCTGTGAGACTGACTTTCTCAACGAAACCCTTCAGTTAAATTTTTTAAAGCTGTGAGACTGGCTTTGTTTGACGTACGTGTGTTGTGCAGATGTCATGCAGCAATACACACCCCTTCCTGTTGGAACGACAGCTGAGGACCTCCCACAGTCCGGAGAGGTTTCGGTAAGCATGTTACCGGCGTGAGTACCGGTTCCGAAATACATACATACCGGTTTTTGTGTGTGTGTGTGTGTGTGTTTTGTAAAACCGGTGTTTTTGGGTGACGGTTCTTTTTTCTCTTTTTTTTTTTTTTTTTTTTTTAGTAGCGATTTTTTAATTCGGTATTTTCAAATCATTATCATATATTCCGCAACTCTTGGTCTACTGATAACACACATCCATTCGTTTGAATGTTTCCCGGCCCCGGTTTCCGTTAATACGCGCGCGCGCGCGCGCACACACACACACACACACACACACACACACACACACAGAGGCACGTGCGCGCGTACGCACACACTCACACACACACACGCACACATACACGCGCACACAGGCATGCAAATAAACACAGCGAAATATATTTTGGCAATGACTTGCAGTCCGGGAAAAAGGAAGATTGTGTATATTATATTGTGTCTGTGTATTTCACAAGGAGCATAATAAGCTGAAGTAGACTAAATATAAGATCTTTGGCAACACAACTTTAGTCCATTTGAAAATTGTGTGAATGTGTCTGTCTGTCTGTGCATTTTACAAGGAGCATAATAAACTGAAGTAGACCTCGATATGATCTTTGTAGAGTGATGGTCTGCAGGTAACGCGATCGTCTGGGAAGCTAGAGAATCTGAGCGCGTTGGTTCGAATGACGGCTCGGCCGCCGATATTTTCTCCCCCTCCACTAGACCTTGAGTGGTGGTCTGGACGCTAGTCATTCGGATGCGACGATAAACCGAGATCTCGTGTGCAGCATGCACTTAGCGCACGTAAAAGAACCCACGGCAACAAAAGGGTTGTCCTTGGCAAAATTCTGTAGAAAAATCCAATTCGATAGGAAAAAAAAAACAAATAAAACTGCACGCAGGAAAAAAAAAACACACGCCAAAAAATGGGTGGCGCTCTCAGTGTAGCGACGCGCTCTGCCTGGGGAGAGCATCCCGAATTTCACACAGAGAAATCTGTTGTGATAAAAAAAAAAAGAGAGAAATACAAATACAATGTCAGTCAAGGAGAGAGGAAGATTGTGTGTATGATGTCTGGCTGTCTGTATTTTACAAGGAGCATAATAAACTGCTGAAGTAGACCGCTATATAATCGCAGATGCTTACATTACGTAATGTACATACAAGGAAGCTGATTAAGTGGGTGTGTTTAACATTATCATGTAACATCAGAGTAGACACTTCACATCCACAGCCTCTTTCCAATCGTATATGAAAATCCATCGGTTAAGCAACACTGATAATATATAGTATTAAAAAAAAATTCTCCATCACAGTTATAAACTTTGCTATATCCATGCTTTGAACGGTTCAGTTGTGTGTGTGTGTGTGTGTGTGTGTGTGTGTGTGTGTGTGTGTTTAATTTTGTATTTCTTTTTATCACAACAGATTTATCTCTGTGAAATTCGGGCTGCTCTCCCCAGGGAGAGCGCGTCGCTATACTACAGCGCCACACATTTTTTTTTTTTTTTTTTTTGTTGTATTTTTCCTGTGTGCAGTTTTATTTGTTTTTCCTATTGACGTGGATTTTTCTACAGAATTTTGCCAAGGAACAACCCTTTTGTTGCCGTGGGTTCTTTTACGTGCGCTAAGTGCGTGCTGCACACGGGACCTCGGTTTATTGTCTCATCCGAATGACTAGCGTCCAGACCACCACTCAAGGTCTAGTGGAGGGGGAGAAAATATCGGCGGCTGAGCCGTGATTCGAACCAGTGCACTCAGATTCTCTCGCTTCCTATGCGGACGCGTTACCTCTAGGCCATCACTCCACTGTGTGTGTGTGTGTGTGTGTGTGTGTGTGTGTGTGTGTGTGTGTGTGTGTGAGAGAGAGAGAGAGAGAGAGAACTGGACGAGTGGTGTCATGGTGTCTGTTTTTAAGTTTGCAAATTGGTTTTATTTCATTATTATTTAGTCATTTGCAGTCAGTTATAGTGAGTTTTGCACGTGTATGCTAAAGCGCTTTTAACTCTGTTAGTTTAAGAAAACAAAAACGCTGATTAAGTATAGTTTGATCATAAGGCCTGTTATTATTATTATTATTATTGTTGTTGTTGTGGTGGTTGTTGTTGTTATTATTAGTTGGGCCAACAGCAAAGTGAGAGCTGTATTATCAATGGTTTCTCCGTTGCAATGGGAAATCATTTACAGCTTAGCCTTTTGTGAAGGACAATGACACTCAAACTAGGAGGCAAAACTGTACTGGCTCTTAGTGCTGCAGCCTTTGGGGGCTAGTTGGCCTTTGAGAACTACCACCCCAACGCCGACTGTCCTAAAACCCTCTTGGCCGAGAGAGTGGGGATGTAACTTGGGCAAGACACTCTCCACTATAATCAAATTCTAGCCCAAATAGTCAGAACAGCAGTTGCCTCCTCTGTTGTTCTGATGGTCATAGTCGAACACGACTGGCTATCATACTTTTTTTTCAACATTTTTTATTCAGACAAAGGTTTACAGATATATAATTTATATATTTGTGTATTAGAAAGTATAGGGTAAGCATATAATTAAGTTCTAAGTACTGACAAGTCCACAACAGCAAAACAATACATGTTCAATGGCAAAAATCCAAGATAGCATTGTATAATTTAATCTTGTAGTAAACAGTTATAAAGTGCCCATTTTTCCATAAACTTGTTATATTCCATAGTTATGTTAAAGGCATACTTGTCTTCTTCATATGCCTGTTTGAGGTCTTTTTTTGAACATTTGTAGTGTTGGTTTTACTTTGTTGATTCTACATTTGTATATACAGAATTTAGCTTTAATATTAAAATATATGTGAAACACATTCATCAGTTTTCATTTTGTTATGTCCAAAAAAAGTACCAGTGTGTCATTCAGGTTAAGTCTATCACAATATAAACACTTTTCTTTGAAATATCTCACAATTTCTTCATACATTATTATTATTATTATTATCATGTGATTGTTATCATTAGTCACAACTGTCGACATCTTGCACCACGTATGCAATTTCAGTTGTACTAGTGAGAAGACCTGTGAAACAAGCTCCAAAGAGCTTCAACACGGAAACAAACCAGCAAACCAGTATGTGTCGTGACGATGATATATGCTGTGCAGGGCTATAGGGCCGGCACGGAACTACGCGGACTTTTCCAAAGCGTTCAGCTGTCGGGCCGGCAGCTACATGAACCCTGCCCACAGGTGCCGGGTCTGGTAGCGTCAGTGCTGTATATAGTCTGACAGACATTATCTGTATTGGCTCTTTTGTGTATCGCCGCTGTCTTTGTTTTGTTCTGGTGTGCATGTCTGTGTCTGTCTGTCTGTGTCTGTCTGTCTGTGTCTGTCTCTCTCTGTATGCGTGTCTGTCTGTCTGTCGGCCTGTTTGTCTGTTTGTCTCTCTCTCTCTCTCTCCTCACCTGTGTGTGTGTGTGTGTGTGTGTGTGTGTGTGTGTGTGTGTGTGTGTGTGTGTACCCGCCATTGTCTGTATCTTTCTATCTTTCTGTCTCTCTCTGTTTCTCCCTTTCTCTCTCTCTCCCTCTCTATCTCCCTTTCTCTCTTCCTTCCTCCCCCCCCCACTCTCTCTCTCTCTCCCTCTGTGCGTCCCCCCCCACACACACCCCCCCCTCCTCCCTCTCGTCTCATTTTTGTTCTTTCTTGTGATATTTCCATTTCATGTTATTTCTCCTGTATAAACACCGGTTGTTCATGCTTTGCATAATTTCATATCAGCGAAATCGTCACTCTTGAAATAAGAAGCTTCTAGTTCATGGTTTGGTTTTGATTTTTTGGGCTGGGGGTTGGGGGGGGGGAGGGGTTGGGGGGGTGGTGGGGGGGGGGGGTTGTTGATGTTTTTTTTTCATTTCACTTCAATCACCGTCGCTTTTCATAATGCTCTTCTGTTTATCGTAATAGTCTCTTGAAACGTCTGGAAATGAAATGTGTACAGACAGAAAGGTATATGCCGCAGGTAATATGTGACGCCGCACGCGAAAATCATGGATAAGTCGCTGGAGTAAATTTCATGCAACACGCTGTGAAAATGACAAGGGGTGAAAATATGAAATTTGAGTTTTTTGGTTATTCAGATTCTATGATTCTTTTTCTATTAAATTTCCAAGTATTATAAAGAAATATAAAGTATTAGTGCTTTATTTTGATGTTTTCCCGTTGGGAATTGGTGATCAAGAGTGGGAAACAGCGAACTCGTTTGCCCCAGTTTTCTCAGAAGTACGTTTGTGATCATCACGAGACTCAAATGCATGTATCTCAGAAACTAGTAAAGATACTTGAATTCTGTTTTTTTTTCTGTGTGTTATTCAGAATTCTCTCTACTTTCAAATAAAAGAATAATAATTATCATTTTTTGTGAATTTTGACCATTATCCATGATTTTCGCATGCACCATCACATATTTGTTCTGAATCGTTTCACAAATTTATGCCGTTCTTCTTCCCGTTTGAAGTGTTTCGATGAAATTGTTTGATTGCCTTGAATCATTTCTTGACAGTACAACAAAAATTAAAGTTAACTGGACTGAATAGTTGAAGATATGATTACGGTGATGATGTGCGTGCATGAGTGTGTGTGCGTTTGCGTGCATGTGTGTGTGTGTGTGTAACACATCTCCATTCTTATTGTTTTCTCTGTACGAAAGTCTGTAGCCCCATCTATCATACGGATCTCAGGTGTGTGTTTTTTTTTATCTATCTTAAAAAAAAAAAAAATTAATCCAGGTTTCGAAAGAAAATTTCGTAATTTTTTATTTATTTATTTATTTATTTTTTTTTAAAATAAATGTGATCAATGTAAATTGTTCAGTGCATAGTTCTTAGTCATATTAAGCAGATTTTATATAGAAAAAGTTTGTTTGTTTTCTTATGATTTGATTTTATGACTGGCTTATAGATTTTCATGTGTTATGTTGTATACATACAAAACCGATTTTTTTTTTTTAAAGCTCCTATTATAATCAAGTATCTATTATGAACATAAATATGTTATCTATATAGTGATACACAAATATGTCAGCATGGAAATTTAGTAATAAAAAAAAAGGTTAACTCGTGTGCTCATTAGTGATCGCGCGTACGTCATATGGATGTGCTTGCAAGCGCGCGCTCCTGTGTGTATGTGTGTATGCGTGCGTGAGCGTGCGTGTGTATGCGTGAGGTGTTTGCAATATTCCATCTCCCCAAAGCAGCGACCAATTTTTTTCGAAATCCAAACCGGTTTCATTTGAGAGAGACACACAGACACACACACACACGACACACACACATGACAGACACACAGACACACACACACACACAGACACACACACACACACACACACACACACACACACACACACACACACAGACGGAGACGATACACAAAGAACCAACAAAGATTTCGTCTGTCAGACCACAACACAGACACGGCGCGTGATTTTTTTTTTGATTTTTTTTACCTATGTGTTTTCTTCAGAGTAAAGCGAAATCACGCAATGCACGTGTTACTTTCCGCCCCCACCCCCACCCCCCTCAACAACCCCCCCGCCACCCCCATCCCCCACGAATCCCGCAATGAACAGAAATCACACAGTACTGCTGTAACTTTGTATCCAGGTGTGTGTTGTGTGCCTTGAGGTTAGAAAGTTTGTGGGTTTTTGTTGTTGTTGTTGGTTGGTGTTTTTTGTGTGTTTTTTTCACTACACGCGAAAGATGGGAATTTTAGTTTGACCTGTTTTCTACCTGCCATTCAGAGCAAGCTGTGTCTTTTTATACCTCAGTGCTGGTTGGTATTTATCCATCACGAACAGCTCTTCAGAACAAACAGGGGATACACGAGGTGCAGAACAAGGGACTGTGGCCCAGGATTCTTAACTTGACTTGACTTGACTTGACTTGACTTTTAGACGGTTGAGGCCCCGTCAAGGGCCTGGCCTGTTCGTCGTCCGAGATCTGTTCACTTATGCGCATGCGTCGTGCGGGCAGTGGCAAGTTCAAAGGTGGTGGTTAACACTGGCAGGCAGGAACATGCTCTTCTCCTTGCAGTGATGAGTGTGTGTGTGTGTGTGGACGGTTAGTTGTGTGCATCCAGGGCAGGTCTTCATTCCCATCCGAGGACCCAGTCTGTAGCAGTCGCTACATATATAGCTTGGAAGAGAATGTGGTCACGGTTACACGCCCAGTTAGCCAGTATCTTCTTCTTCTTTTTTTTTTTTTTCCATCAAAACTTCTGAAAATGATCGAGAATTTCGAGGAATCGTCCAGTCAATTGATTCCTGAATGCATTTCTGGAGAAGGGTCATCTTGTGGTGGTGGTGACAGTTCGGCAATATCCAAATTTCTTCCCCTTCACTCTTCTGTGACTGACGAAGTGAAATTATTTTTGGGGCCCTGCTGTCTTAGATCAGCAAGGGACCGGCTAGCTCGGAAGGGCGAAAAGTGAAGTGATAGTAGCCTGCCGGAGAACCCACTTAGAGTAGGACTAAGTTTTCATCCTCACTAATAGGTCTGTAGCTTGTTTTTCTTTCATCGCAACCCAACAAAAACGGCGTAAAAATCAAATTGATGATTGTGGCCGTCAACACAGTGAAAGTGAAATGTCCACGCCTTGTTGTGAACACTGCTCATTCTGTCTTGAGAGGAATAATTGTGGGTATTGCCGTTCGTACCCCTGAAAGAACGTTAATTGTATAAAAAAATATATATAAAAAATGTATCCGTCAGTTCTGTACTTGACCAGCCGCCCCCACAACAGCTACTTCCAAGGCAGAGATACCAGAGGGCCTATCACTCGGCTTATATCATGATTGACATAAGTTTACATTTTGGCCAACAGCAAAGTGAGAGCTGTATTATCAATGGTTTCTCCAGTCAATGGGAACCATCCCAACGCCAACTGTCCTAAAACCCTCTTGGCCGAGAGAGTGGGGATGTAACTTGGGCAAGACACTCTCCACTATAATCAAATTCTAGCCCAAATAGTCGGAACAGCAGTTGCCTCCTCTGCTTTTCTGATGGTCATAGTCGAACACGGCTGACTATCACACCAGAGGGCACAGCCTGAGTTGGAGAGATCACACTGCAGACTCAACATCAGAAGCAGTTTCTTCGTTCAGCGCGTAACCGCCACCTGGAACAGCCTGCCAGACAGTGTGGTCACAGCCCCATCAGTCAGTGCTTTCAAGAACAGGCTCGATGCACACTGGAAGGAGCTCCCTGCAAAATTTGACCCAGACTGTTATCATTAGTCACAACTGTCGATATCTTGCACCACGTATGCAATTCAGTCGTACTAATGAGAAGACCTGTGAACAAGCTCCAAAGAGCTTCAACACGGAAACGAACCAGTCAGCATTTGTTGTGGAACTGTACTGGTGCCCAGGGTGCTGTAATAATTTCGAAATGTGGACGAACTTGGCGACGCTGTACATTCTTCATAAAAGCGCAAGTCAGTTCTGGACTCGGTTAGTACCCTCAGTCTGTCTGTCTGTCTGCTTGTCTCTCGCATGATTGAGAGTGCGGGGGGAAAGATTTCTTTGAACCTCAATGCCCAGCGCTCCAGTGGACGAGGGAAGGATTTCCTCTCTGTCTCTGTCTCTGTCTCTCTCAGTGTCTGTCTGTCTCTCTCTCTCTCTCTCTCTCTCTCCTCCTCCTCCTCCTCTCTCTCTCTCTCTCTCACCTTTTCTGAATTGTTGAGAACCGAAAAGTGAAATGTTTTGCCTTTTACTGTACAAAAATTTGATGTCATGCAACTTACTGTAAGCTACCTGAAATCGCACATAATTATTCTTGTCATTTGATTGCACTCAGTATCATTTGCCATGTGTGATATGCAGTGTAACCATCATCTTTGGTGGAAAGAATCTCGAAAGGGGAGAGGGCTGAGTGGGAGGTATAAGGGAGTGGACAAAAAGATTTTTTTTTTTCTACATGGAGAAAAAAATAGTGGGGGCGAAAAAATTCGTTTTTCACACCTCCTGACACTCCATTTTCACAGTGGGGGAAGAAGTAAGGGAAGCGGGTGGTGGGGGGGCGGGGAGGGAGAACGCTCCATAACATTCGCTTTCTATGGGCTCTTTCCACAATTCTTCCCCTCCACTCCTCTGTGTGACTGGCGGTGTGAACGTCCACGCCTTCTCCACGCTACTATTGCTGTTTTGAAGGGAAAATTTGTGGACATTGCGCTTTTTACTGTCTTTCCATCACACGATAAACTTCAATAATTAGCTGATGACTTGTCGTGGCGCACGGCTGGTGCATGCTGGGTACGTGAGTGTGTGTGTGTGTGTGTGTGTGTGTGTGTGTGAACATTTCACCGAACGTTGATTGATTGCAGGTTCTTTAACGCGCATATCTGATCTGCATATGTCATGTACACTTGAACTTGCACTTGTGGTACTTGAGGCCTTTTCTAAGGCCTGTTCACCGTCAGATTTGAACTACTACTTGCATGCGTGGCGGCACAGGTCTTACTGTCCTACCGATTCATTGTTAGCAAGGAGGATTGTATTGTTCTGTTCTGTTCAGTTCAGTTTTTTTGGGACGTTTGTAAGTCTTTCGGCTTTTTTTGGGGGGGGGGGGGGGGGGGGGGGGGGGGGGGGGCGCTGTAGTGTAGCGACGCGCTCTCCCTGAGGAGAGCAGCCCGAATTCCACACAGAGAAATCTGTTGTGATAAAAAGAAATACAAATACAAACACAAGATCAGAGGATGCAGTCCATCCGGACCTGGGGATTTGTCAGTGTGAAGTTCACTCAGAAGTTTCTTGACCTTTTCTACTATTTTGATATCCTTTAGTTCGCTGGTGTGTAGTTCGTCCGTCGGGATCGACGAGGACCATCTAGTCATCCTGGGGGTGGGTTGGGCTCGGCTCTGTGGGTGCGCAGATGACTGGTCAGGCCAATCCGCACCCGGAAGGTTCTGACGCAGTGTGGACAGGGGATGGTGGCGGCTGTCGGGGACTTGCTGGCCCTGCTTTTCCTGGCCCGTCTGCGTTGCTCTGCTGCAGCGATTCTGTTGGCCTCACATGATTTTGGCGCCATTGTGGACAGCTGAACGCCACTTTGGTCTGTCCATTGCATTCAGCTCCCATGAGTCGTGGCTGATGTTGTAGGTGTAGTGGGGTGGTTCAGGCAACTCGTCGTCCTTTCCAGCAGTGATAACGCTCTTGAAGAAGTCGTTCAGCAGTTCTGCCTTTTCACACGGGGATTATAGCACTATAGCTGATCTACACAAATGTTGACCTTAGAGATTGTGAGTCAGGCAGAATACTTAGAGCTACATACTTTCCTATAAAATAATAGTAAAATTGAGCTGCTTAAAAAACAACAACAAACAAACAAGAGAGGCAAGGCCTTCAAGACTCACTTGTGATAAATTAAGTCCCCTAGCATTAATTAGAGTAATTTCCCTTTTTATTACCTCTGCCCCAAAACGTTTGCAAAATAAATAAAAGTTCCATGCTTAGCAAAAGAAGTTCCTGTTTGAACAAAAAATGATAATAATGACTCCTTGTTGTTGTGTCAGAATGAGAGGTCAAAGTGCCAAGTTTAGAGAATACAAAAAATATAAATATAACAGTAAATGCAGTTTGCATATAATTAGGCTTCTTTTTTATTTTTTTGGTGCCCATCCCAGAGGTGCAATATTGTTTTAAACAAGATGACTGGAAAGAACTGAATTTTTCCTATTTTTATGCCAAATTTGGTGTCAACTGACAAAGTATTTGCAGAGAAAATGTCAATGTTAAAGTTTACCACAGACACACACACACACACACACACACACACACACAGACAACCGAACACCCGGTTAAAACATAGACTCACTTTGTTTACACAAGTGAGACAAAAAAAGTGCATGTCCACCTAGCTGAGTATTCACTTTCCATCACCTCATGCTGTGTGTACACGGAGAGAGAGGCAGAACAGACAACCACACTGACATTCTGGGAAACATTCACACATAAACGCACTCAGAAGACTGCTATGTCACTTTTGTTCACTTTTTAATTTTATTTTACAGCCAATACTTCTTCCTGGTATATTCTACATTGTTTTTTTTGTTTATACAACAAAATAAACAACCCCCCCCCCTCCCCCATAACCCCCGAAAAAAAGAAAAGGAAAAAAAAAAGCTAGTACAGTTTTAAAGATATTCGTAATTATATCGAATACAATCTAAAGCTTGATATCCACTAGTTGCCAATTCTAAAATAAATGAATAAACATCATTAGCTTTACACAAGCTATAAAACAACAACAATAAACAAACCAACTTGAAAAGGACAACGCAAACAGAAGGGGAGAGTATGCAAGAGCGCGCGCGTGTGTGTGTGTGCATGCATGCATGCGTACACGTGCACATTTGCACGCTTGTGTCTCTATGATGCATGCGAGCGTGGGTGTGCACAGGTTCACTGAGCGTGACCAGCTTTCATCTTGTTCCACTAGTTGGACTGGTGACCTGTGTGCTGCTGTACTGGGTTGTCTCATAAGACTGAGATGAGAAAGCCTCGGTCGTGGCAAGCGCAGCCAGCAGTTTGTGCATGTAAAAGAACCCATGGCGGATGTCCCTAGCTGCTTCTTTTTCTTCTTCTTCTGCATTCGTGGGCTGCAACTCCCACGTTCACTCGTATGTACACGAGTGGGTTTTTACGTGTATGACCATTTATACCCCGCCATGTAGGCAGCCATTCTCCGCTTTCGGGGGTGTGCATGCTCGGTATGTTCTTGTTTCTATAACCCACCGAACGCTGACATGGATTACAGGATCTTTAACGTGCGTATTTGATCTTCTGCTTGCATGTACACAAGAAGGGGGTTCAGGCACTAGCAGGTCTGTACATATGTTGACCTGGGAGATCGTAAAAATCTCCACCCTTTACCCACCAGGCGCCGTCACCGAGATTCAAATCCGAGACCCTCAGATTGAAAGTCCAACGCTTTAACCACTCGGCTATTGCGCCCGTCGGATATCCCTAGCAATTTTTCCTTTAGAAGAACGTGGTTCAAAAGTACTGTGTACACACAGAAAAAAAAGGGGTAGAGTGACATGACAAAATTTCATGTTGATGCATGCTTGTACAAATATTTAAACATATAACTTATAACTAAAACAATACTATATACATACACACATATATGCATATAATTGTGTGTGTGTGTGTGTGTGTGTGTGTGTGTGTGTGTGTGTGTGTGTGTGTGTGATGTGTAGATATATATACACAGCAATTTTAAGATCATTACTTTAGGTAAACACTGCAGCAAAAACAAAGACAACCTCCACCCATGGTTTTCAGTTATAACCCAATAAATCCATCACCACCACAAAAAAAAAAAAAAAAAAAGGTTAAAAGTATTCACATGGCGCTGAATCTTGTGCAGAGATCAACCAAAGCACTTTTAGTTTTACACCATTCAAAAGCATGTATTACTGATTCAATTCTGTATCAAAAACAAGCTATAGCAAACACTTAAACATTCAACAATTGGAACCTCTGTGTGTGTGTGAGAGAGAGACAGTGTGTGTGTGTCTGAAGATGAACTTGCAAAGTACTTTTTGAAAACATCTTATTACATATTCTGTTAATGGCACTGCACAATATTATAAAATGCATAGAGGAACTGAAATTCTATGCAAAAAAAAAAAAAGAAAAAGAAAAAAGTCACACACAAAAAAACAACAACCCAAAGATGATCCATTTAGATACATAATTATTATCATTATACCATAATTGTTATTTCAGACTTTTAACACAAGTTAAACGCCTTAGACTAAAACAATGTGTAGAAATAAGACAGGAGATAAAAATTTAATCACAACAGTGACGATGTCCAATCATGAAAAAAAAATATATATATCACATTTCAAAGACTAGTGACAAGACCCAACAAGTTCAGCTCACCTGCACGTTCACAGATGCATGCTCACACACACACACACACACACACACACACACACACACACACACACAAAGAGCGCAAGGTGTAAGTAAACAGAAAAAAAAAAGCAACCCACAAAAAGAGAAGGTTCAGACAAAATGAAGTGGAAGACATTGATCAGACATGTGTTGATTCCTGTAACCTTATCCCCATTCCCCCTCTCTCTATCAAGGTAACCACACTGATCACCCAGTGCCAGATTCTCATGGCCACAAACCACTTAACTCTTGGACACACACAACAAAACCAGAGTATTGAGCTGAATGTTGTTTTGCGTCCATACATACGGCAACAGTTTAGAACGGGCAGGGGGTGGGGGGGTGGGGAATAAAATAAACTTGCACAGTTTATTGTACTCAATATCATTGAGACAGTGTGTACACCTTAAGTATTGTTAGTAAGCTTCCAAGAAGGCAGTGATTAAAGCACACACACACACACACACACACACACACACACACACACACACACACAGAGCATTGCAGTTTCACAACCTCTCATACACACACACACACACGCGCGCGCGCGCAACCACACACACACACACACACACACACACACACACACACACACACACACACACGCATGCCATTATCTCTTCCTTTTTAAAAGACATCCACCAAAAACTTTGTATATTCATGGTGAACGAGACACGGTCCAGAGTTCTTTGTTACAAGTCATAGTAGTTGTGTTACGTCAGCTATGAAGGTGTTATTAGTATTTTATTATTAACTTGACCAACAAGCAATAACTGTTAGATCTTTTGCCAATTCTCCATGCTTCCAATTCAGTTTAAAATCTGTTCAGTTATTCAATTGTATTGTATTGTGTTGCTCTTTCTGTCACAACAGATTTCTCTGTGTGAAAATTCAGAACACTCTCCCCAGGGGGAGCATGTCGCTACACTGTGAGCACCACCCTCCCCCCCCCCTCCCCCTCCCCGCCTACAGTTGTTTTTTTGTGTGTGTGTGTGTTTTCCTATCAAAGTGGATTTTTCTACAGAATTTTCCAACGGACAACCCTTTTGATGCCGTGGGTTCTTTTACGTGCGCTAAGTGCATGCTGCACATGGAACATCGGTTTATCGTCTCATGGGAATGACCAGCGTCCAGGCCACCACTCAGGGTCCTAGTGGAGGGGGAGAAAATACTGGTGGCTCTCGCTTCTAGGCGGACGCATTGCCTGTAGGCCTTCGCTCCACTCTCACTGCGCTCCTAGAGCATTTGGAGTTCAATAATTAAGGTAAAGGTTTCCCATAGCCTTCCACAGCCATCGGGCATTGAATTCGTGTTCACCATGTCCTGGTCTCCGCGTAGGAGGAAGGTGGGGCCCAGTCCTCTCCTCCCGCCGTTTAAACTGTCCCCAGCTGAAGTCGGTGGGTACCCGTTCACACCTGGGTGGGGTGGTGTGAAGAAAGTCAGCGTAAAGTACCTTTCCCACAGACACAACACCTTGCTGAAACGAGGCGTTGAGCTCTGATCACTGGTGAACACTTGGTCTGAAGACCAGCACCTAACTGATTCCGCCACGGCACCTCATGATTTCTAGAGTACCCCTGTACAGAAAGATTGCGTCGAAACGTACCACTAACCGATTCTGCCACGGCACCTCATGATTTCTAGAGTACCCCTGTACTGAAAGATTGCGTCGAAACGTACCACTAACCGATTCTGCCACGGTACCTCATGATTTCTAGAGTACCCCTGTACTGAAAGCTTGAGTCGAAACGTACCAAGACTTCTCTTCTGCAGAGCAGTTTGACTTCCTCACACATGCACAGCATTGCAGTTTCACAACCTCTCTCTCTCTCTCTCTCTCTCTCTCTCTCTCTCTCTCACACACACACACACACACACACACACAGAGCATTGTAGTTTGACTTCCTCATACACACATTTGCACACACACCCATACAAACACACACACACACATTCACACACACACACACACACACACACACACACACACACACACACACACACAGTATTGTAGTTTCACTTCCTCACACACACACACACACACACACACACACACACACGCACAACATTGTAGTTTCACTTCCTCATACACACATTTGCACACACACACACACACACACACACACACACACACACACACACACACAGCATTATAGTTTCACTTCCTCGTATACACATTCACACACACACCCATACACACACACACACACACACACACACACACACACACACACAGCATTGTAGTTTCACTTCCTCACATACACATTCGCACACACACCCATACACACACACACACACACACACACACACACACACACACACACAATTCCAAAAGAAATACAACCTTTACGTGGGCAGGTTAAAAAACATCAGTTAACGTAACCTTTACAAAACAGAAACAATGGCAACTAACAAATGAGTAACTATGGCAACTAAGTTCTGCAAAGAGCATTATTGTTTACACTAATTCACACAGCACAATGTAACAAACAAAACAAAAACAAAAACAAAACAAAAAAGAGGGGGAAGAAAAAGTGTCATGTAGGAGGTCTTGACACGACAGTCCACACTAAAAAAAAAAAAAAAAAAAAAAAAAAAAAAATCAATCTCTTGTAGTTATCATTAATATCAGTAGAGTCAACGAAAATTTTATCACATCATGAAATTAACAACTTCATTTACAAATATGAGGTGTAAACATGAACTGTAAAAATGATAACAGAGCGTTCATTTTTGTGCTTACAGTTGAACAGTCCTGTGACACATGACAAAGGTATAAAAATGGCAACAACAACAACAAAAATGACAAAGGTATAAAAATGGCAACGTGTACAAATCACGATATGTGGATAAATAACAATGTAAGAACACTCATAATATATCCACAGCATCATAATGCCTCATTTTCAATGTATAAACACTCAAAAATATGCAATATACACAGCTATATATACATAACACAGAAATACAGTGAAATATCAGATCATTTCAGTATCGCTGAAATTGAGATTGTGGCAAATCAACGTACAATAAATTTGTACAGCTTAACAGGAAAACAATGTTTTGATTATATTTAATTCTACATAGTGTAATTTGATTACACCTAGTGGTAATGCACCCAGTTTGGAAGTGAGTGTGCATGGGTTCAAGTGCCATATACAAACCAGGATTTTTCTTCCCCCACCTACAAGACCTTCACTGGTGGGCTGGGCACTAGGTTTTTTTGGAAAAGGTTATATATTTCAAACTGTTCTTTATTAAAGTTAGCTAGCTATGTGTTAAATAGTCCGGTTGGTTGTTTATTGTAGGTCCCCACACGAACCTCTTTTCAAATAATAATCTACAGAAGTAGTGCATACAATATTTGATTATTGATAATTTTTTTTTCTGTCCTAATCCCACTTCCCCCGTCCCGCCTCTCACACACACCCTTCCAGTATTATGTTTTTTCTTTCTCCAATCACTGACACTCACCCTCTCCATTTTAGATTTTGTACTCTATCTTTTCCACATTCTCTTCTCTCTGTCCGTCTGTCTCTCTTTCTCTCTGTCTGTCTGTCTGTCTCTCTCTCTCTCTTCCTTTCTCAGTCCCCTCCCCCTTGCCCCTCTCCCCACCTCCCCTCCACCTCAACCGCCCCCTTTTCATTCGAATATACAGAAATGTTGGATTTCTAATTAATAATAACAATCATCATTATGATAGAAATGATAATAATCCAAATGATAATACATGTAATAATATCATTTATTTTCAGTCTAATATCATCATCTTAGATGAACAGACTAGAAATAAATAAACAAACGAACTAGTTTTTTTTTCCCGATAAGGAAATCCCAGGCCCTAAAGTGCAGCATGCACTTTAGCATACATGAAAGATATCCAGGGCAACAAAAAGGTTGTCCCTGGCAAAATTCTTTGGAAAAAATAAATCAGTTCAGCAATACAGCAACTACACTTGCAGATTAAAATTAAAATAAAATAAAAAAGAAGAAAAAAAAAAGTTTTGTGGGGTGCTGCATTGTGACAACACATTCTCCCCTGGGGACAGCAGCTCAAATTTCACACACAGAAATCTGGTGCGGCCAAAAATGATATATGATACAAAATAATACAATAAATTTGGAGGAAAAATCTTTTGTCACAGTACTTTTGAACCAACGTTAAAAGAGCCAGTAGTCATGAATTTCATCCAGGAGTTTTGTTTTGTTTTGTTTTCCAGGGAGTGGTTTTTTAGCATGGACTTGTTTTAGGGGGGGTGGTTGATTTTTTTTTTTTTTTTTTTCCAAGCTGAAGCTGGCTTAAAAGAGAGTACAAGATTATGTAAAAATAAATAAAAGAATCTGCAGAATATACTTATTATTTCTTTTATTCATCAGTCCTGTTCTTTTTCTGAGTAAAATCAATCATTTCAAAAACGACAAAAATGGAGGAAAACGAGAGCTCGAAAACGGCTCTTCATACATTAAAAAAAATAATAAAATAAAAATAAATTTTTAAAAAAAGACAACACTCCAAACAATCCCCCCCCCCCCACCCCTCCAAAAAAAAAGGATTATTTTCAAAGCTATTTTACTCTTTTTATTGAAAAACAAACAAAGGAACAAAGCAAAACCCCATACTGAAAGTTCACTCGTATGTACACGAGTGGGCTTTTACATGTATGACCACTTTTAGCCCGCCATGTAGGCAGCCATACTCCGCTTTGGGGCTGGGGGAGGGGGGGGGGTGTATGCTGGGTATGTTCTTGTTTCCATAACCCATGGAACGCTGACATGGATTACAGGGTCTATAATGTGCGTATTTGATCTTCTGCTTACGTATTCACACGACGGGGGTTCAGGCACTAAGCAGGTCTGCACATATGTTGACCTGGGAGATGGTAAAAACCACCACCCTTTACCCATCAGGTGCCTTCGCCATGATTCGAACCCAGAACCCTCAAACTGAAAGTCCAATGCTTTAACCACTCGGCTATTGCGCCTGTCAGCATATGGCTATGAATTTTGCTTGTTCTGATTATAATCATGATTGAACTTTTTTTTCTTTTTTTCTTTTTTTTTTTTTTTGCTGCCCCATCATCTGCACCGTTTCAGTGGCATTACTCCCACGCCGCTCATTCTAGATTCCCCCCATACACGGCCACAGTTTCAGTGTCGGCAGTCCGCAGGGAACCATCGATGTTAGGTCGCCAGGAGGCCACACACCAGAGGAGACCCTGCACTGCTGCTGAATCACTTCGGTGGTGTTCAGTGGTGCCTGTTCTGATTTAACGTCCTTAGGACACCACCTACTAAGCCCCCTACTTACGACAATAATGGCTTAGTCGCGGAGCCAGACTGAGTGAGCGTCCCTCCCAGAGCGGAGACTGCCACTACGTCCCTCAAACAACAGCCCCCCATGAATCTGCCGACACTGACGACATTGACAGGACTCACGGAAGTGGAGGGGCATCGAAACTGAGGTCACCAAGAGAGCAGGGCATGAAAGGCCACAGACTCTCATGAGTGAAGTTGGCACTGAGGAACAAATGACATGACTGGAACCCTGCAAGCAGGAAACAAGAGTGCTTCTTTCCCATGACTTGCATGGATCTGCGTAGACTCAAACTATGTGCAAGAATATACAATAACCGATTACACTGTTTACTTCAAGATTTTACTTGATGTGCACAAATTAACTGACAGAACTAAACGATGAATGTAACATCAGTACTGTTTAATCTTAAAAAAGAGCATAAAACTACTTGCTAAAAAAACTGCACATCAAATTTAAGGAATCTTCAGGACTAAATCCATTAAACAGTGTGTAATAAACCACTAGTAAAAACATATATATTCAAAGGGTCTTCAGAACTAATTTTGTTGAACACTTGATATCTCATAAACTCAACATAGTCACATAAAAATGTAAGCGTTCTGACTTTATGTCTTACAAATTCAACATATGGATGTAAGCATTTTGACTTAATATCCTACAAACTCAACATAGTCACATATGGATGTAAGCGTTTTGTCAGCAAGAATAAAACAATTCACATACCCAGCACTATCTACCACCAACATGAAACAGCATAACACAGATGAAATTAACAAAAATGTTTAAAAACAACAACACAAAAAACAAAAAAAAACTCACATAAAAATAACAACATAATCTTTAACATTATTTTTCAATTACAAAACTTTCTGTACTAAAATGATTATGATCAGGAGTGCTGAAAACAAAGGTCATCTTTCTGAGATGAATATTTCTCACATTCCACATGTCCAGAACTCTGACTGGGCCACTTCTTTCCAAAGACTGTTAAGTAAATGTGCCATTTCTTTTTGGTTCTTGTCTGTTTCTGGGTTTGACACTCGTGGCTTCATTTACATTTGGAGATGACACATCACTGACACCAAACACAAAGCCAGTATTCCACTATGCCAGCATGATACCTTGGTTTTGCATAAAGACCCCATATGCACTTGACTGTAATACTATATCATTGATGCTGTCTGTTTTTCTTGGACATGAAATTGTGAACCCCATGTTATTATGGCATGTGTGCTAATGACATTAAACAGTTTCAGTTATATCACTGATACACAGACAGAAAGGGTCTTTGCTTTCCATCTTCCATTCCGAATTCCAGTTTAGTTGTCCACATCCAAAAAATAACAAACTAGAATATAATAAAATTAAAAAGATAATGCTTGGACAAAGTAAAATAAAAGAAACACAGTTAAACATAATTAGACGTAAGAATTTTTTCTGACATTTATCAACAATTATTACAAACAATTATAAAAAAAACTTTAGACAATTCGTTTATACAGCAACAGTGTCTGTAGCTGAGTAATAATTCTAGCAAAGAAAATAATCTTCCTAGATTTGAGGAAAGAAATCTTTCACCTTTTGGGGCTCACTCTGAGGATCATTTCTCTAAAATAAAAAAAAATAAAACGCCCATTTATTTAAGACTGAAAAAAAAAATCTAGACCATCTGAAAAGGTCTGCAAAACACACGAGTCCCCTTCCTCTTGTTTTTTATCTCGTATTTCCAGTGACCATGTATGTTTGTGTGCATAATTTTGTATGCATGTGTGTGCACACATGAAATAGTTTTATCATCAAAAAGCCGTGTATATTAACTCATTTCAAGGAATAGTTTTGCATTCAAAAAAAGAAAAGAAAAAAAATATATATCAGAAAACAATTTTTATCAAACATGATTAAATGAACAGAAATATCAAATACATACAAAATTCAAAAAGGGCAAAACAAACCACAACATCATGCCGCTGGCACGCAGAATATTAATCAGCATGATATAGCATGCGCTGCAGGCGTACCTTTGCAATACCCTCGAGTTCAAGGAACCAGCATTCACAAAAGGGTATGGATTATATTCTTGACATACCAATGCTTCCCTGCATTCATTCATTCATCTATAGATGTCAACAGTCCATTCCATGACTCTCTCTCTCTCTCTCTCTCTCTCTCTCTCTAATAAAACCTAAGGATAGATGTTTTCGCAGCCTACAAGTGAAGAGAGAAATCCACCTTGACAGCAAAACAGTTACACATACAGACAGGAAAAAAGAAATGAATATATATATATATAGAGAGAGAGAGATAGAGAGAGAGCGAGAGAGAGACAGATTGATATATATATAGAGAGAGATATATATATAGTAGTTCTTAACTATGTAATGGGCGGCGCTGCCCAAACTTCACACTGAAAAACTGATCTTTTTGTGACAAGAAAGTATGTACATGTATACGATACAATACAGTACAGTTCACAAGTTACAAAAGCTGCCAGGAAATGAGGGACATGGCAACGATGTCATCCGCGAACAAGAGCCCGCTTATGAAAAACACACAAGCACAGGAGGAGGAAGTTCCGCCCAACAAGCCGGACGTTGGACTTGATGAATCGTGTAGGAAACTCCCTGGGTCTCATGACCGGAGTGAAGGCTGGTTTGGTTTGTTGGTGGGTTGTTTTTTTGTGTGTGCATGGGTTGGACATCTGCTCTCTCTGTGTTTTTGGATGTGTTGTGTGTTCTTTAACTGTTGTGTGTGTGTGTGTCACGTGTGTGGGGGGGACGGGGGAATGGGGGAGGGCAGGGGGGTGTGTGGGTGGAGGGGTGGGGAAGGTGGAGGGTGTTTTTCATTTGCATGCCTTTTGTATTATGTTGTATTATCAAGTAGTAATTCTGACCCTGTACAGGGCAGGACTGGATGATTTAAAAAAAAAAGCAAAAAAAAAAGCACACAACTGCTTGGGTATTATCTTCAGAAATAATTATCAGTCAACTACGCACATATGGTTGAGCATCTCTCTCTCTCTCTCTCTCTCTTGATATATATGTATCTATGTGTGTGTGAGAGAGAGAGAGAGAGAATCAATCTGTATGCTTTCATGCCTCCTTGAAACTGAAACTGACCAGGGGAGTGTTATGGTGACAGCAAATCAGGATGTTTATCGGGCAGGCTATTGTTCACAAACCGTTACACATTGTATGCGACACAGTAACCTGTTCACTGTACTGTTATCACATTTTATCCGTGTCCTTAAAAAGGCTCACTGATCAACAGGTTGTTAAGCATGAAACAGTTCAATTTAGCAGACTTGGATGTATCAATAAAAGTTAATACAAGTATTCAAATATCCAAAAAAAACAAAACAACAACCAACAAACAGACCACAAAAAAAAACCCCAACAAACTAAATACTCAGAGAATGTGTGTGTGCATGTGTGCGTGCATGTTCATGAATGTGTGTGTGTGTGTGTGTGTGTGTGTGTGTCCATGTGCGTGTTGCAAATAAATTTCCCTGTCTATTCTTGTGGACCTTTTCATAAAAACAAACACGGGCTAACCAGCTGTCCTTACAGGCTAAAATATTGCTAATCACTGTAAAATGATCCACTACAACCAACAGGATTTTTAGGTGGGAAAATAACACACCAAACCAAACAAAAAAAGATTAATTACATCAAGTATGATTTTGAAAAAAAAAACTACACCGTACTAAAAAAGAAAAATACAAAAGAAAAAACAAAACAAAAATATAGGAGCAGCGCAGTCAGAAGACTGCTGTTTGACAAATGACAGTTCAAGAAGCAATGAGATCAAGATGCATCTTTTATCTTCAGAAACATAGTTTTGGAATTCCATTTATATATAGCCATGTCAAACATCTACAGTTTGACATTAAGTTCAATTCATGTCAAAACTTGCCAAACTTCTACTGCTTGACATTGAGTTCAATTCATGTCAAAACTTGCCAAACTTCTACTGCTTGACATTGAGTTCAATTCATGTCAAAACTTGCCAAACTTCTACTGCTTGACATTGAGTTCAATTCATGTCAAAATTTGTCAAACATCTACAGTTTGACATTAAGTTCAATTCATATCAAAACTTGTCAAACATCTGCTTGACATTGAGTTCAATTCATGTCAAAATTTGTCAAACATCTACAGTTTGACATTAAGTTCAATTCATATCAAAACTTGTCAAACATCTGCTTGACATTAAGTTCAATTCATGTCAAAACTTGTCAAACACCTACTGCTTGACATTAAGTTCAATTCATGTCAAAATTTGTCAAACATCTACTGCTTGACATTAAGTTCAATTCATATCAAAACTTGTCAAACATCTGCTTGACATTAAGTTCAATTCATGTCAAAACTTGCCAAACATCTACTGCTTGACATTAAATTCAATTCATATCAAAACTTGTCAAACATCTGCTTGACATTAAGTTCAATTCATGTCAAAACTTGTCAAACACCTACTGCTTGACATTAAGTTCAATTCATGTCAAAATTTGTCAAACATCTACAGTATGACATTAAGTTCAATTCATATCAAAACTTGACAAACATCTACAGTTTGACATTAAGTTCAATTCATATCAAAACTTGTCAAACATCTACAGTTTGACATTAAAGTCAATTCATATCAAACCTTGTCAAACATCTACTGCCAGAACATCCGTATTTATGAAATTGATTCCCACATGTATCCCAATCCAGTTTCAAAGAACGAGAAGCATCAGCAACACTTACTGAATGTGAATTCTGATTCAGCATGTGAGATCACAGGCAACAACTGCATATTATATATATATGAATCAAAACTCTGACAAAAATCACAAGAATGGTAACAGTGAGCAAAACCGGTGTTTGTTTGTTTTTTTAAATGTAAGAAAGCTGTGAAGCAAAGTCTTTGTTCCATGTCCCAGACGGGCGCAATAGCCGAGTGGTTAAAGCGTTGGACTGTCAATCTGAGGGTCCTGGGTTCGAATCACGGTGACGGCGCCTGATGGGTAAAGGGTGGAGATTTTTACGATCTCCCAGGTCAACATATGTGCAGACCTGTTAGTGCCTGAACCCCCTTCGTGTGTATATGCAAGCAGAAGATCAAATACACACGTTAAAGTTCCTGTAATCCATGTCAGCGTTCGGTGGATTATGGAAACAAGAACATACCCAGCATGCACACCCCCGAAAACGGAGTATGGCTGCCTACATGGCGGGGTAAAAACGGTCATACACGTAAAAGCCCACTCGTGTGCATACAAGTGAACGCAGAAGAAGAAGTAGTTCCATGTCGCATCACACATACAGGTGATTGTAGACATCCGGAGCCAGTTGCATTGCTCGGATGGAAAGAACCTAATATGGTCGTTATCCGCTACTAACTGTGTGCGGTATGGAACTGACCAATGGCATAGTTCGGTTAATGTAGGCTGGCTTTCAGTCCACGTGTAACTATCAAAAAGTTAGAACCAAGCAATGCAACTGGCTCCTGGATACAGTATCAGTTTTCACACCTGAATGATCCTTTGAAATGAAATGAATGAATAAGAAAGGTAGGAGAGGAGGGTTGAGTTGTATGGTAAACTGGGGGAAGGTAGATGGAGAGTGGAATCAGTCAACGATTATTTCACATTTAAACAGAAGCACTGTTTAAAGAAAATTACTTGACGGACTTTGTAAATGGGGGAAGTTGATACTTCAACAAGACAGACAACTGATACCGAATGCAAAAAGTCAAGAACATCGACATCCTCAGTGACTGTCGATGACACACTTTTGTGGAAGTAAGGCGTAAGTTTGATAAAAACCTAACAAAATGCACACTGACCACCATCAGACATTTTCTTTGAAGTGTGAGGTGACCAGTTCAGAGTGTCCTGTAACACTGTTTTCTACAAGGAAATATTGTAATGAAGAGATCCAGTATTTATTCTTGATACAGATTTGGCACAGTTTTGTCTGTTCCTCTGTATTACTAGATGAAGCACTTGATTTTATACATCTATACATTATACATCTCTCTCTCTCTCTCTCTCTCTCTCTCTCTCTCTATATATATATATATATATATATATATATATATATATTTATATATATGGATGGAGAGAAAGAGAGAATATAGATATATACAGAGAGATATATGTGTGTGTGTGTGTGGAGAGAGGCAGTAGAAACCCTAATATCAACATTCATGCCCACCTCCCTCCTCCTCCTCCTCCTCCCCTACTCCACCACCCTCCCCATGCCAATCCCCCACTCAAGCACCACAGGAAATGACTTGTAGCCATCGCTCATTTTGTAACATTCATATCTCCTGTAACTCTAGATGACTGTCACTCTCATAACCCTGGTAACATCCTCCCTCCCTCAAACAAATCCTGTTTTGTATTTCTACATCTATCTGTAAGGAATAAGGTTTGGGACAGAATAGACTAAACTGTCCATAAGTAACATGGTTGTTTAAAAAAAAAAATTTTTTTTAATGCATGCATATATACAAGAACTGATTTT
This sequence comes from Babylonia areolata, assembly GCF_041734735.1. Classification (NCBI taxonomy): domain Eukaryota; kingdom Metazoa; phylum Mollusca; class Gastropoda; order Neogastropoda; family Buccinidae; genus Babylonia; species Babylonia areolata. Next base: position 8,938,302 of record NC_134887.1, read on the forward strand.
CATAACAGCTTTTTTGCTTCTATTCATTCTCTCATTCTCAGCAGTTGTATCCATTTATACACAGAGTTCTGCAAAGATTTGCAGAGATGACTTAAAATAAGTTTCCAAAAAAGAAAAGAAAAAAAGAAATCAATGAATGAAAGAAATAATGAAATAAATTTACATCACAGCTGAATTTGGTCCCCAAGTATCTAAATTTCAAATTATTATGGTTGATGACCTGCACAGCAGAATTCATCCCCAAAGATGTATATATATATATATATATATATATATATATATATATATACGAACATGATGGTGAGAGCCATGAGACGAGAGAGAATCAGAGTACACTTGTATAACTTGTGTGATGATGATGATGATGGAATGACAGGGAGAAAGATGGACAGAGACGGGAAGGGAATGTGTGGTGGTTGGGGGGGGGGGGGGGGGCGAGGGGGGAGACCAGGGGGGCCGGGGCGGGGGGGGAGGTTAGAGTGAAGGATCATGGCTGTGAGGTAGAAAGAAGGGAGGTGGGGGGGCGGGGCTGTAGGCATGGAGAGGGTGCAGGGGAGTTGGTGGGAGGAAAGAGGAAAACAGAACTGTTGGGATAACTTCATGCGACCGAAGGAGCCCCGTTTAGAGAGGGGGGGTGGGGGGTGGAGATGAGGAAGGTTGGGGGGGGGGGCGGGGGAGGGCGGCGGGGGAGGGAACAAAGAACCACTGTTTGTGAACCTGGAATGAGTCAAAGAAACAAAAAAACAACCTCAAAAAACCCAAGACATTATCACTACACTGCTAGAGACAAAAAGATCCACCACTAAGAGTTATGCTTGTGTGCCAAGCGCATGATGGACCAATGAAAAGTACTCGTGCTATCCAAATGGACCAATGAAAAGTACTCGTGCTATCCAAATGGACCAAGGAAAAGTACTGTTAGCATTACCATCCAAACAGACAAGGGAAAAGAACTGTCAGTATTAATTACTATCCAAACGGACCGAGGAAAACTACTATTACTATCCAAATGGACCGAGGAAAACTACTATTACTATCCAAATGGACTGAGGAAAACTACTATTACTATCCAAATGGACCGAGGAAAACTACTATTACTATCCAAACGGACCGAGGAAAACTACTATTACTATCCAAATGGACCGAGGAAAAGCACTGTTAGCATTACCATCCAAACAGACCGAAGGAAAAAAAGTACTTCTTACTGTATGGTGTCCAATAAACAAGAAAAACGAGCAACTGATTCACCATGTCTATGACTCCCCTCTCTTCCCAGCTCCCCCCCCCCCCCCCCTCCCCCCTCACTCCTACTGCCCCGGACACAGCTCCCCAATGTATCAAAGATGTGAAGCACATCGCCATGATCAAACAACACTGTCGCGGTGATAGAGCAGACAGCACACGGTGCAAAGTACAAGGTCAAAGGCCCCATAGCCTTTTACAGCCATCGGGACAGTAAATTCAAACCCACTGTGTCGCTAGGGCTTTGGAATTTAACCCTTTCACCGCCAGTCAGTTTAGAGTGCAAATTAACCTTGTGCAGGAACCACAGAAAAGATGGTGTCTAAGAACAGCTGGGGATTCCCCTGTGATGAGTTGAAAAAAAAAAGGCCAATCATACCACTGAAAATTAAGAGCATTAGGTTAATGCACAAAAGGCCAATCATCTGGTTGCATTTCAGTGACATGGGTGCTTTACCTAGCTGGTGCCGAAATGTGACCATGGCGGTGAAAGGGTTAAGGAAGCCAGGGCGCCCAACCCTTTCCTTCTACTGACTTCGACTTTACAAAACTGAAGTGGGGTACCTGTTCACACCTGACTGAGTGGAGTGAGGAAAATCAGAGTTAACTCACTCAGTACGGCCAGTCCTCTCTTCTCCTCTGCACACACCCCTCGGATGTCCAGTGGGTGTCTGAATGACCCAACCTTTAGCTTCCGTCGTCAGAATTGTGGTATTCTTTGTCAACATTCACCTCTTCAGTATAAGAGCCTTCCGCTTGCAATGTTTTGATGATGGTAATTGGGGTGAAACGCTGTTAATGTCGTCTCTTTCGCCATTCGTATGGAGAGAGTTAACTGCCTTTTCCCAAAGGGCACACCACCATGCAGGAACAGAGATTCGAATCCTGTTCATCGGTGAACATTGGATCAGGAGTCTGATTCTGTCATGGCACCTCTTTCAGATGGCCTTTAAATGGCATATTCTGAATTCACTATGGATGGCTTTTACTTGATGTTTATGTATTCTACATCCTTTTACATATTTTATATGTGGGGCAATCTAGCTGTCTCGCGAACCAACCTGAATTTGATAAATTTGATACCGTTTGTGGATGTGTGTGAGTTGGGTGGGGGTTATTATTATCACTATTATTATCATGATAATATCATATCATATACATATATTACTGTTTTGAAGATTTTCTATCAATTGATAGTCATCCAAGGTAATAAAATCCTAACAGTTTCGATTCCTTTTTGGAACTTTGGTTCTGTTTTACAAAATAACTTTTAATAGGAAAAAACACACACAAAACAAAACAAAAAACAAAACAAAAAAACAACAACAACAACAGAACACTGTGGTTCAGAAAACTGTTTTTTAAAATGTGTATATCTATACTATGAAAAAAAAAGTTGTAAACAATCAGCATATATGCTAAAATGTTTTCAGTTTGATCACCAGACATAATTATCAAATCAGGAAACGTCCACCCTTTACACCAGTACTTGGAAAAAAAAAGTTAAAAACTCGAGATCACTATAAATTATGTTTACCTTCACCATGGTCTCCGTAAAGATACTATTAATTACAGGTATGCATAAGGAGGAAAACACACATGCAATAATCTATACGGTGAATCTTTCATGTATGCTAAAAAATCCCCAAGAACTATGTGCATAGAATGTCTTATGAAATGAACATAGAAGTGGTATTTTGAATAAAACTACTCCAGAGGTTAAAGCAAACACATTCTTAATAGATTAATTTGCTCTGCTTTTTTGTTTCTTACATAAGCATACTTTTTTCATTCAAGGCTTTTGTTTTGGCTTGCTTGGACATTCCGATAAGGTTTTCAAGAAAACAAAGCCCATTGTCAGTAAATGAGGGACAAACTTTAATTTCCTTTTTTATATTTACAACTATGGAGATTTTGTCTTTGCTTCCTTAAACATTGTTTTAAAATACCCCCTTTGACAGTAAACTGTCATTTTTTCCAATCAACAAAAATGAGAAAGAGAGAGACTGAAATTTTTTTTTTCTTTTTTTTTCTCCCATATTCTTCCCAAAACAAAAGGCAGTGGAGAGAGAAAAAGAGAGAGTAAGATTCAGATTCCACCAATTAAATCACCTCTTACAAAATGTATACATCCCACTAAAAATAAAACGTTAAGTCCCATAGTCTTTTTCTGACATCATGGCGGTGAATTCATATTTATCCACTGCATCTAAGAATCAGCATAGGAAGACGGGGCCAAATCCTTTCTGTCCACCATTTTAATCTTCCCCAAGTGAAGTCGGGTACCCATTCATTCCAACCTGGTGGAATGAGGAAAATCAGAATAAAGTGGTTTTCCCCACGGACACCACCACCATGCCGAAACAGGGGGACCTTGAACCCTAATCACTGGTGGATCAGAAGTCCCAACGTAAACCTAACCGATTCTGCCTGGGCGCCTCCCATTCCACTAGTCAAATATAATGGTGACCCTGAAGATGAACTTCTGGCACGTCTGGCCATTGTAGTAGCGGCACTTGCGCTTGGCTTCGTGAGGCTTGACGTTGTAGCCATCCTCCACCAGGTCGGTTTCCAAGCAGCGCACAAAGTTCTCCTCGTCGGCCGCCGACTCCCACGGACCCACAATGACGTGCGCCTGGTCCGCGATGCACGCGTGCAGGGTGTTGAAGTTGTGCGCTTTGGGCACAAACTCCTTCCGGAAGGCGTAGATGTTGACCTCGCCCACGCGGTTGACGGAAGCGTTGACGATGGCTGTGCGTATGACCAGCTCCCGCACTTCGGCGTAGTTGGGGAACTGAGCTTTCTGCGCCTCCCTCACTGTGTAGGCGGCGATTTCCGGCCTCAGCGACAGCTTGTCCACCAGCTCATGCAGGCCGTAGTAGTTGGCATCTCTGTAGACCATGAGCGTGTCCTTTTTCTCTGGAAGGCTGCCGTTCCTCAGAAACTCCAGAATCTGGCCGAAGATGTGGCCGTTGCTGTCCAGGAAGTAGTTACCATCCTTGTCTTGGTCCACCTGGTGGCGGCCGCTGAACATGGCCGCCAGCATGGAGTCGGAGTACTTGAGGAGTGTGGAGAGTCGGGTCATGTACAGGTGCCCCCCCACGTTGAGGCGGATGATGGGCGGGAAGGGGGCAGCTGATGACCCGTCTCGGCTGGAATCTTTGGTCTGCAAAGAAGAGCATTTAAAAAATATTTTCACATCTTAATTCAACAAAAATTCAGAGCAAATCCGCAACATATAGTTTACTTTATATGGTCTTACTGTATACAAAGTGAATACAATACACAATACCATATTTATGGTTTTCTTCAGTTATGGTTTTATTTTGCTAATTCATTCTCCCATCACCTGCTGATTCTTCTCTTATTGCTCTCTGTCTCTCCCTTCATATCTGGGAGCAAGACCCATTTCACAGGATAATGTGTTCTAGCCCTGAACTACTTCGGGGAAGAAGCCTTAGAAATCAAGATCTCTATCTCCAGCCTCAGGGAAAATAGATTTAAATAACTCACTTAATCAAGCAACATAGAACATTTAGTTTCATTGTAAACATTTTTTCAAAACACACACACACACACACACACACACACACACACACTCACACACACACACTCACACACACACACACACAACAACACACATGCATGTACATACTAATTCATCTGTAAATGCTAATTACAGCACCAGAAATGGATAAAACTGGGGATACAAATTTTTAAATACTGTTACTCAGTGACACTTTTTAAAATAAGACATAAGTTTTCTAAGGGCTGTAAAATATTCATACCCACACCTAATCCTAACAACCCTTTAATCCTGAAAAAAAAAATTAAGTCCTAATGAAAATCATATTTTTTGTCTTGAAAAAAGCAGTGCAAAACAAATTAAACATGTAAAATATTCTTCGAAAATCTACTGATGTGGTCAACCTATAAATGATAATAGAAACAATAGATTTCAGATTACAAAACTGAAAGTCCTGCATTCAAACAGCCCCCACCCCCGCCCACCTCCCCCATTACTCCCCACCCTTTTTTTTTTTCAAGAACAAAATATAGCAATGTTGCTATGTACTCTGTAAATATAGAAAATAATATAAATACAACATAATACATAACAGCACATCATATCAATGATACTGTAAATAACAGCACATTGTATCAATGATACTGTTGATACTGTAAATAACAGCACATAATATCAATGATACTGTAAATAACAGCACATTATAATTTATATCGATGATACTGTTGGTACTGTAAATAACAGCACATTATATCAATGATACTGTTGATTCTGTAAATAACAGCACATAATATGGTTTACAACCTGTGGTTCTCTAACGCGGCCAGTCGGACTGTCTACCATTTTCTTCTCCTTTTGGATGAAGTGGAGGATCTAAATGTCTGGAAATCAGTCCCACATTGGTTAAAGACTGTGGCTGGCAAAATGGGGGGAAAAAAAGAAGAAGAAAAAAGAAAAAAAAGAAGACAGACAGGCAGACAGAAACAGCTGGAGTGATCAGGACAGCTAGGATTGAGGAGGCTGGGGGTGGGTGGATACTAGGCTTTAAAGAGGACACAAAGTGCAAAAGCATCATGCTCTAAGAACCTGGCAAATGGGTAAATAATTGCATTACCATGAAAAACAACAGTAATGGGCTTAATTGGCTCTCAAGAAAGGAAACAAAAAGAAATCAACTGTGTGACGTCACATCGACTGAGCACAAAGCCAACTGTCCAGAATTGCTCTGTTTCAAACAACAGTGGGAAACAACAGATGTTAATTCTGTGATTCAGAGTACACGCCCGTCACGTTTATTGTTCTCAAAAGCCATGACAGTGTTTCTACATGGGCACTCACAACTTTGTCAGTCTTGTTGATGTTTCAGCCGCTTGTTTTAACTCTTCTTCTATTAAATTGGGTTCAAATTTGTATCGAACTAAGCCCAAATCCAATTCAACACAGAACTTGAACAGTGTTTTTTTTCTTTTTCTTTTCTTTCCCAATGTTCTTGCACAGTATTTTTTCAGTTTTTGCACAGTATTTTTTCAAACAAATTTGTTTTGGCGTGTTTCTGTGTTCTTGCACTGTATTTTTTTTTAGGTTTTTTTTTAATTTTTTTTTTTACAAATTTGTTTTGGTGTTTCTGAAGTCAGCCCAAAGCGAAAGTGAATCTCCAGACTTGTAATGTCAAAACCATATGTAAAATGGCAGCCTCTGTGACAACTTGAAGCATGACATTTAAATTAAAAAAATTCTCAACATACACTATTCATTTAATGTAAAAAGTATTGGATGAGCCATAGCTACCTCAACTCTATCTATTAAACCATAAAGCCAAATCACTTAGTGAAAGCAAACTCTTGACCAGATAAAACCAATCTGAGAGAATGAAGACATCTGGAGACATCGCATGGGTGAGCCAGATGAAAATACCTTTGTAGTGGGTGGCATTCCAGTATGACAGCAGAAGTTACATATATATATACAAAACCAAAAAAAGTTAATTGATAATGAAGCTATCATTCAGGCATGATCAACATGTAAAATCAATGAAGACTTGTTATGCTGCTAGCAGTCTGTATCTTACATGCACAAAATAAATCTTTGATTTTGATCTACCATGCAGTTACTGAACTCTTATCACATATGTTTACATATAAACTGTAATGTTATTCTGTAATACTGTTTCAATGTTTTCATATCAATATTCACCGTCTATCGGGGCACAAACCAAGTCACAAAAACACACATTAAATTTTAATTAATAATTGATCTCTTACTCGTATATCTGGGCACAAACCAAGTCACAAAAACTCACATTAAAATTTAATTAATAATTCTCTGACAAGTCACATTTATAAACACACATACAAGCCCATGTATACACATGCGTAAAGTATTTCCTAATCACCATTAATAAAATAAGATGTAAACTTTTCACACCAGAGGCCATCAAACACAAAAACACAACAGCCTTTGTTTGGGAAATGATACCATTCGTCTGAAATAAAGTAAGTTCGATCGAGTCTTCCATTGTCTTGCACTCGTGTTGCTGACCGTGTTATTTACTGTGGATTCAAAGCAAAACCAAACCATATCATAACCTTGACATATCTACCTGTTTAGTGCTGTTGATGCGCTTTACCATACACAGCATTTACATGTGACAATGTCTTACATTGGCACTGTGATCCTCACACGGAGGCTTAATTAAAACGCTGCGATTACTGCCTTCATACGGATTTACTTTTGTTTTCAACCACCTGTTGCAAGTGTTTAAGTCCACTGACTTACTCTTTCAGATCCACGACCACTGTCACGATCCAGCGCTGTCCTAATAAAAACTGGATCCTCTCTCAGTTGCTTCAACCGAGGCACTGGCAGTTGTCGAACAGTGATGATTTCTTCCACCGAGTCCGTCGACTCGGCATCGCTCTTGTCAGACATGTTGATCGTCGCGACGTTCACAGCATTACCCCCCTTGGCAACTGTGGCGAATATGAGGGAGTTGGCTAGCCAAGGCCCACGCTTTGGGTCATCTATTTTTACGTGGGCCAGTTCATCATTATGTGGTGCCGACTGCACTTTAGTCGAATGATAGCAGGGCAAAGGTCCATCATGGAGAACTCTAAGATGGTTGCAGTGAACAGTTTGAGACAGGGATACAAGCATTCCCATACCATTTACCCGTTGCCAGCACAGCCATCCAGGAGTGTCGGGTCCGTAGATAATTTCAGATTTCTGTGTGGTTCGCAGGATAGCTTAAAAAAAGATCCTGCGGTGTTCAGATCAGCGAAGCCAGACAACGTTTCGGAGACAGATTTACGTGCTATCAAGTATCAGCTGGGCATTAAATGCATTGTTGACTGTCGTTCAAAGCATGAGTACCAGAAGAGCCATAAGGCAACCCGTCTGGATGCGGAGTACCAGCTGTACACTGTAAAGCTGCCCTTCGGTAGAAACTTCCGACATGACGAACCAGTAACAGTTGAACCAGTTACCACAGTGGAGACGGGACCCTCCGATTACAGACATTATCTGATAGACTTTTTCACTGCTTACTACATTCTGAAAATCATCTGCAGATTGCCGTGGTACATAAAGCTGTACTCCATTTTTGTCTACCTCTATGACAGCTTTTGTTGCACAGGGTACAAAAACTTTATTCGTCTGATTGCGCAAACGGTAATAAATAAGACAGGCTTGGTTGGGCAGTACAAAGATATGATTGACTTCAGCCAAAGAAGTATATGTGCAGGTATGCATAATTTGTTCATATTTATTGTATCTTCTGCCTTCATTGGATGGCATTGGTCATACATTGAGCATTGAAAATGTATTGTTAATATGCTTAAGTGGGAGGGGTGCATTGAACTCAACTGGAACACTAAAAGTGCTGTTGTTGCTGTTGTTACTTTAATTGTACAGGTATATCAAAGACATCTCACACACACACACTCGCACACGCACGCACGCACACACATGCACATGAACAATGTAAACAAAAAAAACAAAAAAACATCCAGCAAATAAATTGTATGTGTTTAAAACCATACACACACACACACACACACGCACGTATGCACGTACACATGCATGCACGCAATAAGACAATATTGTACAACAGTATAAACAAATAAAAACATCCAACAAATAAATCATATATATATATCTTTTTTTTATGTAAAATGCGCACACACACACACACACACACACACACACACATCAATACAATAGGCATTTTCCTATAAATCACACAGTATATTTCTCATGATCAGTTTGTGATTTAAAAAAAAAAAAAGTGCCTCATATGATCAGACAGGTTGCATCACTTAATGTTTACAAAATTACTATTCTTAGAAAAATGGACTAAAGGGTCACATGTGCTCCTTGACCGTTGGGATCTGCATGACGTTAGACACAGACATTACACGGCGGTTTCTCTGAAGACTTGGTTTCGTGATGTCCATTTGTGGGTGCTGATGAACTTCTTGAAAGAAGTGAACATTTTTAATCAGATCTGAAGGTTTTAAACTATGGAAGGTTTTTAAACTTAGAATGGAAAGCTTAAAGCGGTGATTATTTTTTACTGGATTTAAAAAAAAAATTTTTTTTTACCCTGACTTGTAATAGGTATCAACGTGGTGATAGCCTTGAGATGGCCTCAGTGGTTGGCAAGGCTCTAAGTCTAAGCACCATAATTTGATTTGATTTGATTTGATTGACTAAAGGGTCATTACTGTCCAGCATGTATGCATTTCTCAAAAACTCAAAAGATTGGACTGTAATTTTACTGTTCCACAGAACATGGAAGAACACAGTGACTGCAATGGTCTTGTTCTCCAGTGTTGGTTGGAATGGCCAGTACAGTATAAATTAAGAACCACAAGACTGCTGCCTGTGCAGCTTCTCTTCCTGACCAGTGAAAAGTTTAATTGTTCTGTGAAAACAGAAGATTATTTACGTGGCCTGATACTATTGTTGATAGAGGAAGGCAGTTTTCAGCATCTGTCCAGTTAAATGTGGTTTTATTCATCAATGCGAGATGGCACATAAACTTTGGGTGACGTTAATTGTTTTCAGTTTTCAGCGTTCATCCAATTAAATGTGGTTTTAATTACACATACTTTATTCATCAAGGCAAGATGGCACAGAAACTTTGGGTGACGTTAATTGTTTTCATCGTGAGTTAATAATCGGGCTACTTCTGACAGAACAAACAGTGAATGTTTTAACAAAGTTCAGATAAAAACCTAGACATTATTTTCAAAGAACAATTTTTATGACAGACCAAAAGGCAAGGGCAGCAGGTCTGATTGAGGATAACTTGTTTCCCTTTGTGTGTGCGTGTTTCTGTATGTAGCTGTTAACAGTGTTATGCTTGGTGAATATTGACATTCAGTATTGTGACACTAAGAAAGATGAAAATCCCAATATACTAGCTTCTCGAGTCAAATCACACTTGTCTGAAACGTACCCCCACCTCTTCAGAATATATACAGATGGTTCTCTTCTAGAAAATCAGTTTGCTGGTTCTGGATGTGCAATTCCTGCTTTGGAAATTGAAAAGTCATATCATATTGGAAAGGGCTTGTCAATTTTTACAGCTGAATTAATTGCCGTCCTTATGGCATTAACATATCTAATTGATATGCCCCTAGATTAATGTTTTATTTTGTGTTGATTCAAAATCAGTTCTGCAGTCTATCAAATCAGGTTGTACGAACATTAATTATAACATCATTTTTGAAATAAGATTTTTGATTCACTGTATTCAAATGAGATGAACTAATATTAAAATGTGCTGGATTCCCTCACACTGTGAGCTTTTCTCTAATGAACGTGCAGATCATCTTGCACAGCTTGGAGCTAAAAACGTTTCAAATGCAATTGAACTTCCTCATCATTTATCATCATCTGAAATGTGTAATATTGTTGAAAGAAATATGCAAAATTCCTTTCTGTCTTTAGAAGTTAACACTTCTGCCTTATTAAATGCTAAAAAAAAAACTGGCAGGGCTGTTAAGAGCATGGCATTTAGGTTATTACTAAATGCCCCATACACAAAATGTTGTGAAAATATTAAATGCATTTGCAAGGAACGTTTAACGGTAGAGCATGTTTTAACCCGCTGTTTAGTAATGAAACCTTTTTTGCCTCCAGAAATTACGGAACACGAGTTACCCATTTCAAATATTAACATTTTTTGAAAAAAGTTATATATTTCAAACTGTTCTTTATTAAAGTTAGCTAGTTATGTATTAAATAGTCCAGTTGGTTGTGTATTGTAGGTCCCCACATGAACCTCTTTTCAAATAATAATCTACAGAAGTAGTGCATACAATATTTGATTATTGATAATTTTTTTGTCCTAATCCAGCTTCCCCCGTCCCGCCTCTCACACACACCCTTCCAGTATTATGTTTTTTCTTTCTCCAATCACTGACACTCACCCTCTCCATTTTAGATTTTGTACTCTATCTTTTCCACATTCTATTCTCTCTCTCTATCTCCCAATCTCTCTCTCTCTCTCTTCCTTTCTTAGTCCCTTCCCCCTTGACCCCCCCACCCCCCTCCACCTCAACCACCCCCCTTTTCATTCGAATATACCGAAATGTCAATTTCTAATTAATAATAACAATCATCATTGTGATAGAAATGATAATCATCCAAATAATAATAATAATATCATTTATTTTCAGTCTAATATTATCATCTTAGATGAACAGACTGTAAATAAATAAACGAAACTTGGGGAAGTTTATTGCTGTGTCCAACAATTCACTTGCTTCATCAGTGTGTTGGCAGTTTAATTTTCTCAAGGAGACACCACTGCGTTCTGATACATCTGTATAAACTATACCAGATCTGCCTGGCAGATGCCTGACCAGCAGCATAACTAATGTGTTGATTCAGGCCCTTGAGTGCATTTGTTGTACACACATGCAACGTCTATCAGAGTGGATTTCGTTGACATAGTTTTACCAGAGGATAACAGTTGCGTTGCCACAGGTTCTTTTTCAGTGCACCAGTGTTGCGCATGGGACCTCAGCTTTTTGTCCCACCCAAATGACTAATACACTCACTTTAATTTTCCACTTAAAACTTGGGGAGAAAGGGCCAGACCGAGATTCGAACCCAGACCTTTACGGACAGACACTGTATTAGCAGACAAGTGCATTAACCATTGTGCCAGCTTTCTCCTGTTGGGCTTGGTAAAGTTGGTTGGTTGCTGTTTCCAGCCACTTCTCTTGCATCCGTGGCTGAAACAGTTGATGACTGTGTCGACAGCTCTGAAGCTGCTGAGCAGAAAGGACCAGCTGCCGGCCCTGGTCAACTGCGCACACGGCAAGGACCGCACGGGCATCGTCAGTGCTCTGGTGCTCTACTGCCAGGGGAAATCCATTGAGGAGATTGTTGCTGACTACGCCCTCTCTGAGGTGAGTGAGCATGTGGTGACATCGTCATTGCTGGTGGGTTAAATTCACACATGTATGTCACTGCAGACCTGTACAAGTTAACTTGTGCCACGATTACTTCCCCTGTGGACCAGGTATGTGTAAAACTGTTCTAGTTTAGTTTATTCTTACTTGGTACAGTTGGTAACTTTCTATTCTAAGCTGAACCATTGACAGACTCTGGAAACGGAGAAAATGAAAGGTTGTTTGACCAGTCAAATAAACAATTCTCAGCTTGATTTTCACTGAGTTATTTTCTCAAAAAATATCATCGTTGACGTAGGAAAAAAGGAGACTTGCTGCAAAACAAGCATTTAGGCTGTTTATGAATTATGACAGCTGTGATGAAGATGATAGTGGTGGTTTCATTGATGAAAGTGACATTCACTTCCCAACCCTTCCTGAAAGCTTGGTGACATTGTGTTTTGAAATAAGTAAGTTACAGCCGTTTTAGTGAACCACTTTTTTTTAATATATAATAAACTACATGTAGAGCTACTCCAGGGAGATGTAGCAGGCACGTAGTTGTGGGGTAGAAAGGGTTAAACATAAAGGGTAAAACTGAAAGTTCAATAGCCTTATAATTAACAAAAAATGAGGCCAGGAGATGAAATGATTAACAAATAATAAAGAGTGGTGACTCTCTCCATTCACAAGGTACACAACTTCAAGTCAGTGCTGCTTATGCTACCAATTCAGCTAGCACACAGGTAAGTAAAAGGTACACTGGAACAAACCCAGACACTTCCTCAAAAAGGAAGCGCCAGGGCCTGTCCTCATACCGATCATTTGACATGTGCACACAGCAGCAAAGACAGAAGAAATGTGCAAACACAAATTAGCTTTTATTCAAGACTGGCATAGCCTCTCTGATCCTGAACAACCCACACAGAACACATGGACAATACAGAACTGACTTAAGTTGTGTACCTTGTGAATGGAGAGAGTTACCACTCTTTACTATTTGTTGTTCAATAGCCTTATAGTTATATAGCCATCGGGGCAGTGAATTCATATCCACAGTGTCTAGAGTTTCACATTGCTGCATAGGAAGGTGGGGCCCAGTCCTTTCCTTCTGCTGATTTAACTCTCTCCATACGAACGGCGAAAGAGACGACATTAACAGCGTTTCACCCCAGTTACCATCATCAAAATATTGCAAGCAGAAGGCTCTTATACTGAAGAGGTGAATGTTGACAAAGAATACCACAATTCTGATGACGGAAGCTAAAGGTTGGGTCATTTAGACACCCACTGGACATCCGATGGGTCTGTGTAGAGGAGAAGAGAGGACTGGCCGTACTGAGTGAGTTAACCTTCCCAAACCAGAAGTCTGTGGCTGGTTGTGGTGATAGTAGAGCCAGCCCATGGGAGCTGCATCTTGCACGTATTCTAGTCCAGTGACTGTCAGTCTTGTCAAATTATTTCGATCCATCATGCAAAATAACACGATAGATTAGAAGTTGGAAGAGTCAAACATTTTATTGATGAAATGTTCTTTTTGGACTAAGTGATGTTTTTGCGTGCAAAATTTTTTGGTTGAAAAAGTACCAGATCTGTCAGTTTGGTTATGTATGTGTGTGTGTGTGTGTGTGTGTGTGTGTGTTCGCGCATGCATGTGTGTGTGTGTGTGTGTGCATGTGTGTGCTGTGTGTGTGTGTGTGTGTAGGAAGGTCTGATGCCAGCCAAGGACAAATTGCACAGGGACATAGTGGAGTACTTACAGCTGAGTGAGGAGTTCACCACTGCCAAACCGGAAACTATGGAGCTGATGTTCCAGTACATAGTAGACCGGTGGGTACTTGCATACTTACTTTCTTTGTTTTGATGATAATTAATATACACCATGTGCACACAAGCATATATATTGTACGCACATTTATGTATACACATATATAGATGTAATTTTAGAGGGTTCCATTGGATTGCTAATATTGAAAAGTCCTATTGTGGCGGTGAATTTGTGTCCACTGTGTCTAGGGCTTGGTACAGGAAGGCAGGGCCCATTCCTCTCAGCTTTTCCCCAAGTTCATCCTTGCACTGGTTGTCGTGACGTAAGTCGTGCTGGAGGGTGCGTCTCAGGTCGGTCGTCTTTAGCATTCTTGGATGCGAAACCCAGTGTCTAGCTCTGTATTCATCACTGTATTGATTAGTCAGGCCCGGAAACCTGTGTTTTCATTACTGTATTGATTAGTCAGGCCCGGAAACCTGTGTTTTCATTACTGTATTGATTAGTCAGGCCCAGAAACCTGTGTTTTCATTACTGTATTGATTAGTCAGGCCCGGAAACCTGTGTTTTCATTACTGTATTGATTAGTCAGGCCCGGAAACCTGTGTTTTCATTACTGTATTGATTAGTCAGGCCCGGAAACCTGTGTTTTCATTACTGCATTGATTAGTCAGGCCCAGAAACCTGTGTTTTCATTACTGTATTGATTAGTCAGGCCCGGAAACCTGTGTTTTCATTACTGTATTGATTAGTCAGGCCCGGAAACCTGTGTATTCATTACTGTATTGATTAGTCAGGCCCGGAAACCTGTGTTTTCATTACTGTATTGATTAGTCAGGCCCGGAAACCTGTGTTTTCATTACTGCATTGATTAGTCAGGCCCGGAAACCTGTGTTTTCAAGTTCCAAGCCAAATTTGTGTGAGCCAGTGTCAGAAAATACAAGGCACTCGGTGGAGCATTCACTCATCTTCAAAAAGTCTGCATCCAGAAACTTGCTGAGGGATTGTAATGTCTGTGCAGAGTTTAAAAAAAATAAAGTAGAATGTAATAAAAAAATTTAAAAAATTTAAATTTAAATCACTGATGCCAACAAAAGATTGACTCGTTTGCAGAGCAGGCAAACTAGATACACAGCAGACACTTGATGAGCTCAGTTGCAGGTAGTAGGAGGAGAGTGTCATCAAAGAGCTCCCTGCTTCCTTCTCTAAAGAGGGGGACACTCTTTGGTGTAAAAAAAATAAAATAAACAAAATAAAAAAGTTAGACTGCTCAGATTATGAGAACAGGATTGACTTTTTTTTTTTTAAATTTCGACAGAACCCTTGTTTAACATTGTTCGGACAGTTATTCACTTGCCTGTCTACAAGTGGTGTGATTATCATAAACATGCAGCCTGTTCTTCTCCAGGTTTGATCTGACGAAAGCGTGCTCTTTCCAGTTGTATTTTGTTTTCTGTTTGGATGTCATTCTGTAGAGGTGGAAGTAGATTTTTTTGATGCACAAAAATTATCATTGCTTTGAAATGTCCTGAAAAGTTGTCTACAATCAAAATAAATGGGGGAAAATCCCAGATCTAGAATCCATGTTCATCTTCCATTATGAAAGTGTTTACATTGCTTCAGTTTCTCCTATAGTTTTTGTACTAGATTAAAAAAAAAATATATATATATATATATATATATTACCCCTGAATCCTCAAATTCCCTGGCAAAGGGAGAACACTTTTTCATAAGATTCTCTGGCACTGAAGGGGTTCTGTAAAGTGTTTTAACTTACTCCAGTTGAGGCCCATCTGTTTGCAACCATTTCAAACGAAGGAGCCCAATCGGGGCTTTAGACAGTTTTGAAGTTTTGAAGTGGAACCTAATTTCCATAATATCGTTATACGCTAAGAATATATTAACTGACCTTTCCACTCTCCACAGTGACCAATAAATGCAGAGTGTGTTGCTGTGCTCGTGAGCAGGCAGAGAGTTTAGTTATTTTCCCTGTAACTGGTTCACATGAACAGTGCATCACTGCATATCAGCAAAGGCGTCTAACCCAGTTTCTTCTCAGTCGCAAGGCAGTCAACAGAATTTGATGAAAGAGCCCTTTCATGGCTACATAAATTAATAATGTTCTGAATTTAATTTGCTTCCAACTCTGCGTGCTTTCTTGGATTTGTTTACAAGTCATCAGTGTGTGCAAATTTAAAACTGACCTTTGACTCATGTCTGCACATCTATGGTTTATTTCTAGAGGTTTATTTCTAGTGTGACAAAGACTGGATGACTTGTGTCTCAACACAGGTGACAGTTTATTTCTTGTGTAACATAAACTGATTCGTGACTAATGTCTACACAGGTATGATTTATTTCTAATGGAACAAAAACTGACTGGTGTTGCTTTATGTCAGCTGAGCGCTTGGCTACATCTGTATTTCTTGTTTTTTACTTTTCAATGTTTGATATATTATTTGATTCATTTTATGGCATGATATCTTTTATGTTTCAAATGATATGTGTATGTTTGTGGTGGGTGTGGGGGGTGGGGTTGAGTGAGTGGTTTTAGTGCTATTGTAAAGCGCACAGAGCTTCAAGAATATGCGCTTTAGCAAGTCGTCTTAATAAATAAACAAATAGATAACTAACAAAAACTGATGATGACGACTTCTGTGGTGGACACAGGTACGGGTCAGTGGACAACTTATGTTTCAAATGATATGTGTATGTTTGTGGTGGGTGTGGGGTTGAGTGAGTGGTTTTAGTGCTATTGTAAAGCGCACAGAGCTTCAAGAATATGCGCTTTAGCAAGTCGTCTTAATAAATAAACAAATAGATAACTAACAAAAACTGATGATGACGACTTCTGTGGTGGACACAGGTACGGGTCAGTGGACAACTACCTGGACCACATTGGCTTCGGAGTCAGTGAGCAGAAGATGCTCCGTGCTAACCTGCAGGGGCCGGCCACTGCTGAAATTTGATTCCCCCCCACCCCCCAAACCCCCCTACAGTGTTGCACTCCAGTTTAGTGAGTTCTGCCTGATTCCCCCTCACGACTGTCGAGTGTGACGCCCGAGCAGGTTTTATGAGCAAGCTGAGAGGCTTGGCCAATTGTTTGTGACATGACAATCGTCAGTGACATATCGCCAGTGACCGTCTTGCTGTCGTCGGTCAGTGGTGGCAGAAGTTTTAGGCGTTGCGTATAAGGCACAGATGAGAGGTGTGGCAGGTAGAAGTGAAACTACACGGCCACTGGTCCTTCTGGAACAGCGCAGAAGAAGATAGGATGGAGAGGAAGAAGAAGAAAACAAATAAAAAAAGCAAAGTGTACATGCATCTATCATGTTAAACAAACAAACAAACAAAAAGCACACAAAAACTCCATGTTTGACTATTATCGCCTCTTTGTGCCTGGAGTTGAAAATTGTCTGTGAAGTTAACCACTAGGTTGTATTTTCAGTGTAAGTTGTGTCAGTTTTGGTCAGTGGTTGATTCATATGATGACTGATGAGCTGATTCTTTCCCCACAACTGTTCAGTTCCTTTTTTTTTTAACTTGAGTCACTCTTTGAGTCCATTACCAAGGCCTCAAATTATTATTGTTGTTGTTGTTGTTTGTAAAATTAACATATGTGGATTCATTGTGTACATGTGTGTGTGTGTGTGTGTGTGTGAAGTTATAGTAAGTGAAACTATGGTTTGTGTATGAAAATAATTGTTTGCATGTGAACATTTCTCAGTCCTGTGTATGTACATGTATCAAGCTTTGGGAGTTGGACTGTTGAAGGGAATTGGCTCTGGGAAAATGAACTGGGGTTATTCTTCGGCCAGACTTGAGTTTTCACAGCAGATGCTTCCTGTATTACGTATGCGTAGGGAGCAATAGTGGCCCAGCACAGCAGATAGTGTGCCCAGTTATTTAAGAAGTTGGGGCTCAGTTACCTGTTGGCTGAAGCCCCAAACGTTAAGCTGTTCAGGGCTTGAGTCTCAGGCAGAGAAGTGAAGAGAGCTCACAATGTTTTTCTTCCTCCCCCCCCCCCCCCCCCCCCTCTCTCCTCCACTGGGCGTTTGGTGATGGTCTGGATTGTACTGCCAGTCTTCAGGATGAGTCCACAAAATGAAACCCTAACCACTTCACAAGCCAAGCTCACGAAAAAGAACCCCATGACAACTTGAGAGTCATCTCTGGTAAAGACGGGCGCAATAGCCGAATGGTTAAAGTGTTGGACTTTCAATCTGAGGGTCCCGGGTTCGAATCACGGTGACGGCGCCAGGTGGGTAAAGGGTGGAGATTTTTACGATCTCCCAGGTCAACATATGTGCAGACCTGCTAGTGCCTGAACCTCCTTCGTGTGTATACGCAAGCAGAAGATCAAATACGCACGTTAAAGATCCTGTAATCCATGTCAGCGTTCGGTGGGTTATGGAAACAAGAGCATACCCAGCATGCACATCCCCGAAAACGGAGTATGGCTGCCTACATGGCGGGGTAAAAATGGTCATACACATAAAAGCCCACTCGGGTGCATACGAGTGAACGCAGAAGAAGAAGAAGAAGAATCTCTGGTAAAAATTCTGTGTGAAAATTATCCTGATGGATCTTTAGAAAAATAAAACACAAATGATACATGCCGGCAGATAGGGGAAAAAACCCTTAATAAAAACAACTCTATATTGAATATTGTGACATGCTGCCCCCTGTCTTGGGATAACAGACCAAAATGTACAGATCAAGTGTTGAGAGGGAAAAGTAGTAAAGCAGTACAATACAATTACAAGGCAGTGTTGTAACCGAAAAGTAATACAGTACATTTTCAGCCAGCTGCTATGGCACAGTGGTTAGCATCAAAGACTGATGCCTGGCAGGTTGTGGGTTTGATTCTCAGTAGTGGTCTTGATAAGGTGTTCAATGATTTTTTTTTTTTTTTTGTCCTGACCCGATTTTACCATGACTTCATACAGTTGATAGTGCTTTGCACTTAATTGATTAAATGGGAAGATTGTTTTAACCACATGTCTGAGTCTTGTCCAGTAACTTGAATGTTTATCGCACATAATTTTTTGGTGCAGGGGGAGGGAATTGAGGAGAGGGTGACTTTAAAAGAAGAAGAGAAAAAAAAAGATTCACCTTGTGATCATAGACACAGGTTTTGGGTGTTTTTCTTGTTGCTTTTGTTGTTGTTTTTAGACTAAGGATATTAGGTACACCCCCCTCCCCCATCCCCCCGCCCCCACCACCACCCACCCCTGCGGTGATGCTGGGGGTCTTCCAGTGTGAATAGTATCTCCCCACCTTCTGGAAATTCGGCACAAGAAGTTGACTCTTTTCTTATCACTCTCTTTGTTTCTGACTGTTCCCCTGTTCTGTCAGTCTTCTCTTCCTTCCTTGTTTTCTGCTATTTTCCTTATGTCAGTCCATCCATATTTTCTTTTCTCTCTCTCTCTTTTTTTTTTTCTAAAAAATCCTTGACCATTTTTTGTCTTTTTCTAGACTTCATGATTGGACATTTTTGATATGGGTTGGTTTGTTTATTTATGTCATTTTGTCGTCGTTTTTTTTTTTTGCGTGTAGGATGTGTGAGGTAGCTGTTGGCAGTTTCTGGTTCTGTATGCCTGTTCTATATATACGAGTATATAAATTTGATTTGTGATGTTAAATGTGTGTGTTCATATTTCCTTAATCCTTTGATGAGAAATTGATGGACTAGTCAAGGACAGAGGCATGTCCTAAGTTCATGTACGTGTGTCTAATTTTCTTCTTTTTTGGGGGGTAGGTGGGCGGGGTAGGGTGCGGGAGGAGGGGGTTCTGTTGGATCAGTTTTAAGTTTTTTCAGGCCTGATATGGCCCAGTGTTATCTGCAGGGTTTTTAAGCAACCACAAAAGTTCTAATGAAATATATCAGGGAGCCAACCAAGAGAGGAGGCAGCAAAGATTATGATCCATGACACTGACAGGGAATTTTTCGACATTCTTTTTCTGCACTCTGCTTTTTTTTCTTTTTTTTTTTTTTTTTTTTTTGCTTCCTGGTTCATTGCCCTTTATATTTTCCCAGCAAGTCATGACACCTTTTTTTTTCTCTCTTTTCTGCAGTCTGCGATATAGTATTTGTGCTGTTTTGCTCTGGCGATTAGGGTGTGATATTGTAAACACTGGGATTGGCACTGGCTGTCCATTCTGCAGTGTTATTTGCTTGCATATGATATGGCCTTTTTTTTAGTGTGGCTTTTATGTGGCTTTGAAGTATTTTAGATCACTTTTTACAGCTTTTTTTTTTTTTTTTTTTTTTTTTTTTTAATCAAGGGACAATATATTCAGCAGAAGGGCTGACGTCCCCAGCACATGCTAGTCTTATTTGCCTTAACTCGTTAAAACCCTGCACCCAAGTATTGCTCTGGTGTCAAAAATCATTTCATCAAAATGGTGCACATGTTCCTTCAAATGTGTAAAACCGCTAGCGAAGGGAGCTAACTCTGCAGTATTTCCAGCTTTGTCCCCAAGAGTCAATGTGGAGGAAGAACTGGTCATTTTCAGTATAATTATTTTCTTCGTTTTTTCTGCCTGAATCAATATGGCAGGGGACCCTGCTGAGACAGTAAAGCCCCAGCTGTTGAATGGGTTTAGGAGCTATCTGGTTAAGATAATGATTGTCATGAACTGTTGAATTTTGCAGTTGTTGTTTTTTATTGTTTGTTGGTTTTTGGTTATCTCATGTGTGATAGAATTTTGTGTGTATTGCAGTACGAGTTGTTGGGGTTTTTTTTTTTGGTTTTTTTCTTTTAGTTAGTTGGGCAGTCTGTGAGCAACAGTGTCAAATGGACAATTTGTCATGAACATTAATACTGAATGTGGATCTGTCAGAATGTTGATCAGATTCGATTTCTGCTGTTTACACTAACTTGGTTTTTACTTGTTTTGCATCCACATCATTGGTGCATGAAAAAAAAAAAAAGAATTTATAATGTGTGGAAAACCAAATCAATTACATGTACCATAGCTTCCAGCAGAGTAGAGTGATACCATAGCTTCCAGCAGAGTAGAGTGATACCGTAGCTTCCAGCAGAGTAGAGTGAAGGGACAGCTAATGAATCATGGCTCTTGTTCCCTGTGTGTGTGTGTGTGTGTGTGTGAGTGTGTGTGTGAGTGTGTGTGTGTGTGTGTGTGTGTGTGTGTGTGTGTGCTGTGAAGCCCTCTTAGTATGGTCAGCACTCATGTGATTTCAGTTGACACCAAACATTCCTTCATACACTTGCGTTCCTACATAGGTAAAGCAAATGCAAATACACAAAGTTTTGTTGGATACTTATTAATTATGATAAAGACTTTTTTTTTCTTTTTTTTTTTTAGGTTAAAAGTCGCCATACAGCCTTTTATGGCCGATTGGAGCTGTGAATTCCTAACCACTGTGTGCAGGGGTCGGCATAGGTAGGCGGGACCCAGCCCTCCCCTTCCGTCATTTTGACCCACCCTGATCAGAGTCAGGTACTCATTCACACCTTGGTGGAGTGAGGGAAATCAGTGGTAGAAAGTCTTTCTCAGGGACACAGCGCCATGCTGGAACCCTGATCACTGGTGATCACTGGATCTGAAGTCCAAAGCTGAACCCGTTCTGCCACAGCACCTCCATGAGCGACATATATATATATATTGTCTTGTCTTGTCTTGTCTTGTCTTGTATTTCTGTTTTTGTCACAACAACAGATTTCTCTGCGTGAAATTCGGGCTCCTCTCCCCAGGGAGAGCGCGTCGCAACACTACAGCGCCACCCATTTTCTTTGTATTTTTTTTCCTGCGTGCAGTTTTATCTGTTTTTTCTATCAATATATATATATATATATTGATATGCATATTGATATAGATAGATAGATATTTGATATTATATAATGCTTTCAAAACTGTCAAGAAGAAGCACTTAAATGGTGAGTCTTTAAATGTAAGCATTGCTGATTTTAAAGTGTGAACATTGCTTGTTTTTAAAAAAAGTGCAAAACATTGCTTGCTTATTTTAAAGTGTAGACATTGCTTATTCTAAAGTCTAAACATTGCTTATTTTTTTCAAAGTGTAAACATTGTTCATTTTAAAAATCTAAACATTGCTTATTTTAAAGTGTGAACATAGCTTATTTCAAAGTGTAAACATTGTTGATTTTTAAAATCTAAACATTGCTTACCATTTTTTTTTAAGTGTAAACATTGTTTATTCTAAAAGTGTGAGGATTGAAGGCTGCTAAGGACGGGCGCAATAGCCGAGTGGTTAAAGCATTGGACTGTCAATCTGAGGGTCCCGGGTTCGAATCACGGTGATGGTGCCTGGTGGGTAAAGGGTGGAGATTTTTACGATCTCCCAGGTCAACATATGTGCAGACCTGCTAGTGTCTGAACCCCCTTCGTGTGTATATGCAAGCAGAAGATCAAATACGCACGTTAAAGATCCTGTAATCCATGTCAGCGTTCGGTGGGTTATGGAAACAAGAACATACCCAGCATGCACACCCCCGAAAACGGAGTATGACTGCCTACATGGCGGGATAAAAACAGTCATACACGTAAAAGCCCACTCGTGTGTATACGAGTGAACGTGGGAGTTGCAGCCCACGAACGCAGAAGAAGAAGAAGAAGAAGAAGGCTTCCAGGCATAGTGTGACTGCTGTGCTCTGCCAGTGTGAGTGTCGATCGCCTGCAGTGTTGTGACATGTTTAAAAGCTCCCTTTGCGGGGCAGGAGGGGGTGGGGGGGCGCGGGGGGCACGTTTGAGGCAGTTGATTTCATTCGTGGTCCTGGCTTTTGTCGTGGATTCAGTCTTTTTTTCTTTTTCTTTTTTTTCTTTTTTTTTCTTTTTTTTTTTAACTTCTTGAAGGAAGTCATGTTTCTTGAAAGTTTAGGGTATGTGTTTATTTTTTGTTTTTGTTTTTTATTTTTTGCAGTCCAACACACACACACACACACACACACACACACATGCACACACACACACACACACACACACACACACACACACACACACACACACACACACACACATGCACACACACACACACACACACACAGAAAAAAAAAATATACACCAGTTGGTAACAGGGTGCCTGGCTTTCTCTTTCCAGTGTGAGGTCAGGTCTTGGGGGTTTCTTTTTGGCATTACAGTGAGGCGCCAGTTTCTTGCATGTATGAACATTCCTAGTGCAGTGCACAGAGGTTTGTTTTGTCCTGTGCAAAACAAGTGTTTCTGGGATTTTTTTTTTTTTTTTTTTTTTTTTTTTAGCTGTTGTTCTCGGTGCAATATTCTGATCTTCATTCTTGTCCTGAGGAAGATTTTGAATTGATTTCTGTGTAACCAGTTTGATGTCCCTGTGTTCAGAACTGATGGGGGTTAGGTGGGTGTGAAGAGAGAGGGTTGAGGGGTGGAGGTGTTGGGAGTGGGGGGGTGGGGGGGGAGGGTGGCAGGGGGGTGATGAACAACATTGGGTAGTGGTTGTCAGCCCTTTGTCAGCAGGACAGTGCTCTGTTTTAACGGTTGAATCTTTGATATCAGTGCTTTTCCCCGATCATTTCCCTGATAAAAAGCACTTCCCTGATAATCCTGTCGTAAGCTTTTTTTTTTTTTTTTTTTTTTTTTTTGTATTTTGTCTGGTTTTGTTTTCTGTGTTTTTTGCTGTTTTTTTGTTTTGTTTTTTTGTTTTGTTTTTTTTTTCAGAGGAAAACTGATGTGTTTACTTTGAAATTTTTTATGCTTTTTATTCATAGTTATGTGCTGTTATTGTTTTCTCAAAGAAAAACTGATGTGTATTCAATTTGTCAAACATTAATTTTGTTGAAGAAAGCACTTCAATTACATAGTGTATTGTGCTCAGTATTTTTTTTCTCTTGAAACAAAATTGTTCTGTACAATTTTTTTTTGTCCTGTTCATTTCTCTCTCTCTCACCCTCATCATTCCTGAAGAAATGCAAGGTTTACAAACTGAAGCATCGTACTTGTTGGCAGTTCTTGGCCAGTTTTCATGCAAGGTAATAAGTATATGCTCTTCATGTGTTCAGAAGAAAAAAAAAATATATATATATATATATAGTGGAGTATATTTGTATAGCGCCTATCCTCAGTCGAAGACCAGGCTTTTCAAACACGGAGACATTTGCACAACAGGCTGCCCGCCTGGGTAGAGCCGACTGACAGCTGTCGTTGGGCGCTCATCATTCGTTTCCTGTGTCGTTTAATCAGATTTCAGTTACGCACACATACATTCATGCAGACATGTAACATACGTTTACATGTATGACTGTTTTGTTTATTTACCCCCCACCATGTAGGCAGCCACACTCTGTTTTGAGGGGTGTGCGTGTTGGGTATGTTGTTGTTTCCATAACCCACCGAACTGTGACGCCTTCTTTTGGCCAAACATGACTGTGTGTCAGCATCATGACTGTACCTTGCCACATTGCCGCATAGTCATATTACAGTGTTATCTTTACATTCAAATGGAACTGATGTTGCATTCATGTTTTTCTTTGTTTAGTTTTTCTAATGGGACAAGTACCCTCGACTGTTTGCAGACAGCTCAACTTCAGTGTTCATTCATTCAGGCAGTTTTTTGGGGTTTAGAGTTGACTTCATCAAGATTTTGCGCCTAAAAATAGTAGTAGTAGTAGTATTTTTATGTATTTATCTCTTTTTTAAAATTTTTTTATTTATTTGTTTTTTATCTTCTGGTTTTTTTCTCAAGGTCTGACTAAGCGCGTTGGGTTACGCTGCTGGTCAGGCATCCACTTGGCAGATGTGGTGTAGCGTATATGGATTTGACCGAACGCAGTGACGCCTCCTTGAGCTACTGATACTGACAGGGCAGTTTGCTGCTTGTTGTTTACAAGTGGTTATTTATATACAGATCGTAGGATATGATTGGTATTTCAAGCTTAGAAAAAACAAAAACAAAAACAAAAAAACCAGCCAACAAGATAGTGAAATGTAGTTTCTAAAGTATCAGCATTGAGCCTGCGCAGATATGTTTGCACATTCGAATGAAGTTACTTTTGTTGGTGTTTGTAGACGGTGTGACCTGCCTGATGATCCTCCAAGGATAGCTGGATTTGTGTGTGTATATGTGTGTGTTTGTGTGTTTAAAAAAAAAAAAATTTCAGTAGCTGTTTGGTATGTCACTGCTGTAGACAGCTTACTGGAGAATGTTTTCCAGTGAGTAATTGATAGAAACCAATTACAAGCATGTGAACAGTTCATCTCAACAGACATCATACACAACATACATCCATGTATTGTTGATCTATTTAGATTTCATATAATCTTATTTTGTAAGTTGTTCTACTTAGATTTTCATGTCTTAATCATATGAACAGTATTCTTCATGTTCAACTGGCCAGTGTATTGAAATATTCCTGATCGCAATGGTCATCTACTAGTGAAAGTAAGGTGTAAAAACTGAATCCTGAAAGGATGGAGAGACAGATTGAAATGGATTGTAGAACGGTTGTTTACTTGTGAGGGGCGGTACTTTGCCACTGACTGCCCAGATAGAGGAGAGATGGCCCAGTGGATAGTGTGGGACTAGAAAGTGACAGCCCTAGGTTCACTTCTCCCATGAACCAGGGGCTGGATGGTGTCCTGCAGCAATCTTAGCAGTGCTGAGTGTGCTTAACGTGTAGAATATTTGTAGACTAATTTGATAGACTTTGGAAAATGATTAATTTGAAGAAAACTTAGTGCTGTTTAGATTTCTTATACATTTTCACATCCTCTGTTTAAGAAGGTTAAAAAAAAAAAATTTTTTTTTTTTCAGTTGAGGATCCCGTAACCTTTCATGGCTATCAGAGCAGTGAATTCATGTCCACAGTGTTCAAACCTGGGCACAGGAAGGTAGGGCCCAGTCCTCTCCTTCCATCGCTTGAACCTCCCGCAACTGAAGTGAGGTACCCATTCAGTGAAATCCCTGGTGAATCAAACCCAGGGCCCCCCATGTCCTGGTTGGTCACTCTGCTACCACCGGGCCACATCTGTGCAAAATATTGTACAATATTATACAATGTGATCCAGTGTTGATAGTTCAGACTCCTTGGCAGCAGTAGCTCAGGTAGCTGCTGTTAGTTTGTTCTGAATATGTGAGAAAATCAGTTGTTTTTTTTCTTTTTCCATCATTGTTTTGGTTTCAGAAGTGTTATATTAATGTTCAGTTGAGCTGAATTATCATTGACTGATTGAGAAAGAACTGACCAGGTTTGAAAGTGTTTTGTCCTGGGAAGTTTTTAACCTTTTCCCCCTTAACGTTCAGTTGAGGTAACTTAATTGTCAGTGAGAAAAAAGTGACCAGGTTTGAAAGTGTTTTGTCCTGGGGAGTTTTAACCTTTTCTTCCACTTTTAAATTTTTTTAATTTTTTATAAAGCTCTTACAATTGAGCTTTTTTTGCATGCTGGTTTTAACTATATTGCATTATGAATGTGTATCTGTTTATTTTAACTTCTGTTATGTGTGATCATAATTATTATTGGGAGAAAAGCAACAAAAACTGTAGTGTCAAAAGGGAATATGGGTACATGTTGGTTTATTTGTTTTGTATTATGAATATGCCTGTGTCAAATTAAACAACTGTTGTATGTGGTTGTATTGTTGGGGCAAAATACCCCCAACTGTTATAGTGTCAAAAGTGAATATGTTTGCATGCAGGTATGTGGTTTTTGAGTGGAAGTTTGCCTCGACATGTCGACTGTTATCAGAGAGCGACAGCAATGGCATGTGGGGGTGTTCTTGTAAATAAGTTATCATGGCCAGTATATTCTCTCTGTGTTGTTCTTTTTATGTAGTGTCGTTCTGATCGAAGCTTCATCAGGAAAGAAACAGATATTGTGTTGGTGTTGCAACCCTTGTTGTTCTGGAGTAGTGTTAACTGTCTGTTTTTCTGTGCTGGTAGTTTGTACTCCCCTTTTCAATTCTGTGTTGTATCGCATTGTATTATTTGTATTTGTATTTTTTCTTTTTTACCACAACAGATTTCTCTGTGTAAAATTCGGGCTGCTCTCCCTAGGGAGTGCGCGTCGCTACACTACAGTGCGCACCCCACACCCCCACCCCCCCACTTTTTTTTTTTTTTGTATTTCTTCGTGCGTGCAGTTTTATTTGTTTTTTCTATCAAAGTGGATTTTTCTACAGAAGTTTGCCAGAAACAACCCTTTTGTTGCCGTGGGTTCTTTTACATGCGCTAAGTGCATGCTGCACACGGGACCTCGGTTTATCGTCTCATCCGAATGACTAGCGTCCAGACCACCACTCAAGGTCTAGTGGAGGGGGAGAAAATATCGGTGGCTGAGCTGTGATTCGAACTAGTGTGCTCAGATTCTCTCGCTTCCTAGGCGGACGCGTTACCTCTAGGCCATCACTCCACCTATACTGTACTGTATTGTATTGTACTGTAATATTCTTGATTTGATTATTTCTCTGTGTGAAATTCAGGCTGCTGTCTTCAGGGGGAGAGTGTTGTCACAGTGCAGCTTCGTCTTGTTTTTTTCTTTTCTTTTCTTTTCCAACATTTTTTATTCAGACAAAGGTTTACAGATACCAAATTTATATGTTTTGTGCATTAGAAAGTATAGGGTAAGCATATAATTAAGTTCTAAGTACTGACAAATCTATAACAGCAAAACAATATAAGTTCAATGGCAAAATTCCAAGGTAGCATTGTGTAGCTTAATCTTGTATCAAACAGTTATAAAGTGCCCATTTTTCCACAAACTTGTTATATTCCGTAGTTATGTTGAAGGCATACTTGTCTACTTCATATGCCTGTTTGAGGTCTTTTTTGAACATTTGTAATGTTGGTTTTACTTTGTTGATTCTACATTTTTATCCATAGAATTTAGCTACCAATAAAATATATGAGAAACGTTCATCAGTTTTCATTTTGTTATGTCCAAAAAGCACCAGTGTGTCATTCAGGTTAAGTCTATCGTCTTTTTTTGTTGTTGTCTCTCTGTACCCCCCCCACTCCCCCTCCCCCCACCGCACCCCTCCACGTCCCCCGCTGTCCGCAAGTGTATTTGTTTCACAAAGTGGATTTTTCTGCAGCTGTTGCAGTGTTTTCTTTACCTGCACTAACCACAGGCTTGCACACAGGACTTGGGGGGTTTATTATTGTCTAATGCCAAACACTAGCACCCAGACCACCCACTCAAGGCTTAGTGGAGGAGGGAGGAGAGGAAATCCATGTCTGTATATGGGACTGGAACCAGTGAACACTTGGCTTCCTAGTCGTGTTAAGCACCACGAGGCCACCGCACCATGTGCGTGTTCATTACCTGCAGCGGCATGCTGTATGAGCGGTCCATAGTTTTATTCCACGCACACGTACCCGAAAGTCTGCACTTGCGAAAATGTATACCATTGTTTTCAGTCACCTCAACTGCTCCCCTTAACCCCCCTTACCCCCACCCCCTCCTCCCCTTCTTCCGGGATGCTGGGTGCTCTTGCACGTTCTGGGAAATCTGTGGGAGAAATAAATGTCCTCTGTCCTGTTGCTCTCAGTCCTTTTCAGACTTTTTCTCTCTGTCCTCTCTTCCTGTCTTATGCTGGTCTGTTCACGTTGTGTGTTGTTGTTTTTTCTAGAAAGCCTTGAATTTTGCGGGTTTTTTTGTTTGTTTTTTCTGGACTTGATAACTTGGCGCTCTTACTGTGGTGTGGTGGGTTTTTGTTGTTGTTGTTGTTGTGTTTTGGTTTTTTTGCACCTGGGATGTGTGGGGTGCCCATTTGGCAATTTTGGGTTTTGTATACCTGTTTTTGATTTTTATATATGATTTTGTCGATTATGTAATATGTTCATGTTCAAGATAGTTTCATCTTCGATTGACGGAATGGTCAGCGTCAGGTCCTTGGTTTTTCAGCGTGACAGTGTTCATGCCTAATTTTCTTTTCCTTTAAAAAAAAAATTTTCATATCTTTTTTACTCCATGATCATAAAAAAAAAAAAATTATTAGGTTCTGTGGGATCAATATTATTTACAGTTCTTCAGCTCTGAAGGGTCAGGTGGGCTATCAGCAACAAAAGATCAAGTCCTGTACTGCTGTCTTTGTTCCAATGATGTTTTGATTCAGCATGTGTTTTGGGTTTTTTTTTAAGATGATGATAATAATAACAATAAAAAGTGATCTGTGTAATGTGCTGGTTATATCCACTTAATCCAGAATGAAGAAGGGATGTGAAAAAAAAAAAAATGTTTTGAAGCTATTGTGTTCATGTACACATGTGTTCCTGTACCGTGCATTAAAGTAAATGAATTGATGAAAGCTGGGATGTTGTGGTAGGTAATGGGTGGATGGTGTGAGACTGACCGGAAGGTTGGGCATTACGGATGTGGACCGTGTTGTGTTTCATGCTCCGGTTGTGCATGTGTTGTGCTGGATGCCAGACAGGGAAAAGAAGGTCCCTACCATGGAAACAGGTCTATGCTTCTTTGTGTGTGCATGTGCATGTGTTTGCTTGTGTGTGTGGTGTGTGTGTGTTGTGTTTGTGTGTGTGTGAGTTCTCATGAAAATGCATATGTGGAAATTTGTGTGTGTGTGTGTGTGAGAGAGAGAGAGATTATGAAAACTTTGTTTAACATTGTGTGTGTGTGTGGTTAGGACTTGCTGGATGTCGTATATACCTCCAAAAAGGCACTTACAGTGCAAGCAAACGATTGGATCCTGTGAAGATCTCCAAACCACATTGAAGAAGCACAAACGAAGTGGTGTGGGCACGTCTCATGAACAGCAGGACTTGCCAAGACAATCCAGCAAGGCACAGTGCCTGGAAGGAGAAGGAGAGGCAGACAGAAAAAGAGATGGGAGGACAAGATCTCTGAACAGGACAGGTCTGAGACAGAACAACACCTTGAGAGACAAGGAACAAGGAGAGATGTAGAGCAGTGGTTGCCAGGTCATCAGTGGTGCCACCACAGTCAGAGACTGGGGAAGAAGACGACAAAGAAGAAGAATTGATTCCTGTTGATTCATTGGCACTGGCAGACTCAGTGTTCTGTTGGCCAGGCACTGGCAGACTAATGAAGACAGTGTTGTGCTGGCCACATCGGAAAGTTAATGTTCCACAGCTACATTTGTGAGTTTGCTGAGAAAATGATGATGATGATGGCTGGTTCTTTGCTTGCGAAGATCAGTGGGAAGTTCCCGCCAGGGATGGGTGGCATGCCTTTTGATGACTTATTAGTCCAAGCTGTGATCTGCAGAGTCTGTGGCATTGTGGGCAGGTGTAGATCTGGCCTGCGTTGCTGGGCTGCAGACCTGGGTCTTTCCTTCTCCTTCTTTTCTCCTGGATGTTCAGTCGTCTGGTTTCCTCAAAGTGTTGGGTTCCCCTGAGCGTTGAAGATCTCCAGCTACCTCTATCTGATGCTGACTGCTCCCATGTCTTGGGGTTGATGTCCGCTTGCTTCTTCAGTTGGTCCGTGAATCTTTTCTTTGGTGCTCCTGAGAAAATACCATCAGAGAATGTAAAGGCTCATAGGCCTGATCAGTACATCGGCTTTATGCAAAGGTCTGGCATCTGTTCCTTTTTTCAGTCTCCTCACAGCAGATGTTGTGTAGCGTATATGGATCAGTCTGCGCACCTGAAACAGAGAAACTGTTTTCAGAGACTGCTGAGAGAACATGGTCATGGTGACATGTGAACAGGAGCTGTGGGCACACATGGGTGGTGGTCCAGTGCAGAACATTGCTCTGTCATCTGTCTCCCATGTTTGGTGCATATCTGTTATGCATGTGTGGGTGTACGTGTGAATGTGTGTCTTCATGTTTTACATTTATTTGCTTATTTATCATCATTGTTGTCTTATTTATTTATTTATTATTATTATTATTATTATTATTATTATTTTCATTACTATTACCTTTTTTTTTTAATCATAATTATTATTTATTTATTTATGTAAGCTTATCTATATATTTTTTTCTTTTTTTTTCTCAAGGCCTGACTAAGCGCGTTGGGTTACGCTGCTGGTCAGGCATCTGCTTGGCAGATGTGGTGTAGCGTATGTGGATTTGTCCGAACGCAGTGACGCCTCCTTGAGCTACTGAAACTGAAACTGAAACTATCTCCCCTCAAGTCCCATGGGTATACAGTACACACCTGTGTTCATTGATTTTTGTTCACCATTGTTAGTAACAGTATGTCCCATCCTCCCCCACCCTCATGGACACTTTGTTTTTCAATTCATGAAGGAAAACTTTTTTGACTCACTTGTGTAAACAAAGTGAGTATGTTTTAACCCGGTGTTTGGTTGTCTGTGTGTGTGTGTGTGTGTCTGTGTCTGTGTGTCCGTGGTAAACTTTAACATTGACATTTTCTCTGCAAATACTTTGTCAGTTGACACCAAATTTGGCATAAAAATAAGAAAAATTCAGTTCTTTCCAGTCATCTTGTTATAACAATATTGCACCTCTGGGATGGGCACAAAAAAATAAAAAATGAAGCCTAATTATATGCAAACTGCAATTACTGTTATATTTATATTTTTTGTATTCTCTAAACTTGGCACTTTGATCTGATATTCTGACCCAACAACAAGAGCAGTCATTATTATCATTTTATGTTCAAACAGGAACTTCTTTTGCTAAGCATGGAAGTTTTATTTATTTTGCAAACGTTTTGGTGCAGATAGTAAAAAAGGGAAATTACTCTGTAATTAATGCTAGGGGACTTAATTCGCTTTAAACTGATCTTTCTCATCTTAAACATTACATTTTGAAATTATACACAATGCATAAAAAGCTTGGATTTTTTTTTCGGTGTATCACAAGTGAGTCTTGAAGGCCTTGCCTCTCTTGTTTAACTTGATTTGAATTGGACTGAACAAGACCTGGATGAAATGGTCTTTTAGATGGGTTTTTTTCTTCTTTTTTTTCTTCTTTTAACATTATTTTGGGTCCTCTTCATCTGGTTTTAAGAACTGATGGGGGGGTCGTTCACTGTGAAATGGCCCCAACTGTGGTCCACAGGGTGACTGACATACCAGAACATGATAGGATTTGATGGCTCACAAGCGTGTCATGACTCACAAAGGCCACAGCGAGCAAGTAGATAAGTGATGCCTGTCACATGATTTGCACACACAGAGCAGACAAGCTTCAGGTTCAGCAGTACCAACTTCCCATGCAGTTGTCGATGTTTATATTGGAAACATTCAAGTGGTCTCTGTTTGCTTTTATGTTTTGACCTTGCCATTGTGTGTGGGGTTTTTTTTTTTTTTTGTTTTTTTGTATTTGTGTAGGTGGTGTTATTTCTTTGCTTTTTTGAAATGATGTTTGGGTGAGTGTATGAGGACAAGGTTCCAGGTCCTGTTCACAGCATCGTGTTGTGTCCTTGGGAAAGGTTCTTTGCTCTGATTTTCCTCACTCCACCCAGGTGTCATTTGGTACCAGATTTTGGTTGGGGAACATTAAAACAGCGGAAAGAAGAATTGGGCCTCACAGTTCTACACCAAGCCGGAGACACAGAGGAAATGAAATCACTGCCTTGATGGCTGTAAAAGGCTCTGGAACCTATAACCTGGACAGTTATCTTCCATTTTTAAATACATATAAATTAAGATTTTACGAACAAGAAGAGTTTTTGTTTTTCAAGTGCTTGCTTGCTTGATCCCTTAGCTCTGTGGGGAAGCGTTGGGGCACAGCCATTGCTGACTCGTGCACTAGCCTACTCCATTGTGGACGATCATGTGTGAGTGATTGTTTCAACAAGTATCAGCCGTGTCCACTCTTCAGTGCAGTCAGACCTTTTTTTTTCTTTTGTCTGCCTCTTCTTCTCTTTCCCTCTACCGTTCCTTGGAGGATGATTTTGACAAGACTGTTTGATCTTATGTTATGATCATACCATTTCAGTTTCCGTTTCTTCAGGATGGTCAGCAGGTCGTCATGTGGCCCTATATCTTGAGTAATGGTCTGGCGAACTTGCTTGTTGGTGATGTGTTCAAGATACGAGATGCCAAAGATCTTTCACTAGCATCTCATTTCCACAGCTTGGATCTTCTTCTGCAGTTCTGCTGTGAGTCCATGTCTGTTCAGTGTTGGACATCAGCTTGATTTTCTCAGCGATTATCTCCATCCCATATTTTGTTGAGGCCTCATCAAGCTTTTTTTTTTTATCAAGGTGGCAAGTTTTTCACCACCTGCCACACTGTCAATGTCATCTGCAAACCTGAGGTTAGTAATGATCCTTCCTCCAATGCTTATAGTGTCAGTGTGTTCTTCAAAGGCTTCATTCATTACTTCATCCAGGAAGATGTTAAACAGGGTGGGAGAGAAGGGTGAAACCATTTCCCAAAAGTTCACTGGACTGGTATGCCGCTGGTTGCCCTGGCATATAGCTGTTGGATGGTGTTGATCAACTTCTGGTCAATACTGAACTGTTTCATTGAAGCCCAAAGTGCCTCATGCATTGGAGTTATCAAACCTTGGTAGAACCAAATACGATTGTACTCACTCCATTCGATTTTTACTCACTCCATTCGGTGCTACTGGCACACAGGTATCTACAAGACCAGCTTTTTCAAGCCCAGGATCACTGAATATGTTAGATTTTCTGAAAGTTATTTGTTGTTGTTTTGTTTGGGTTGTTTTTTTGTTGTTGTTTTTTTTGGGGGGGGAGATCTTTTGTTTGTTTTGCTCAGTTGGTGGGGGAAGAAGTGGTTCCAAGAACCCTTGACATTTAGTGGGGATGTTGGGAGCTCTTACAGTTATGAAATGTAACCCTTTCAACCTTTGGACTTAGTGTGGCAGAATCAGTTAGAGATTGGTCCTCTGATCCAGTGTTCACCAGCAGTCAGGGTTTGAGGTCCTGCTTGGGCATGGTGTTATCCTTGGGAAAGGTACCTACCTACCTGCAATTTTCCTCTTTCCACCTTTGATATTTAGTGAGGATGTTGGGAGCTCTTTCAGTTATGAACAGTATCCCCATTCAATGTTTCGACTTGCCGTTGCAGAATTGGTTAGGCATTGGTCTTTGATCCAGTGTTTAGCCATGATCAGGGTTTGAGGTCCCGTTTAGGCATGGTGTTGTGTCCTTGGGGAAAGGTACCTACCTGCAATTTTCCTTTTTCCACCTGCCTTTGGTTGGGGAAGGTTTAAAATGTTAATGGTGGAGGTGAGAATTGGGCCCTGCCTTCCTCTGCTGATCCCTAGACACAGTGGATACGGTCATTATGGATTCACTTGCTGCAAAGGCTATAAAAGGCTGTATTTCTCTGTTGCTGTAGCTGGCTTTTTTTTTGCTTTTTTTTTAAATTTGGTTAAATTTTTGTTTTTTGCCTTATCTTTTCTCTCTTCATTTTCTGCTTACTGTTACGTTCACCTGTAAGTTCTGTTTTGCTTGAAAATCATACTGTTTGATTCTTTCTGGACTTCAAAGTTGGACACTTCTTTGTTGAATTGGGGTTGGATTTTGGTGGGGGGTTTTTGTTGTTTTTTGTTTTTGGTCGGTCTGTTTTTGTTTTGGTCTGTCTGTTTTTGAAGGTTCCAAAGGGTCAGCAGAGATGGATTTCTTGTTGCTTTTTCCAGTAACTGTCAACCTTGATATGGCCTGTACTGGAGAACAAAGAACCCAAACCTGTGGTTTGTACTATGCAAACACCAAACCGATTTGTCCAAGGCACCCCACCTTGCACTCTTACTGGCAAGCAAACGATGCAAACCACACACTGATCAAACTCCCCAAAACCATCCACAACAAGTCCATCAGGTCCATACCACAATGTACACGAATTTCTATGTTTATTTCCAACAGACAAAAACTTTTGTCCATAGGCTAAACGCAGAGTTTGTACATCCACACATTGACGACTTGTGACCGTTTTCTTCGTGTACTGTCCAACCTGCTTGTCACCAAGTCGATCAGGCAGAAATAATAGCTGAGAGAGAAAGAGGAAAATAGGAAACACCAACAATAGTAACTTTTTTTTTTTCTTTTTCTTTCTTGCTACTTGCACAAAATACTGCTGATACATTTCCAGATGTGTATTACATACATACACTGCTGACTGAATCCTTATCACATTTACCCCCACCCCCTCCAGACAGACCAAATATCTTCGAGTATTTTTGTATGCAACCAATTTATTTTCCACCACGAACCAGTAAAGTTATAATCTTTCTGCCTTTCTCTGTCAACACACCCCTTTCCACCCTCCCTGAATCTGCCCCCACCCCCATCCTTTTTTTTCTTCTTCGGGATGTGTTTGCACAGATTATCCCTCTCATCCTTGTTCCCCACACTTAAATTTTGATCCCACAGCCAAAACTTAACTGCCTTTTTTTTTTCTTTTTTTCTTTTTTTACCTTTTTTGTGTTTGGTGGAGGAGGCTCAGAACAGTGTTTTTAATCAAACAAATATAACCTCAAATGAAAAAGCCAATATTTTTTTTAACAACCAAAATGCATGACAAGTGGAGTCTTGAGGGAGACGTAAAAAAAAAAAAAAGTCCCAAGCTTTACTACCAACTGTGGAGATTTGGGGGGGAGGGAACAGTAATGTGATCTGTGCACTTTTTTTTTTTTTTTTTGTAAATACAACTGATCATACTCCTGAAATCACAAAGTTCAAGAGGGGTGTGGTGGGTGAAAGGAGGAGGAAGAAAACTGTAGACATGCACACAGAATCCAAAAGGATGACGAAACAAAATAAAAGGATGGACCATATTTACGTAAAACAAAGAAAAAGAAACATACTTTCCAACAAGTACATTTACAATGAAAAAAGAAAAAAAAATCCACTGTTTACACTGCAGACATACACAAAAAGGAACAATACATGTGTGCCCTTCTTTCATCCCACCCACCCCCAACCCCCCTCCTCCAACACAGAACGCACAACATAGAGAACTGAAAGAATCAGAACACACACAGACACACAGCCTGTTACGGTGATGTTCAGGCTGATGCATAGAACACAAAAAATCTGGAAGCAGCAGCAGCATAAATTACAAAAAACAACAACAACCATTCACACCTTTCTCTCTCTCTCCCCTTGTCAGCTCTAAACATCTATCACAGACAACTCACTTTCACAGTTTAAAGAGAGAACACTTTCATAATGTGAATACCACGATGTGAGTGAATCTAATTACTGATATGAAAACAAACACACACTGACACTCTTTCCCCCTCTCTTGCACACTCTGAAATCCTATAAGAGAAAATGAAGTACAGCATTTAGAACAGAAAAATACAAAACACGATCTACATAAATGCAGGCATCCCGTAAATATGGACAAAATACCACTGAATGCATGTGCATAAACACACAAGAAAAGTGACCATTTCTTATGGACAGTGCAACTCCCAATACTTGGTCTGATTACACAGGCTAGCCCACATGAGTCAAAATTGTAATCTTTTCATTTGCCTGAAACTTTTTTCCCTTCATGAAACCAGAACAATTATTTTACATGCACCGTTTTCCCCAAAATTTCCAAATATGAAATGAGCAAACTTTAAAATTTGCACCCACCAAAAATGTGAAATGTGACAAGCTCAGTCTTTTTTCATACTAAAAAGAAATTAATCGACTGCAATAGGTAGGTTGGATATCATGCCTTAAAATCAAATGCCTTGCAGTCCACAAAGAATGGTACTCTTTCATTTACTTTACAATTCAAGTTCAAATTACTTGCTAAATCTATTTAAACATGAATGAAAAAATTTCCACAAAAATGCAAAACTTTTCTCTTCAACTGTGCCAGTACTAGAACATGAGATTAAAATTTTTGGTAACGACCACTGATGCACAATGATAACATGTCATTAGCAAAAAGTAAAGGATGATTCTGAAAGCTTATGAAATGGGATCACATAATTTAAATTTCATTTGCTCCTGTAACCAAATTTGATCAGGTTTGACACAATAAAAAATAATACGCTTCATCTAAATGCGTTTGTGTGCCATCCAGCAGAAGACTGAAAGAGAACTAGCCTTCTCCTAGATATTACAGTGACTCGCTGCTTTAAATTAAAGACAAAAAATAAAAGCTAACAGCAAATTACAAATATAGGGGTAAACTGTGTAAATGTAAAATATCTCTCAAAAGCAAAATAAAGGGGAAAAACAACAACATTAAAGCTGAAACAACCCTCAAAAAGCTTCACAACTGTTTTGATTCTGATAATGTGAACAACCCTGTTGTACATGAACAATATCATTATGTATGTTACAAAACTGACAACAACAAAGAAGGCTGTGATACCAATGTCACACCTGATGACACAAACCAGCAATACTGGTGTTCTCCATGCAGATCTTTGTGCTAAAGCTATGTTCTTTGTTTCGATCTTTATCAGTCATACTGCTTAAGTCATAATATCATCTTGACAATTAACAGCTAAAACAACACAACAATTTTTTTTTTTTTTTTACACAGACAGGTTAACGCACCACGAGCGAACCACACACACATCTAACAAAAGCAAAACCGCTAAAATCTCTTTGGTCGTTTTATCATGTAGTAATCAATTTTAACGAAGTTTTGAAGAGTGGACTGTTTCATTCCTTTGGTAATTTAGTGGTGTTTATCACTGCATCAAACAACTGATGGTTTGTTTGGGGTAACTCTTCATGAGTATAAAGTGTACACTTTTTTCTCTAATGTAGGAGCTATGCCCCATTACAGTTTGACACATTCTATCATACTGTGTCACATCTAAAACAGAGATTTTCTCTCCTACAGCTCATCTCTGTTATGTTTTTCGTTGTTGGTTAGGCTTTTTTCTTTTAACCTGAAAATTCTGTTTGTATCACACATGTGAAAGCATTCCTGTTAAACTTTAATGCACAGGCACCGTCTTCAAAATCATTGAGTGTAGAGGGGGTTATCACGCTCTGTCCTAACTTAAGTTGTTGTAAAGAGTATATATATATGTGTGTGTGTGTGTGTATTTATGCTTAAAAAAATGACAGCAATGTTTTACACCTGGTTTTCCTTCCAAGTTTCAAACTGCTATCAAGATACAATTTTTGTTTTGTTTTGAAGATTTGTTTTTAAAAGGCAACATTCTCAAGGGAAGTTTTGTGAACATATATGGCACAAGGAAATAGTTGTCTACAAAGAAGAAGAAGAAAAAACACACAAAAATCTATTACCATTGGTGTACACAAAAAGAAAACAAAGCTGGATTTAGTTTCAAAAGAAAAGCACACACACCCAATACACACATGCACACTTCTAAAAAAAAATTAAAATGAAAAAAAAAAACAAGGAAAAAAACATATACTGCCAGAAGATAGTGATGGAAAGAAAGACATACCACATGGAGAGAATTATTTTCTGAGGTAAAATTCTGAACATGCCCACTGAGAACAAATGAATACACAGCTGTTTCATGTAAACTCCATTCAACTGTCCACATTCCACAAAAGAAATATATCTATATCTACATATATGTATATATATACATATATATATATATATATATATATATATATATATATATATATATATATACACACACATGAACTAACAGAAAACTGCAACAGGACTGGAGTACACAGTCCAGTGAAAACAGACTGAGGCAATGACCTACAGATCCAGTTTCTTCCTAAAAAAAATATTTAAAAAAAAAGAAAAGAAAAAAAAGATCAACAGAAAAGAAAACCCCACAACTCACAATGACCAAATTCTAAAAAAAAAAAAACCCAAAAAACATACTGACCAAAAAGTTGTGTTAAAAAATTCTTAAAGGAGACTGGCACCTCCCAACAAGGCATTCATATCAACTCCCCCCCCACTCTTCAAAAACAGAAGAAGAAAAATGATGACACTAATTATTTTATCCAATTCCACTTAAAACTAAAACGTCCAAAATGCTTTCTACCTATCCTTCTCTTTAACAGAAAACCCATGCCAGTCCCAAGCAATATTAATCAGTACATAACTTAGTACAGCACACACACACACACACACCCACAATTTCAAACAGATGTCATATTTAGTTAAGAGGGGGGCAACCAGCTAGAGGCCTGAACAACAACAGCGTCCGTCTACCATCCTCTACAACTAACGTCAATACTTCAGCACCTTTGATTGGCAAAAAGGAAGGAAAAAAAACCACAAAAAAACAAACAAACAAACAAAAACTACCACATCTACAGGTAGCAAGTCGAAATCTATGTACAACATTAAATATACCCATAATAGCAATACATTGTTTATGTTGCTAACTTCAACACAGAGTAGTAACACACACTGACCAATTACGTCAAATGTGACAATGCCAGCTAACAACCACTTTTTTTTTGCAGAACAGAGTGCAGAGTAACACAGATGCGCGCATAAAATGGACGTCCCTTGACGTGAGGTGCACACAACCCTACCATCTGGCCTTGGCTTCAAATTTCATAACCACTCCCCCCCCACCCCCACACATCCCCTCCCTTCTCACCCCCCCCCCCCCCCCCCCTCCTTTGTTCCAGTCACCTGTAGTTATATCAGAAAAAAAAAGCACAAAAAAAAAAAGCACCACAAACCTTTAAAAATAAGCACAACGTGCAACAATGCGTAGTTTCAAAATCACATAACAGTTTTAAGTACATCACCCATTTTTCTCTCAAGTGGGATTGTTTTTTGTTGTTGTTGTTTTGTTTTTTTTAAGCACAACAATCAACTCACTCAAAAGCTACAGGCAATTAATCAATAAAGAACAGGTGGGTGTATAAATAATACTTTTTTTTTTTCAGGTATGAAGCGTTGCAAACCACTTGTGTGCCTCCTGCCCCATATGCAGTGCTGGTTTGCAGTGCTTTTATTTCATTCTTGGATGTAGACACACACACACAAATCACAACCACTGACCACACTACTGTCTTGATAAAAAGTTGATTCCATTTTATGTGCTGATTATCATTTCTCTTTTTTTATGAAAGAAAAAAGAAGAGATTAGTCAATGTGTTTATAGTCCACTGGAATGAGAAATTTTTTTTTCGTATCTGTCAAAATTTCCTACTCTTTCATTTCCCCTTTTCTTAGCCAACAACATTTGAGTTCAATTCCTTTTTTTTTTTTTCTTTTCTTTAAAACCAACTTCATGAAGCGTGCACCTCTGCATTACACAGCCAGCCGCCACCTCCCCAAAATCCCACAATAGCAATGTTCTACTCTTGGGAGAAAAAAAAAAAGGAAAGAAAACGAGAAAAGCGCTGGGTCTGATAATGCAGTGGGAGGAATAAGAGAAGGATCTGATCCCCAGTTACAGCCTCCCGCTGAGGTCAGTGACCACTGGACCCACCGTCCCCTCTCCTCCCCTTGCACAGCCAGGCAAAATGGTTTGATGGATAAAAACATGCCATCGCTACACAACCTGAGGCCTGTTTTTCTAGAAATTTTTGTTTTTCTTTTTGTAACAGTAACAAGGGGACACTAAACACCAATTTTACCCTCACACCACCCAGGTGTGACTTTGGCAGGGAAACACAGCGGAAGGAGAGGATTAGTACCCACCTTCTTATGCCAGCCCTAGATGTGAATTCAGCGCCCTGATCGCCATGTAAGAATAAGGGTCTTTACCTTATCTTGCCTCTTCCAAATTTAGAGGACATATTTCAAATCCCAACAATGATAAAATCTTAGAAAGAGTCATCTACCAGAGGTAGTACCAGATTTCATTGAACATAAGGGTTTGTAAATTGTCAGTAGGAAGAATTCTTAGCTGAACTCCTCATTCGCACCAATCAATCCAGAATTGTCACCAGCTATAATCAGACCAAAGTTTAGTTGTTGTTTTTTGGGGGTTTTTTGTTTTGTTTTTTTTTTTTTTTTTTACTCGCCTGTCACTTTCACTATCACTTCCGATTATTAACATAATACACTGAAACCACTGAAATTGCTGGGAAACACCACCAACAATCTCTCCACCAAACCCCACTCATCTTTTTAACATGGGTGGATCAACAAAATTCACCATCACTGCTTTTCCATTTTTCTTTGAAAAAAAAAAGAAAAAAAAAAGAGAACTACTACAATGAGTGAACTTTATTTCTAAGACATTCCTGCTCATACAGTAAAGCTCAACTATTCAGATACCCTCTTCTCTTTTTTCCCCAAACACTTTCTTACTCGGAGGATTCAGTCGGAGGGAATGCAAAGGCTAAAAGAGAGGAATAAAAACCAAGCTTCAAATGCTCCTACTAATATGTGTTGTTGAATCACGGTCCACTTTTCAAAGTTAAACGATCAAGTTGTACAGACCACCGAAGCATGTCACCAAAACCCCCTGTGGTGGTGTGTTTATCAATTAACCCAACCTGTTGTCCCAGTGATTATACATGGGAAAACAGACATATATGAACAGAGATATATGTATGTACGTTACCTTTAGTTTTACATATATATATATATAGAAGTGTGCATGTGTGTGTGTATACATATATATATATTTTTATATACATACAGCTACACAAAACAAAATAGATGATAATGAAAGAAGATGCACTGATCAGTGTCCAGTGATCACAACATCGATGCATTTTCCCCTCCATCTTGACAAGATTCAGCGTTGCCATTTCACCAATGTCATTGTCACAAAGAAGCAGCTAACTGCCACGCTTGTGTTTACATATATATATTGCCCACAATCATTTCACGATTCTAAGAAAAAAAAAGAAAGAAAAAAAAAAAAGAAAAAGTGATTTCATAACTCAAGTTCAAAACTAACAATAAAAAGTTTGTGAAGCTGGGAAACAGTTTGTTTCCAGACAACACAAACTGAAACAAAATATTTCACTAAAACACTTTCATGAAGTGGTACAACTTGAGAGTGAAAAAAACCACAAAAAACCCAAAAACTTAAAAAAACCAAACTAAAGAAAGTCTCAGATCTAGAGCGTTATACAGAAAGCCTGTATTACTACTCAGTCAGACATTTCAAAGACCTTTGCCAGAAACCCACCCACACCCTACCCCCCTCCTCAAGATGCCGTAAACACACTGAAACAGTCTTCCAATGAGGAGCTGTTCAACCAGTCCCTTCAGGTATCAGCGGTGAAATGAAAGCACTCAACTGAGAATTCTTCTTTTCTCTACCCACCCACCACCACTTCATTTTCTGACGTCGACACAGAACGCGGGAGTTGTGCCGTGTTCTGCAAGAAGCACTACCTTTCAGCCAAGTCAACAGGTATGGAACACCTCTCCATCCCCACTGTGTTCCTCAATGCCAGCAGAACACAGCCAACAGCTCTGCTTTCATTAACACCACTTCGTACATTTGTTGTTTCTTTTTCAGTCATCCCCCCATGGTGTTCCCTGTTTGGGCAAGGCTCCCCCTCCCCCAGGCTTTGAGTTTCCTGTCTGTGCACTGTCCTGTGAGCAGTCAGCATCACCCCCCCCTTAGGCTGTGGACTCCTTGAGGTTCTCAAAGTAGTCCATCAGCTGGTCGTACGTCAGACCCAGCTTCTCGTAGTCCCACTCCGCCTCGTTGAAGCCCAGGTCAGTGGCACTGTCCCGCAGAGGGTTGGAGGTGATGCGGATGCTGCACTCCGACCCCTCGTATGTGGACACCGTGCTGTTGCGGTTGCTGTTGGGGGCAGAGGGGGGATTGGAGGAGCCCGCGGAGGAGGCAGCAGAGGAGGAGGCAGAGGAGGCTGGGGGGTGGACCAGCATCTGGTTGCCGTTGAAGTCCTCCTCGGGCATGAGGGTGTGGGGGCAGCGGGCGTGGTGGGCCCCATTGCGCTCCAGGGTGGCGCGGCCGATCCACACCCAGTCCTTGGCATTGGACACACTGCCCTGTTGCTCCGCCCCGGCTTTGGGCAGCCGCTTGCGCCGGTAGTAGCGGTAGGTGAACAGCACGCAGTTGACCGTCACCACAAAGAAGACAGACACCATGACATACATGGCGATGACGAAGGGCTTGGGGCTGGAGCCCCCTGTGTTGATGGCCTGCTCCAGCGCCTCCTGCTGCGGGGGCTTCTTGCCCCCACCCCCCTCCTCCATGTTGTCGAAGGCGATCTCCACGGGGATGACCTTGGGGTCGGCGGGGCCTGAAGCGGACAGCACAGGGTACTTGTCGTGCTGGTTCTTGAAGTAGTCTTCCTTGTTGAGGAAGTGCTCATCCAGGTCAGCCGTGGGTGGGTCCACCTTGGGGTGACGGCCCTTCCCACCCTTGTCGTCCCAGCGGTCACTGGCGCGGTTGTGGTCGAAGATGGCGTCGCTCTGGACGCGGTCCATGAGGTTGGAGTCCTTGGTAAAGTCCACCTGGATGTCCACGTAGTCGAAGGCCAGGGGCCGACGGCGGTAGGGGCAGGCGGCCGAGGGCTGGCGCAGCACCACCTTCACCAGCTTGCCACGCCCCACCCCCATGGCGTGGATGCCAGGCTGGGAGGGGGAAGCTGTGTAGGCCGGCACATGCACAACGTGCGTGTTGAGGGACTGCACCTTGAGGTCAAAATGGGCGGGGTCCACATGCTCCAGGGACATCTCCGCCCCGTCACTGTACTGCAGCTGGATGTCCAGCACCGCGTCCTGCACATCATAAGCACCGGTGAAACCAACTCACACATAAACAAATAAGAGCAACAATATCAAACTAGGATAATCAAAACCCAGACCATCTCCCGACCAAACATGCAACTGGCACCTTTTCTCTTGAACACAGACTCGCATGCATAAAAAAAGAATTAAAACAATCTTGCCCACCCCTCACCCCACAAAACTATGACCCCCAGACCTCCAACCTACCAAAACAACAGCTAGCACCTTTTCTCATCGATCTAAATGGACCTCCATGGTAATATCGTCATCCTCCTCCTCCTCCTCTTCCCTGTTCATCATCAATACAAAAAAAGTCCCAAATTATGTGGCCTTTCATGCCCTGCTCTCATGGTGACCTCAGTTTTGATACCCCTCCACTTCAGTGATTGAGGTGATTCCTATCAGTGTCTTCAGCATCGGCAAATTCATGGGATGCTGTTGTTGTAGGGACATGGTGGTAGTCTCCACTCTGGGAGGGATGCTCACTCAGTCTGGCTCCGTGACTGAACCACTGCTGTCGTCAGTAGGGTTAGTAGGTGGTGTCCCAAGTACGTTAAATCAGAACAGGCACTACCAAGCACCACTGAAGTGACTCAGCAGCAGTGCTGGGTCTCCTCTGGTATGTGGCCTCCTGGCGACCTAACATCAATGGTTCCCTACGGACTGCCTTTGCTAAGATATGACGGAACAGCCCGGGTGTTGCTAGGTATAGGGGCGGGGACTCAGAATGAGCACCATGGGAG
The DNA here is from genome assembly GCF_041734735.1 of Babylonia areolata. Classification (NCBI taxonomy): domain Eukaryota; kingdom Metazoa; phylum Mollusca; class Gastropoda; order Neogastropoda; family Buccinidae; genus Babylonia; species Babylonia areolata. Next base: position 8,982,453 of record NC_134887.1, read on the forward strand.
TGATGCCACTGAAACGGTGCAGATGATAGGGCAGCAAAAAAACAACAACAGAAAAAGAGAGGGATACAAGACTGTGGGTCCCTCCCCCCTTACCTGTTGCCTGGCAACCAGTTTGTTGTCCAGCAGGGCGGTGGCCGTCAGGGCGCCAGGAAGGTGGCGGTGCTTGGAGATCTGTAGGGACAGGCCGCTCACCACCCGCACCCGCACCCCTGTCACCTCCACCCGCCCCCGCCCCACCCGGATCTTCCGCGACCCCAGCACGTGACCCGTGGCTGACAGCACCTGCCACACACAGTCACATCATCATTAATATTATCAATATTATTATTATTATCATTATTACTATTGTTGTTGAGTCACTGATACTTAAACAGCACGTATCTTCGGTCAGAGGCCAAATTCTAAGCACTTTACAAAGTCATACATCTGCATAACAGGCTGCCTACCTGCCTAGAGCCTCTTTTCAGTGTTGTTGTTGATGTCTTCGATACTTGTACAGCGTGTATCTTCCGTCAGAGACCAAACTCTAAGCGCTTTACAGAGTCATTTGCTCAACAGGCGGCCAACATGGACAGAGCCCACTGACAGCTGCCTTTGTTGTTGGTTTTAACAAATATTGTTTGTTCAAGGACAATACAATCCATTATCCAGCGATGAACACATTGAGCACAACATGCAGAAGCTAATATAAAGGGAACTCATGTGATCTAGTGTGTGCACAGAACTGGCTGCAACAAAGAAACAATTCTAACAGCACTGGATGGGCAGTCATTCTGTTCACCGCTTCACCAATGACAATGTAGACAACACCTAAAGAACAACACACCCCACCCCCAATGTCAGCCATCAACCAGCCCACCTGCCCACCCATCCCACCCACCTGGACCTCGGTCCTCCCAGGGTGATGTCCCCTGACCACGGTGCCCCGGATGGAGGCCACGTCCGGGTCAGCCACCCGCAGCTGGCTGCGCACCAGGTCCGTGACCCGCAGGTACACCTTCTTCCCGCGGAAGTAGCGCCGCCCCGTGTCCGTGTCGATGACGAAGCGAGAGTACACCTGCACGGTCGACTGCTGCATGCGCAGCTCGCAGCTGCTGCGGCCTCCACGACCCTTAGGGGACGGTTTGCTGCCACCGCCAATGCTGCTGCTGCTGCCGCTTCGCTGCTGGTAGCCCGACTTGCCCGGAGTCAGCATGTCATAGTCCGCACTGCGTTTCCTGTGAGGGTCAGGTGATAAAGCACTGCATCAACGGTCATCAACAAGGAAGATGTGGTTATAGTTATTATCCTAGGAACAGATGACCAAAAAAACCAAAATCAGGAACAAACTGAAATTATCAACATCAGGAATATATAACATGTTTTTCTTTTTCATAGAGTGATTTGCACAACAGGCTGCCAACCTGGGAAGACTCGACTCAACTGCCTTTTGGTGATCATCATTTGTCTCCAGTGTCGTTCAGTCAGAAATCAATCACTCATACACATGTTCATTCGAGAGGATTTTTCTTGCCAGGGACAACCCTTTTGTCACTACGGGTTCTTTTACATGTACATAGGATTTCTGTTCATCGTCTCATCTGATGTCCAGACCACCACTGCTCAAGGTCTTGAGGGATTCCATCCTGTACCCTCAGATTCTCCTGCTTCCTGGGTATACACACCACATTCAGGCCACCAGTCCACTGTTAGAACACCGGATCACATCAGGCTTACTTCGGCCCTGTATCCAAGCATTGTCCTGGCGTCAAAATTTGTTTTATCTAAATGGTGCACACATGCCCTATGTACGTACAAACGGCAAGCAAAGGGAACTAACTTCTACAGTATTTCCAGGCTGTGTCCCCATGTGCCAATTTGGAGAAGAAAAAAACCCAACTGGTCAAATTCAGTTTAATTTCATCATTTTTCCACAAAAGTATGGCAGGGGAACCTGCCAAAGCTGTCAACTCCCTGGGGCTGAATGTAACCGGTTAACTCATTCTACCCCACAGCAACATGCCTGCTTCAACTCCCCTGGACCAGCACTACCTAAGACCACTGCAGAAAGAAACAGGGTGGTTCACTTAAACAGCGAAAATCGATGGGGAATTGTTGATTTAATCGGTTGAACAAAGCTTCATTTACACGGTTCAGTTTAGAATGCCAACTGTACACCAAACAAGAAAAAACGAAATTACAGTAGTGTGTCGACGGGCGCAATAGCCGAGTGGTTAAAGCATTGGACTTTCAATATGAGAGTCCCGGGTTCAAATCTCGGTGACGGCGCCTGGTGGGTAAAGGGTGGAGATTGTTCCGATCTCCCAGGTCAACATATGTGCAGACCTGCTAGTGCCTGAACCCCCTTCGTGTGTATACGCAAGCAAAAGATCAAATACGCACGTTAAGATCCTGTAATCCATGTCAGCGTTCGGTGGGTTATGGAAACAAGTACATACCCAGCATGCACACCCCCAAAAGCAGAGTATGGCTGCCTACATGGCGGGGTGAAAACGGTCATACACGTAAAAGCCCACTCGTGTATATACGAGTGAATGTGGGAGCTGCAGCCCACGAACAAAGAAGAAGAAGAAGAAGAAGAAGAAGACAGTAGTGTGTTGGTACAAGAATACTCGTACCTGGTCCACAGGGGAAGTAATCATGGCACGAGTTAACTCGTACCTGGAGCAGAGTGAGTTAAAACCCTCCCTGAAGGCCTACCGTCTCTGTGTGTTGACAGGGATGCTCCAGCCCCTGATGCGACTCAGCTTGGTGTCCGACATCTCCAGGTCCAGTCGGTTCTCTGGCACCCACACCCGCAGGGGCAGCTGGGTGGTGTGACCCCCGACCCTCACCACGATCGTCACATTCTCCGAGCCCCGTGTCTCGTTGCCGTCCAGGAACACGCTCTTGCAGTCCTTGGCCACCTGGTGGGGAAAGCAGGAAGCTTTTTTGTCATCAATCATTGAAAAAAAAAAGAAAGAAAAGAAAGATGTGTGGGGGTGATGAGTGATATAGCACATTCTATGGTTATATCTTTTATTTAAGACAAGAAGTCATGAATATCAACTGCAGCATATCAGTGCTAGTGTGTGTGTGCATTTGTGCCTAATAATAATAATAATAATAAAATGCAGGCTCAAACAGCACAGTACCCCCATCTCTGAAGGGGCTCACCATGCTTTACAATAAAATATACTATTTTAAGATTAAATGACGTAAAATACGTACAGTCAACACAATCTCACAAGACATTGGATAAAATATACATATAAATTTAAGACTAAGTGACATAAAAATATGTAAATCAACACAGGCACCATCACAATCTCAAATCACACTGGCCCAAATCACATACGCACAGGAGTGTGAGTGTGTGTGTGTTTTTGTGCTATGTGTATACATGTGTGTGTGTGTGTGTGTGTGTTCTCTCACACAGTGTGAGCATGTGTATGCAGCATGAACATGTGGGCCATGTGTCCATGTAACAGAGATGCCAACCTCCAATAAAAAAAAATTTTAAAAAGAAGAAAAAAAGAAGAAAAATATAAAGAAAAAACAGAAAGAAAAAAAAAGAGAAGCTCCTCCTCACTGCTTCTCCAATTAATTCAGGAGCAGTAGCAGGCATTCCATGGTATACACACATAAGAGTATGTGTGTGCAGCCATGCTCAATGGTTTCTTTTTCTCTGTTTTTGTATGTATCATTGTATGTGAAGCGGCTATTGATTGAATGTCATTTTAATACCCCCCTTTGCGCACACCAAACACCTTCTATTTGAAGCCAATAAAGAGTCTCGAGTCCTGAGTAAGCCCCATGGAGAGCCCAGCAGCCCCGACCTACCCTCAGCACGTCACTGTCAGTGGAGAAGCAGTCCGAGTAGTGGCTGACGTCACGCACTTTGTTGGTGGAGGACACTGCGAAGACACGCAGGGGGTACTCTTCCCGCTTCCCCGTCAGGCTGGCCGTGTTCAGCAACTCTCGCTCCTGGAACACCCAACCACACAACACCACATTAATGAGCTATCTTAAATATATAATGTAACAATTATTGAATTAATCTGTCAGCTTGACGACTAGCTGGCTACGCATGTTCTTTTTTATATTCTTTGTGTGTGTGTGTGTGCGCGCGCGCGCGCGCACATGTGCGTGCGTATGAATGAAGTTGATAAACATTACTATCATTATTCAGGCTTTGTTTCTTCAGCTTTAGACTCATCAGTACTTTGTCGCTGGTTCCAGGGACTGAGGGTGGATGGTAGAGGATGGGAAATGGAAAAAAAAAACAACCACACACACACTGAAGACCACACACAAAGAAAGAACATACACATATTTCATGCCATTTCAGGAAGAACCCCCACGTCCCCCACCCCTACCCCCAAAAACACAAAGAAGAATCCTACACAGCCAGGGAGTGTGGGGGGAGACACCCAAAAAAAACACCAAACTTCATAATGTAGAGGGAAGGGAAATAAGCGCAGGCAGAAGGTCAGGGTCCTAACACTAATCCCAAACTATCCTTCCCAAACCCATCCTGACCAACCAGAGCACAGCTAGTGATCCAGCCCCTAAACCAATAACCCACACAGAGCACTGCTAGTGATCCAGCCCCTAAACCAATAACCCACAGACTCCCAGCCAAACCAAGGAGGAGGAGAGAGAAAGGCCGAGAGAGAGAGAGAAAGAAGAGAGAGAGAGAGAGCAAGGCCACCATTACAGTTACCACCAGGACGGCCATTAGCCCACCACTGGTGGCCAACAGACACCCCCCCCACCCCCCTTTCTTTTTGTGAGCTCACCATCCTTAAGTCAATACTCATTTTCCCCAAAACCCGAAGCACAATCACAGCCCCAGGAAAGGGCACCGGAGAATGTTAATCAACTCACGACCGCAATTAGCATTTCCAACCCCCAGAACTGGAGTACCAGTACTTCCCCTGAGGTTCGTCCTCAAGACACCACCCCCACCCCAGTGTGAAACAGACTATTGTATTGTTGTCATACAGTGTTTACTGCCAATACTCCCTCCTCCCACCCTCCACTGCTCTTGCTTCCTCTCCCCTCTCCCCAAACACCCTCCTCTCCAAAGAGGAGAAAAGAAATAGCAAAAGTGTGATGCCATCTACTGGCTTCATGAGGAAAGCCAAGTTCAGAACAGAAAAGGAAACTGGCCTGAAGTAGAAAGGCCAGGCACATAAAAATCTTTCTCTCTCAGCATTCACTCTTCCTACACTTTTGCTCTTTCTCCCTCACAAGTGGATATGTTTCTTGATAAATTAGTATCATATACCTAAACCCACATTCTTATACTGTACATATATATATATCATTTGCAGAGATTCAGAAAAAGAAGCTATCTCCTCGGAAACTGGGAGAGAAGAGCATGGAGAAATTTGCAGACATCCAGAAGTCTGTTGCTGCTAGTGTTACTGAGGGATGGATGATTCTTCACACACTGACACACATTCCTGTGACACTGACACACAAGGTCCACATCAAGCCTTCCTGTCTGCTTCATCAGTTGAATTTTTTTTTTTTTTTTTTTTTTTTAATAATCTCTAAAAGATTAGTCTTCCAACAGACAGGGTTTGGTGAATTTTGGACAACAAAGATGGAGAGGACAGTGAACAAGTCCCCCCACCCCCACCCCCAATAATTACTGCTTGGTCAAGAAGCCGGATGCAGTGGGTGCTTATCCCCTCTTACGGAGCAGAGACATCTGCCTTCATGTTCCCCCTCCACTAATGCTCCCATCAGCCCACCATAAAGACTGACACAAACTTGCATCAGGCAGCACAGGACTGATGGGGAAAACGTTGACGGAGCAGTACTAGCCCAGTGGTAATGCATCCGATTAGGAAGTGAGTGTCTATGGGTTTGAGTCCACTGAACTTCGACTGAGTGGTGTTTTGGGTACCAGTCCTTTGGATGTGACATAAACCGAGGACCTGGATGCACCATGCAACTAGGTACTGAACTTGTGAAAGAACTTAGAACCAACAGCAACTAAAAGGTTGTCCATGGCCTATCATGTTAAAAAAAAAATTAAAAAAAAAAAAGAGTAAGGCTTGCAGACAGAAAAAATAATGAATGTGAGTGGCACTGCACTGTGACGACATTCTTCTCCCAGGAAGAGCAGCCTGAATTTCACACAAAGCAATCTCTTGTGGCAAAATGGTTTTGTTGTCCGCAAACCTATTATTTTGTGTTTTATGAAATTTATAACCCAGCCAAAGTGGTACAGGTCAAAGCAAGCCTGAAAGATGTATACACATGCATACATTATTTATGTGGTGGTGATTCTGAACATCACTCTCAATGGAAAATGCAACTGTGTTCAAAGTGGACGACACCCAAATGTTTGGTCCCAGTCTTCCTAGTTGACTCTGAGTATGGTCTTAGGCAGGCCAGGGCTGAAAATTCTGACAATGACAACAAGTTCATGGCTTCCCTAACTTCACTAACCACTTTGCAACGAAAGCTGATAACTGGAGCTCCCCCCACCCCTCCCTGTAAACTTATCACTGATGATGATGATGATGAATCAATGCCAGCAGCAGTGTCAAGCTGTTCGGTTACTGTGACCCATAACTGGGCCACACCCTAGTGGCATGTGTGTGTGAATCACAATAAATATGATAATTAAATTCAGGTGAGAAATTCCACACACGCTCTCAGTTTTGTTTACAAACTGAGACATATCCTCAAACACACACAATTACTGTCACTCGTATGGTGTGAAAGAAAAAAACATTCCGATAACTTTGTTTTCATAACAATGAATGAAAAGGCTACATCTTTCAAAGAAGGGAAACACACAAGACAGGCAGCAGAACACAGAGACAGAGAGAATTACCAGATTTTTATCCAACAAGAAATCAACAAAATAAGCATGTCTCAGAGGAATAAGAAAGAATACTGCGCAACAGTCAAGGCAAACAACATGACCAACACATCGATCAACAGACATACACACATACACATACACGTATAACAACACACTAACAGAAAACAAAATGCAGATCGATCAACAGAGACAGACAGACAGGCAGACAGACACAGAAAACAGGGATGGGGCCGGAGCGGACAAACAAACACGATAAAAACCTCAGCATCCCTGCAAAGAAAAATCAATCCACATGAAAGAGAACAAAACAACAAAAACAAAAACAACAACAAAAAGAAACAAACAAAACACAAAAACACAAAAAAAGACAAAAACTTAGCTCTGGTGGCGCCACGAAATGCTGCTGCCAGACATTCTGAAGGGACATCAATGGGAAATCAATAGGGTCTTTGGCTCACTCCCCACCACCACCGCCACCACCACCACCCCTGCCTTTCCTCCTCCCCCATCCCACCTTCCAGAAGCAGCAGAAGATTGGGGATTACTGTCCTTCCTGAGACTTCACAGACTGCAGCCAATCTTTTTTTTTTCTTTTCTTTTTTTCTGGCTTGCTTCATCATCACCTGCCCCTTCCCTGCTTCTGCTACTGCCAGCCACCCCTATCCCTCTCCCCCTTTCTCTTCCATTATGCGGCATTAGCTGTCCCCTACCCTCCCTTCGCTCATTGTCACACCCCAACACTGATGTTAAACTCGCTAAGTTCTCTTTTCTCCCCCCCCCCCTTTCACACCTCCAACACCCCCTTCCTCCTCCTCGCACAAAAACGTCTATCAGGCCTTTCTCCTCTCCTCTTCTTGCCTCCATCCCACCTCTCTCATCTCCCCTCCCATCCACCTCAACAAAACAAAGTTTTCCTATGCTTACACCCCCCCACACACCCTCTTCCACCATTCCCCTTTCATCTCATACCTCCTCCACACAGCCTGCATGTTTGAGTGCATACAAGCGCTTGCCTGCATGCTCACTTCTCTCTCAGCTAATTTAGAGCCCCGCCTCACCCCCCCCCCCCCCCCCTCCATAGTCTGAGTCTGTCCCTTGCTCACTCAAACACACAAACATGCACACACGCACGCACACATGCACACACACTGACTACACACTGATTCTCTACATTACCACTATACAACTCCCAGTCTTACAATGAGATTGAATTTCTCAAGGGGAGGGAAAAAAAAGACTCATCTCCCCACTCTCAACTTTCAGTTCTTCTACTGCGTGTTCAATGAAGCAAAAGGTCACGCCACAATCTCCTGTTTTCAGGAACAATTGACTCCCTCCTACACATACGCCAACTCCTCATTTCTATCGTTAACAACCACCAGAGGGGAGAGGTGTGTTTTCTATTAACTACGCATTTTGCGTGACAGGTGGAGATTTCATTTGATGTCTTGCCAATAACCTTCTTAATTTCCTGTCTCTCTTTAATCTTTCTCCATTTTCTGTTGAAGACAACAGTAAAAAAAATTTGAGATTGTGAGCAAAAACGAGTGGGTACATTTCTACATATTTTGCAAGACAGAAAATCTGTCGATAATCTTTTCAATTTCAGGTCTTTTATCTTCATTGTTTTCTGCTGAAAACAACTGCGTAATTATTTGAGGCTGTGGGCGAAGGGGTGGGTACAGATCAAAGAACTGTTAAGTGTGCATTGTGTGTGTGTGTGTGTGTGTGTGTGTGTGTGTGTGTGTGTTGGTGTGTACATGTGTGTGTTGGTGTGTACATGTGTGTGTGTGTGTGTGTGTGTGTGTGTGTAGGTGTGTGTGTGTGTGTGTGTGTGTGTGTGTGTGTGTGTGTGTGTGTGTGTCCCCATCCATGTTTTAAAAAAGTTCTTTTATGCCATACTTCTGTTAACTTATAACTGACACCATCAATAGTATTTCAACAAACAACAAGAACTGATAACCTCAAATAATCCTCAACACACACACACACACACACACACACACACACACACAGAGACAAACCTGCATGCAAGCAAGCAAGGATGCAGCTCTTTCCAAACAACACTCCCACACGTGTGTCCACAGACCAAAGGAAAGTTTGGAACATTCCCTCCCATCCCAGACTAGGACTGGCAACCAGTCCAAACAGAACACAGACTTCTCTCTCTCTCTCTCTGTGCTAATCCATCCAGTCAAAAAATAATAGGCTGCTCTCTTTCTCTCTCTCTCTACAGTATATACCGAAGAAGTATCATGTGCGCCCCAATGCATTTAAATTGTCACTGTTGTTTGCAGATGTGAAGACATGCATTCCACTCTCTCTGTTCTTGTCCAAAGCCTTCACCCATAGAAACAAGTCTATCTTTGGTTAATGACGCATGATTACATACCAATCTGCCCATCTATCTTTTGTCTTTTTCTTCTTCTTTCTGTCCCTCTCTCTCTCTCTCTCTCTCTCTCTGTGTCTTACTCTGTCCTTTCTCTCTTTTCTACCCTTTGTTTGCTTTACAAATATTGGCGCTGTTCTTTATAATGGATGTTGAAACGGAAGCCCCCCCACCCCCAACCCCTGTTGTCACGGGCAGAAAGGCCTAAACAATAAACCATTCAGACTTCAGACTTCTTCTCTCTCTCTCAGCTCCTCCCTGTCCTCCTTTGCCTGCTGCCTATTCCTCAAAAAGCAACATTGAAGAAATCTCTTTTGTGATCTTCCAGGGAACTGGAAAAACAAAAAAAAACCCAAAAAACAAAAAAAACCCAAGCCACACAAACAAGCTTACAAAGTTATCCCTGTCCTGGGGAATGTCTTGAAGCTATCATGGGGGGCTTGACTTTTCCATTCATTCTTTGAAGTCAGCACTTAAAAAAGATGCACATGTTTACCTCCAAGATATATATTATATCTAAAAGGCAGATAGAATGTTGTGTGCAGGTGTGTCTTATCTGTATAAATTTATATATATACAAACTTGCTTCTTTGTCACACACTGCCTGCCCAGTTTTTGATCACATGTCTTCTACCACCTGTTTTCTGTTTTTTGTTGTCTGGTTTTTGCCATAAGCAAGTCGTTATTTGATTTATATACTTTAGTTTACAAATATACACTGTTTGTTCAATGTTTTACAGATATCAAAATGTAGTGGGAATCAAACTGTAGTCATTAAACACACCTTTAGGGGGACCTTGTTTTCAATCTTCCCTCTCTGCTTCTGCATCCCCCAAACCCATCAACACACCAACAACTCTAAGTTTATAACAACTAAACAGACAGGTGCAGTGGCTGAATGCTCAGAAAGCTGGATTCTCACCCAAGTTTCCGTGAGTTCGATCCCCAGTTTCAGCGCAGCTGGTGGGTTAGGGGTGGAGAAATCTCCCATCTCTCCGTGTCAACATATGTGCAGACCGGCTAATGCCTGAACCCTCTTTACGTGTACACGTGTGCAGAATAAGCACGTTTAAGATACTGCTGCAATCCATGTCAGCTTTTGGTGGGTTGCGGAAACAGGCCATGAATGTAAACTAAAAGAAGAAAAAGAAACAGAACTAAGCTGGGTTTCTCTTGATTTGGGTATACCATGTGAGAGAAAAAAAAATAATAATAAATAAATAAATAAAAGGCTAATAGTTATTGAGAAAGTTATAGAAATGCTACTGTGAAGAATTTGCTTTCAACAAGAATAAGAGAGCTCCACACACACACACACACACACAGAATACTTTGTCTCTCTTTTGATTTGGGTATTACTATTTTGAGAAAAAATTTGGGGAGTTTATCGAAATTACTGTAAAGACCTTTGTTTTTACATCAGAGAGAGAGACGCGCGCACACACACACACTTTTTTAATATTACTATTTGAAAAAAAACCCACAAAAATGCGGGTTATTATCTTATGGAAATGTTACTACAAAGACCTTGGTTTCTACAGGAATAAAAGAGAGAGCTCCACACACACACATGCACGCACACAAACACACTCAGATACATCACTTCAGAGTCTCTTGAATTGAACATTACTATTTGAACCCCCCCCACCCCCCTCCCCCAAAACAAAGTTACCCTCTCCCCTAAAACAAAGTTATCTAAGACAAACCCACATAACACAGTTCATGACACAGTATCCCAACCGTTTAGCTCCTTATGGCAAATAAGAGTAGGCCATGCTGAGGACGCCAGCCATTCCGCTTAATTTATCATCCCCAGCTTACAAAAAATCGTAAGAAAGGGAAAAAAAAAACCAATACTTCAAAGCCAAACAAAAAATACATTAAAAAAAGGCCATATAGGCAAATAACACTGCAGAATGGACAGCTAGAGCCCATCCCAGTGTTTACATCTCACAACCTAATTGCCAGAGCAAAACAGCACTGATAGTACATCACAGACAGCAGAAAAGAGAAAAAAACGTGTCAAGGCTTGCTTGAAAAAAGAAAGGGGAATGGACTGGGAAGGCAGAAAAAGGAGACAACAGTGAAGATTCAAGATTCATAGAAAAAAAAAGTCAGAAACAAAGAGAGTGACAAAAAAGAGGAAATTTCTAGCACAGAATTTCCAGGTGGGTATACTATTTATACTGAAAGACCCCTGGCATCCCCACGGGGGGTGGGGTGGGGTGGGGGTGGGGAAGAGATAGCTCAACGCATGCACACGCACACACGTACACAGAGATGACCTCACCTTAAAGACGGTGACGATGCTCTCGGGGTGGTCGCCCAGCACAGTGATCTTGGCGGAGATGCGCGAGTCCTGCGGGGGGAAGTAGGAGTTGCGCGACAGGCCGTTCTTCTCGTAGTCCACCGTCCACACGATGCGCCCCGCCACGCTCTCCTCCGCCTTCTCCTCCACCTCAAACTGCCAGCGCATGATCTCCTCAATCCTGAAAGCATGCAGTTTTCAACCACAGTGTTACTGGTGGCTCCTCAATCCTCAAACCATGGTTTTTCAACCATGATCCCCTAAATCCTGAAACTATTCAGTTTTTCAACCACAATCTCAATCCTGAAACCATCTGGGTGTTTTCAGTCCATGATCTCCTCAATCCTGAAACCAAACAGTTTTTCAACCACGGTGTTACTGGTGTCTCCTAAATCCTGAAACTGGACAGTTTTCAACCATGGCTTACAGGAGAATCCTCGATCCTGAAACCATACACTGATACAGATACAGTTTTCAACCATGATCTCAATCCTCAAACCATCAGGGTGTTTTCAGTCCATGATCTCCTCAATCCTGAAACCAGACAGTTTTTCAACCACGGTGTTACTGGTGTCTCCTAAATCCTGAAACTGGACAGTTTTCAACCATGGTTTACTGGAGAATCCTCGATCCTGAAACCATACACTGATACAGATACAGTTTTCAACCATGATCTCAATCCTGAAACCAGACAGTTTTCAACCATGATTCCTAAATCCTGGAACCATACACTGATACAGATACAATTTTCAACCATGATTCCTAAATCCTGAAACCATTCAGTTTTCAACCAGGATTCCTAAATCCTGAAACCATTCAGTTTTCAACCATGATTCCTAAATCCTGAAACCATTGAGTTTTCAACCATGATTCCTAAATCCTGAAACCATTAAGTTTTCAACCATGATTCCTAAATCCTGAAACCATGGAGTTTTCAACCACAATTCCTAAATCCTGAAACCATTCAGTTTTCAACCACAATTCCTAAATCCTGAAACCATTCAGTTTTCAACCATGATACCTAAATAACTGAAACCATACAGATGCAGTTTTCAACCATGATTCCTAAATCCTGAAACCACTGAGTTTTCAACCATGATACCTAAATCCTGAAACCATACAGGCAGAGTTTTCAACCATGATTTCTAAATCCTGAAACCATTCAGTTTTCAATCATGCTTCCTAAATCCGGAAACCATACACTGATACAGATAACAGTTTTCAACCATGATCTCAATCCTGAAACCGGACAGTTTTCAACCATGGTGTTTCTGATGTCTCCTGTATTCTAAAACCACACGTTTTTTCCTCCTCAATCCTGAAGCCTTACAGTTTTTCAACCATGGTCTCAATTCTGAAACCATCACTCAGGTTTTCAGCCCATGATCTCATCCTGAACCACATAGTTTTTCAACCAGGTTGTTTACTGGTGTGTGGCTCAATGTTTGGCTTATATATATATATATATATATGTGTGTGTGTGTGTGTGTGTGAGGGAGGGGGAGAGAGAGAGAGAGAGAGAGAGAGAGAGAGAGAGAGATTGACGTAAGCTTTCAGCTGGGTCACCAACAAAAACTGTTTTCTTTTATATATTCTTGTCCCCAAGACAACTAAAATCTATCTGGGAATTTCTAGCCCTGCGTTAGGTGTGTGTGTGTGTGTGTGTGTGGTGTCATACTATTTACACAAAACATGAACAGTGCTGCTTCATCATGATTTCAGTAACTAAAACTGATGAAGATCATTAACAAGTTAAAATTTATTCCCTGAAGAGTGACTGAAGTGGGCATGTATGTGTGTGTGTATGTAGGTGTGATACTGTGTTGTGTTTATAAGTTGTGAATTGTGCACTAGTTTTATGCACAAATAATATATCAATGAATAAATAATATAGTATGTATATAAAAAAAAAAGTGCATATATAATATGGGTTGTCTAAAACAACAATATCAATCTGCTTGCCCCTATAAGTGTGTGAGTATGCACTGTGGAAAGAAGCCCAAGTATGTAAAGAGTAGTACACCATGTATCCTGTAAGTGTGATCATTCACATCACCCGTCTCTACATATATATATATATATGGGTGAGTGCATGCAAGGTATCTTCCACAACAAATCATGTGTACTCTGACTGTTCACAAAACTACAATGACTGCCACAGAGAACAAAACTTGTTTAGCATCCTGCCAGCATCACAAAAGCACCATGTGTGTGTGTGTGTGTGTGTGTGTGTGTGTGTGTGTGTGTGTGTGTGTGTGCTGGGGAGGGGGCACTGAGGATGCTAGGGACAGCAAGGTAAGGTTAAACAAATAGAAAAAAAAAGGCTACAGGTTCCATAGCCTTTTACAGTGAATTCTTATCCACTGTGTCAGAGCTTGGCCCAATCCTTTCCTTCCACCTTTTTAAACCTTTCAACCTTATATGCCAGTGGCATATGTGGAGTGATGGCCTAGAGGCAATGCATCCATCTAGTAAGCGAGAGAATCTGAGCGTGCGGGTTCGAATCACGGCTCAGCCACCAATATTTTCTCCCCCTCCACTAGACCTTGAGTGGTGGTCTGGACGCTAGTCATTCGGATGAGACGATAAACCGAGGTCCCGTGTGCAGCATGCACTTAGCGCACGTAAAAGAACCCACGGCAACAATAGGGTTGGCAAAATTCTGTAGAAAAATCCGCTCCAATAGGAAAAATAAATAAAACTGCATGCAGGAAAAAATACAAAAAAAAAAAAAAAAAAAAAAAGGGTGGTGCTGTAGTGCAGCGACACGCTCTCCCCGGGGAGAGCAGCCCGAATTTCACACAGAGAAATCTGTTGTGATAAAAAGAAATACAAAATACAAAAAGCCAGCTGAATCAGTAGCACAGGCAACATTAACTGAAGTTGTGTACCTTGTGTATGAAAAGAGTTACCTCTCTTTATTGTTTTTTAACCGTCCCTGACTTGTCCGGTACACCCATTCACACCTGGGCAGAGTGAAGAAAATCGGAGTAAAATGCCTTTCTCAAGGACACACAACAAATGGAACCTCGAACTCTGACCACAGGTGAGTGCTGAATCAGAGGCCCAACACCTAACCCATTCTGCCAGGGCATTTCCAAAAGCAAGATAAAACTACAGAAAAAAAAAAAATTAAAATGTATATAAAGGCATCTCTGGTACTCTCATTGTTTTTTCTGTGATCTCAGACATGGTCATAGTTCCCCCTCCCCAAACCGTCATCCCAAACATTATACAAGATTTGTTTTTGTTTTATTTTCATTTTTATCTTAACTGAATGACTGTTGACTCCTGTCCACACCCTTACCCCACAGCCAGTCCCATGCATGAAGTGATGAACTGAAAGCAGAGCCTGATTTTTTTTACTTCATGCATGTTGGGGTGGTTTTCTTTAAGCACCTGAGAGACACGTTTATCACAACAACGGCAGCTCTGTTTCGTTTTTATTGCTTCAGCAATATAACATGAAACCCTCTCCATGCCTTCTGATCACCTCCACAACCCCCACCCACCCACAAAAAACAACAACAAACAAACAACAAACAAAAAAACGACCACCTGCACAGAGACATGAACTGGCCCTGACTTCATACACCAAGTCACCCCCCCCCTCCCCCACCCCCCAACCCTCACCCCTTCCTCTCGACAACCCCCTGAGGAGGCCCCACCTCTACCCCCCCCCCCCCTCCCCCTTCCAAAAATCCTTGGCTCCCCCCCCCCCCCCTCCCCCTTTCTTTCCTCTCCTCTCCTCCTGTTTGGCAACAGCTCTGTGCATGACCCTTGGCTCCACAGCTATGCCTGTGACTGGCGGGCGGCCTTGCTTCTTTTCTTTTTGGCCCTGTTCCGCTCCTACACTCGTAAACCATCCTGTGCAAATATCCCCAGTCAGATACCAGTGAGTGAGTGGATGGAGGAAGGGAGACACAGAGAAAGGGAGAGAGAGAAACTCGGACTCGGGAGAAAATGTCCTGAGCTTGAAAAGTTTGCTGAGCTTTCCTTCTGAGCCAGATAATCTGATAGAGAGAGCGAGCTAGCACAGCAGTTCCCCCCCACTCCCACCCCACCCCACCCTCCACTACCACCCTTCCCCAACAAAGAGAAGATGAATGGACTCCCACATATTTTGCTCCCAAAAAAAGACTGGTTTATTTGGGTCTGGTATCGTAGACAAAGCATCACATATTTTACTCCTAAAACAAGACTTTGGTTTATCTGGGTCCGGTATTTGTAGACAAAGTACCTTTCCTCTATCATGGGCTTATCTCGACTGAGTGAGTCAGCAACAACAGTACGCCACAGATCTGGAATGATGCAGCGGTTCATAAATAAATGAACCAAGTCACGGTGCTCGCCAACTAAAAATATTCTGATACAGAATAAAATAGCCAGCAGCTCTCTGTAGGTCCCTTTGCAACTATGCCTTTTAATTTTCTTTTTTTCTTTTCTTTTCATTCTCTTATATATATATATATATATATATATATATATATATATATATATATATATATATATATAATTCTTTACACCACAGCTACAGCAAACGAACACAACTTTTTTTTCTCTCGTTTAGTCTTCACAGTTCCAAAAGTTTAAAGAAAGTATACGGCACCTATGTGTGACAATGCATACGCACAGCTAAGTATCCACAACTAACGATGTATGCGGGTCCACACACACGTACACTTGAAATAAAATACCAAGAGGGGTTGATGTCTGATGTAAAACACAGTTGAAACATGTGTGAGGGTCATAAAACTGAGTTGGGGTGGGTGAATAGAGGAGGAGGACCGGCTGGAAGAGGGAAGGGAAGGGGGGGCGGGGGGGGGGGGGGGGGGGGGGGGGGCGTAGCACAAGCCGTCAATCAATGCAGACAAGTGATACGTATGCATGTATGTTGTAAAACTGCAAAACTGAAAGATTCTACATAGGAGTGCATGTATGCAAGCAGAAACTGGGGGTGACACAAACAATTTGTGTGAATCTTATGATCCGCGTGTATGTGTGCACACATGCTTACGCGCATGTGTGTGTGTGTGTGTGTGTGTGTGTGTGTGTGTGAGTGTGTGTGTAAGCGTGCGCACGCACGCGTGTGTGTGACATTATTTATACTCACCACCACTATAAATACCACGTACTTTGTATACATGCACACAATTAATGTGCACAGATCTCTCTCTCTCTCTCTCCCTACCCCTTCCTCCTACCCGCTACAGAATAAGACCGACAGCCCCCCAACCCCACCCCACCCTCCAACGCTACAGTAAGGGCCGATCATAAAACACCCATACTGTGTGTGACTCCACTACTATAGCACAGACAAGGCGACAGAGGAGAATATAGCACACAGTGTGTGTAGGTAGGAGACTGGGGAGGTGTACTGAGAACTACAGGGGCCTCGGGGGACCTGTTGGTTGTCGCCACGTTACTCTGTTCAACCGCTGGAGCGTGAAATGGGTGGAAAACACTGCACGCACACACACACACACGCACGCACGCACGCATAACACACACACCGATCTACACGATGGGGTTTGACTATAAAAATTAAGTGTGTGTGTGACAGTGTGCGTGTGTGTGAGTGCGCGCGCGCGCGTGTGTGTGTGCGTGCGCGAGTACGTGTGCGTGCATGCGTGTGACATATGTGCACACCTCTGAGGATGACAGTGGGTGCTAATGCAATTGCTGTCTGATGCATGCATGTATACTATGCACGCCCATGCATACATTGTGTTCCTGGGTGTCAGTGTCCATGCATGAGCCTGTGTGTCTCAGCCTGAGAAAGCTCTCGGCTGAGAGAGAGAGAGAGAGAGAGAGAGAGAGAGAGAGAACACTGGAATTATTTACTGTCATTGCCAAGAAAGGTCTTTTGACAAGGGGGCAACAACATAAATTCACTTATTTTTGCTTCAAATTAACAAAAACTCTCTTTGTTCTCTCAACCATTCAGTCAATTTAAACCAAGAAGATATGCAAACACTGGGAACATGTAAGTCACATTCTGACCAAAACTCAAGGAAATGGAACTAAAGAAAACAAAAAATATAATAATAACAAAATGACAAAATGAATGGGAACTGGCTCGACCATCCACTCCAGAATATATATATAAAAAAAAATAATTCAGAATGACTCAACAATAGACTCATGTATGTAATGCTATGTTTTCTGTTTTGTCCAAATAGGATAGCAACTTCTGCACTGATTATAATTAAGTGCCTTCTAAGCTGTTGATACCATTTTGACTTCTGTACCTTTGTCTACTGTTTGTGTGTGTGCAATGAATTTAGCAATCGATCTGTGATTTCATCATCAGATGATAAAACAGTAACAACATCAAGACTTTTAGCCACATCTGTTTTAAAGAATATACATTTTTTTCTCGCACAGTATTATACACTTCACACTGAAAAAGAAAATATTTTCAGTCATCCACCTGGTAGAGAGAGAGAGAAGGAGAGAGAGAAGGGGGGGGAGGGGGAGTGGTGAGAGGCGGGTGGAAAGAGACGGTGGGATGAGAGGGAGCGAGACAGAGACTGACACTGAGAGAGTGAGGGCGTACAAGCAAGCATACACACATGCACACGCCAAGCAGCTATATATATATATATATATATATATATATATATATATATATATATATATATATATATATATGCATAAAACTTGCGGGTAACATTGAATCCTGCAACTAAAGTTCAGCCACATGAACTAGATACAAACTTCACACACATCTATACACCTGTGTGTTTATAATCATGTGTATATGTGTATGTGTGTATACTGACATATATATATGTGTGTGTGTGTGTGTGTGTGTGTGTGTGTGTGTGTGTGTGTGTGTGAGAGAGATACGGTGCCTCGGCACACAAACTGAATCCAGAACATAGTACTACCGTTAAATCCAAAGACCCGAACTCTGACAACATTCGTTTCGTGTCGGAGACCGGCCAAACCGAATCAAGCAACCCGGCCTCCCTTCGAAAAAAAAAAAAGTCGACATAACAGTGTCTGCGGAGGAAAAGCTTACAGCTTACTACTCTTGACTGACTACACCACCAGTCTCTTCGTTGGCTGCTGGTCGCACCTCCCTCACTTGCCGACTGCTTTTGCTACTTCCTGGCAGTGTCAGTTTTGGTGCTGGGATTGCTTTCACGGACTTGCAAAGAGATTATTATACGCAATTTATAAATAATATATTAGATATTAATTATCACCTTTTCATAAATTTATATAAGATATGTCTATGAGCTGCTCTGAATAACACGGAAAGCCGTTCGTTCGTTCATCAACCCCCACGATGGTAGTGGCGGGGTTTTTTCGACTTTGTTGTGTGTTGTGTTGTGTTGTGTTGTGTTGTGTTTGTGTGTGTGTGTGTGTGTGTGTGTGTGTGTTAGCAAGTGAGAGATTGAGACTGAAAGGCGGTGGTCGTAATGATGCTTAAGATAAAGATATACGGCACAAATAATTGTAAGCGTGCGTACGCGCGCGCAAACGTGTGTGTGTTTGTGTATGTGTGTGAGTGTGTGTGTGTAAGATCGAAGTGATGGGTTTGTGTGTGTGTGTGTGGGGGGGGGGGGGGGTGTAAGATCGAAGTGATGGGTTTTGTTATGAACGTGTACCAGTGTGGTTGCGTTGGGGGAGGTGGGATGAGAAACTAGAGTGGGAGGTCTGAATGAGGGGAGCTGTCAAAGTGTGCGTATCATCATGTAAGTCAGCGTGCACAGGGTTCGTTCGTTTTGCTGTTCAACGGGATGTGCGAACAGAAAAATGTTATAATGCAACATGAAATATATATATATATGTGTGTGTGTGTGTGTGTGTGTGTGTGTGTGTGTGTGTGTGTGTTATAACATGAAACGTGAAGAACATACAGTGTTTGTGTTAGTGTGTGTACGTGTGCACACACTTTTTTTTTGTGTGTGTGTATCATATAGCACCTTCATCCACCAAAACAAACATCAACCCGAACAAGCACACAGTTTACAAAACACACCAAAGACCATTCACCCACCACCCCTGTCACAATCACCACCACCGACACACCGTCTCACACGACTTTCCTCCCCTCCCCTCCCTTCCCTTTTTGTCTCTCATTGCATGCAGTGCTTCTGACAAACAAAACAAACAAACGAACGAACGAAACCAAAGCTCATAATTAAATACGGACTGAACATGCAAGCACGCACACACTGAGTGCACACGAACGGTTGGGGCACAGCAGGTCGGGCGGCCTGTTACATACATCTACACATATTGAACGGCTTGTCGTGTTGTTGGCAAGACCTTGACTCCGTCTCGGGCTCTAGCAACCGACCAACCTACAATACAAGCATGGAAGTGGAGGAGGAGGAGGAAGAAGAAGAAGAGGAGGAGGAGGAGGAGGAGGAGGAGGAGGTGTGCAAGCCAGGCAAGCCAAGCCTGCAAGCCTTCAGACCGACGGACTGATTCCCAGACGCTGGCGGGGGCTGCCCTTTTTCATCGATTTTTTGGTCACCCCCACCCACCCCCCCCACCCCCGAGTCGAACGAACAAGGCACGAGAGAAAAAGGTCTGCTTCATCAATAATGAAAGCTGCCTGCAGACATCCAGGCAGGCAAGCAGGCACAGGCAGGCAGTTCGCTGCGAACAGAACCAGGTTCTTCTGGCAATCTATACCTAAACCCACCCTACTCCACCCCTCACTCACACACACACACACACACACCGCTGCACACTGTCGTCGTTGTCGTTGTCGTCTTTGCCGCACGGCGCTGCTTTTGTGCTGACAGCCCAAGATCCACACCGAAGCCTCACAGGAAATTACTATTTCTATTCTTCTTCTTCTTGCCGAGTTTGAAAACCCGACTGTTTATCGACCACACACACACACACACACACGCACGCACGCACACACAGAGTTAATCTGCAAAACCTAAATGTCATGTCCGTAATCTATGGCTGTCGGGATGCACTCTTTTCGTTTCTTCTTTGACTTTTTTGTTGTTGTTGCTTTTTTTCTTTCTTAAACATTAATTCACATATCCTGTAGTTTTAACGCATTTACTATGATTTAGTCTACTTCCCTCTAAAAACCATGGTATCAGCATTTTATGCATGCACTGGTTGTCAGAGATTTGTGACGTGCAAGCATGCAGAAAAGAGAATGAGAGAGAGGAGGAAGATGAAGATCACGAGAATGAAGACAGGATGAGAGAAAAGAGTGCTGACAGTGACACAGACAGAAGACGCACGTTTCACTTTAATTTCAAAGGTTTACTTTAGATCCAAACAACAAAATCCCAAAACCTGGTGACACAGCACCATTACAGCGTGGAAGGTGGATGAACGGAGAGACAGGCACAAGCACGTAAACAGTGAAACTGGCGTATCCCAAAACCTGGTGACACAGCACCATTACAGCGTGGAAGGTGGATGAACGGAGAGACAGGCACAAGCACGTAAACAGTGAAACTGGCGTGGCTGGCCGTCGGTGCAACGTGTGTGTGAATGAAAGAAGGCTGCCGCTGCTGCTGCTTAGCTGCCAATATTAACGTAAACATCATCAATAATACAAAATGGCTGTACCACCATTTACACACACACACACACACACACACACACTACTTGCCTCCACCCCACACCGAACCCCCATGCCCCCCCCCCCCACCCCCACCCCCACTATGCCCCTCACCCAACAACGATCCCCACCAACCTCTCTCTCTCTCCCTCTCTGTCTCACTCACACACACACACACACACACACACACACACACTACTTGCCTCCACCCCACACCGAACCCCCATGCCCCCCCACCCCCACTATGCCCCTCACCCAACAACGATCAAAACCAACCTCTCTCTCTCTCTCTCTCTCTCTCTCACACACACACACACACACACACACACACAGAGCTTTGAAACTACAGTTGTGGTGGTTAGTTTAAACTACTTGGTGAATCATGCATATGAAGGGTGGAAGAAGGGTCTTTGAAGTGGTGGGGGCGGGGTGGGGGAAGGGTTGCGGGGGTAGGGGGGGAGGGGGAGGGGGCGGGGGTTATTGCTATTAACATGAACCCGACTCTTTTTTTTTCTTTCAATGTACCAGACCTGTGTTCTGCTGGACATGCCTGGCTCAAAGTTCTCCTTTGCGACTGGAACACACACACGAACACGTACATGCAAACACAAACACACAGACACACACACAGTGACAAACACACACACACAGTGACAAACACACACACACACACACCACACACACCAGTGTCCACTTGGCCTTGCCATCCTGGCTACCACGACAAAACAAGGTTGGGGTGGAGAGGCAGCCGGAGGATGTGGGTGGGAGGGGTGTGGGTAGGTTGTACAGTGGAGGTGAGTGAAAGAGGATTGATATTCAAGATCTCTGAGGGTGCGTATGTTTGTGTGTGCGAGCGTGCACACACACACACACACACACACACACACACACACACACATATTTTTACACACACGCGTGTGTGCGCGTGTGTGTATGGCGAACTGTTTTGTATCTGGTTTGTTTTCTGTTTTGTTTATAAACACGAGGACAGGTAGAAATGGAGTTTTTAGTGCATAACAACATTATGATGTATGTCAGCGTTTTTCATTAAAAAAAAAAAAAAAAAAAAAATCCACGCGTTGGTTAGCACAAAATCCTTTTAATTTACTGTATTTTCAGAATTCAGAACAACTCTCGGTCGTTATCATACTGAGTTAATAATACAATCACCTGCACTACGCGATTAACTTGAGAATAATTAAACCCGCGCAACATAAATAAACCTTTAGTTTAAACAATCAAAATGATGAAAAAAAAAATCCCCATTTCAAACTCACCCCTAGTGACCTGTATAAATTACTATATATATGTTCCACCCTCATCCACCTTCTCATCAATACCCCACTCCCTCTCCACCCCACCTTAACCCTCCACAGCTTTTTTCCTGACACAAAGACAGCATTAGTGTAATCAAAGCTAACAAAAACAACAACAAAAAAATTAAAAAATCAATTAACCAAAACGGGGTCACAGTCAGGCTTGTGGCTGTGTGCCTCTGATCACCACCCCACCAAATAAACCACTGCTGTGGCTGTTTTGTGACGACCAACCCAACAGCCACAGCAGTACACACACACACACACACACACACTCACTGCGCGTGACCCATCACCACCACCAAACACAAACAGCCAAACACAGCAGCATCCGAGTACAGTAGAAAGGGGGGTGGAGGGACAGATGAGAGGACGGGGATGGGGTGGGCGGCGGAGGGGGGGAGAGGGCTGTAACAAAAACACGCCACTCTCCCCCCCCCCTCCCCCTCCCTCTCTTCACCTCCCCCCTCACACCCCCTTCCCATCACGACACCTCCCTCCATCTCACGGATTTGGTTTTTGAACATGCTAAGTTTTTTTTTGGCCTGACAACGTGGAGGTTGCCTGGTGATGTGTGTGTGTGTGTGCGCGCGTGTGTTTGTGTGCGTGTGTGTGTGTCTGCGTGTGTGTGTGTGTCTGCGTGCGTGAGTGAGTGAGAGTGTGTGAGTGAGTTAGTGTGTGTGTGTGTGTGTGTGTGTGTGTGTGTGTGTGTGTGTGTGTGTGTGTGTGTGGATGCGGTGAGGAATGAGCTTTCACACAAAGCGGTGTGTCCAAATTTCTTGTCGATCGATTCATTTTATTAAAGAGAAACAGCCCTTAATTAAATGTTCCAGGAAACAAAACATTGCTCAGCACTGTCACCGTCAATTTTTACTGTCAGCACGAAAGAACGCTTGACGGATGTATTAGTTCACTCACTGGATGCAAATGCAAACCGCCAAAAAACATGTCTTTATTTAATTTAATTTCTTTTTTTTTCTGAAACAGAACACAGCACTGCCAAGGTTGCAACAAGGATAAAATACTGACAACACAACAGAAAACTATCACTCACAGAATAATGATTCTGAAAACGGATTGCTATTATCATTATAATTATTATAAAGAAGAAAAAAAAGGAAAGAAAAAAACAAGAGCAGAGACCTTAAAAACTGGGAAAGACTATCTTTCACAAATAATATAATGAACTAAGACAGCAAAGATCAAAGTTAGTGGGTAAAAGGTAGAGATTTTTTTTTTTTTTATCTCCCAGGCCAACATATGTGCAGACCAGCTTGTGCCTGAACCCCCTTCATGTGCATACGCAAGCAGAAGATCAAATACGCTCATGAAAGATCCTGAAATCCATGTCAGCATAGGGTTGGTTATGGAAACAAGAACATACCCAGCATGCACACACCCCCAAAACGGAGTATGGCTGCCTACATGGTGGGGTAAAAACGGTCATAGATGTAAAAGCCCACTTACATACAAACAAGTGCACATGGGAGTTGCGGCCCATGAACGAAGAAGAAGAAAGTTGAGTCATCAAGTGAGGTTGCACGCACAAGTCAGAGCACGTGTGCCCTTGTGTTAATTTATATAAATCCGCTGATTTATATTTTTCCTTGTGAAGACAAATTGCCCCAGTGCTCACGTTATTGAAGGTGCAATTCATCTCTGCTGACTTCAGCCTGGATGTATTGCTTTTTATTGAACAGTTTATCTCTTGGCCAAGTTATATTGCTTTTAACGCTCTTGGCCAAGATGAATTGCTTTTAATGCTCTTGGCCAAGATGAATTGCTTTTAATGCTCTTGGCCAAGATGAATTGCTTTTAATGCTCTGGGCCAAGATGTACTGCTTTCAATGTCTTGTTCCCAAGGACACAACGCCATTCCGAAACAGGAACCTTGAACCCTGATGACTAATGAACACTGGCTCAGAAGTCCAACACCAAACTGATTCTGCCCAAACTTTGGACCATAAACCCAACACCAAACTGATTCTGCCCAAACTTTGGACCATAAACCCAACACTTTGGACCATAAACCCAACACCAAACCGATTCTGCCCAAACTTTGGACCATAAACCCAACACTTTGGACCATAAACCCAACACCAAACCGATTCTGCCCAAACTTTGGACCACAAACCCAACACCAAACCGATTCTGCACAAACTTTGGACCACACACCCAACACCAAACCGATTCTTCCCACACTTTGGACCACAAACCCAACACCAAACCGATTCTTCCCAAACTTTGGACCACAAACCCAACACCAAACCAATTCTGCCCAAACTTGTGGAGTAAAGGCAATAGTGGAATACATGTGGAAAGTACTTAACTTTGGTCGCTATTTCTCAGTGCTTGCAACTGTTGTTTCTTTGTGTGTTTTGGTTGTTTTGTTGTTGATTTTTTAGGTGACCAAAGCGCCAACATGAACACGTGCCCAAGGGGAGGGGGTGGTGGAGGTGAGATGGGAGAAGGGGTGGAGGGGGAGTTACTGACAGGTAGAGTTCTGAACACTGCAAGCTCTTGTGCAATGTGCACAGTCTCGCCGTTTGTCATGGATGTCCTCCATCATGCATTTCAGTCCACAATATTGTGCACACTGTCAATCTTTATCACAGAAGGGATGAGACACACTGCCAGCTCCTGTGCACTGTGCACAATCTCACATTTATCATTACAGGTGGCCTCAATCGTGCATTTCAGTCCACAACACATTGTGCATACTGTCAATCTTTATGATTTATCATAACCAAGAATGACTCGGACATCTCACAAAGAAAGAAAAAAGATGATCTTTTTACTATAGTATATGCTGCAGTGCAAACACTGTCCAAAAATATGATAAAATCCCTTCTCCAAGCAATGCCAAGGGAATGTGCTCTATCCTTTTTCTCTGCCTTTCCCCATAATTCTCACTACTTGCTTCAACTGATTATAGAAGTAAATTCACATTTCCTTTTATTACCCCCATGTGTATATATATCTAATACATATACCACATTCTAGATGCATTCCATATTTTTTTCCCTTCCTTTTTAAATATGTTTGTTTAATGTTTACCAATTTATGTGTGTATGATTAGACAAAAAACTTTAAGAAAATTTAATAGTTGTTTTATAGTTGTTTATGACAGTGAACTATGAGTTGTCAGTACAATCAGTACAACCAAATGGCACAGAACTTCACCTGTTTGAAACAGTTCCTGGCTGGTGGACAGACAAATCCCCCCCACCCCCCTCCGCCCCATTTCCACCCCCCAATCCCCACTGATAGTTTTCTACATTTCACAGTGGTTGGACACAGGGGTATGTGCGCCAGTCTGCCGACCAGTCCACACAGGAGACTTTTTAGCTGATTGAAATGGAATCGTTTCAACAAAAGCCACTACTGCTGGGTTCAGATCAAAACGACGGGACTGGACTTCAGAGGCATGTGTGTGTGTGTGTGTGTGTGTGTGTGTGTGTGTGTGTGTGTGAGTGTGTGTGCACACATACCACTGCATGCAAAACAAGACCTTGAACAATTTTCCAAAGAAAATATGAACTAATGAAGTCAACGGTTTGTTTGTTCTTTTTGTGTTTTTTGTTTGTGTTTTGCAAATTAGAATATACTCACTTTTGTAATTGTCTATATGGGAACAAGTAACAAAACAAAACAAAACTGACTACAATTAGGTATACATTTATAATGGTCCTGAAATGAGTACCAAAACTTCTATCAGAAGAGAAATATCAAATCAAATCAAACCAAATAAAAAAAACAACTTCATTAATCCACATGGAAATTCATTTGTGCAATCACAGACTCTCTAAAAAGTATAAACATACACATAACAATTAACATGCTAAAACATATCATAAAAAGAGATTAATACTTGTCAAAATATATTTGGCCATCTCATAACCAGCTATTTTCAACAACGACAGACTTTATTTTTTAGCAGTAGAATTAATGCTTGTTTCTGAACATTTCCGAAAGAAAACTACATAACCTTGTTCCCTACAAGTACAACAGTACATCTTTACTGCCTATTAATACATCTTAAACAGCAGTCACAGACCCGCAAGCTGCACAAAGCAGAATCCAAGTGCTTTGATTTGTAGATCCTCCACACAAGATTCAGTGCCATTAAAGTATTATATATATACAAATAACAGTACTTATATCATGTTATTGTTGTTCCTGTTTACAGGAAAACTTCACATTTCCTTTCTACACACACACACACACACATGAATACATGCACACACCACACACACTCCCTTTTAAGTTTTACAACCAATGTTCACCTACCACCTCTTTACTCAAAATAACACCACCATCAAAACAACCCAATAAAACATGAAAGCCTCCCGATAGGATTATGAACCTCATTGTACCAAACTGCCTCTGACCTCTCAGTCACTATACTGTTACCACTTTCCTAACATACGCACGCACGCATGCACACACACACACACACACAGAACAACAATAAAGTTTAAAAAAAAAAAAAAAAAAGGGAGAGTGGAGGAAACCACATGGGAACACTGGGAGTGGATGTCCCCTGGGGAACATGGCAGAGGGCATCAAGCACTTAATCTCTCTGGACTGTACCCTTCCCCCCACCCATCCACACACACACACACACACAGAGGAAAAAGAAAAGAAAAAAAGAGAAGAAATGAAACCGTTTCCACAGGACCATAGGGCCAAGCCAGCGTTGTTTTGCTTCGCCCCAGCCATGAAAAGCCACAATCTTCCCCCCCCCCCCTCCCCCCCAACCTCACACACTCACTCACTCACACGCACACACACACACCAAAGGGCCTTTGTCACTGAAACGGGTTCGCACCTCTTGATCAATTCGATCCCTTGCTCTGCCTTGCCCCTTTACCTCAGCTCCTCCTCCCCCACCCCACTCCACACCCCTCACCATCCACACCCCATACAGACAATACTAACCCCCACGTAGGGTTGGGTTCAAAAGGCCATCTGGTCGCCAGGTTCGAGATTCACTACTGCTCTTAGGAGAAAAAAAACAACCACCCCAAAACACAACACACACACGCACACACACCCAAAAAAAGAAGAAAAAAAAAGTACACTGAAGTTTGAACTGAGAAAAGACGGTGGACAGTAGGGGTGAGGAGGAAAGGGGGTTAGTGGGAGGAGAGAGGGGCCAGTGGGAGGATGCAGAAGTCTCTGAGCGAGACCGAGGGGGGAACAGAGAAAGAAAGGGATAGTGGGGCGAGTCTGGATGACGGAGGGGAAAGAGGAGGGGGAGTTGAGAGGGAGAGGAGAGGGCGGGAGTAGGGAGTCGGGCGGGAGATTGTGGAGAGAAAGTGAGTAAATGAAAGATATTCTTTTCCTTTAAAAAAAAAAAAAAAGATTTATGTGAATGTCAAGCCTTTAACCCATAACTTGGGTGATAACATATACATCCCACATTCATCAACACTGTAGTCTCAGAGATATAAAATTACTTCTTCTGCTAGAAACTAACTGATTATAATAATTCAAGAGGATATATACATCCTTGGACAAGGATATTTATTTTGCACATTTGTCAGTCTGCATATGTATAGAACTGCAACTACAAATTACTTCTGTCCACTGGTACATAACCACTGAAGCAGCAAACACCCTTGTTACATCAATGGCAGGTTGTGTGGTTTCATCAGAAACGCTTGTTTAACTGATAATAAAACTAAAGATCAAATCAAAGATCACCAAGAACAAACATCTACCATTAAAAACAATCGCATTCTACAGCCGAGCTTCTTAACTCTGTTCCCCCACAAGCGACAGGCAGACCTGTCCAACTCCAAGGCAGGTCACTTTACAATGAACAAAGCCTCCCTCAACCCAACCCTCCAAGGACAGCAAGGTCCCTTTCAACAACAGACGGAATCACAATGCAGCCACTTTAAAGCCATACCACTGAAGGTGTGGCCATCTGATCCTCTACCAATCTGCCCCCCAGTCAGATGACTTCCCAACATCCTAATCCCCCAGGGACAGGATGGCAAATGAGCGCCCTGGGCAAAACTAAGCCCAGGGGAGAAAGATACATCAGTCAGCCAGTCAGCACCTGGACTTCAAAAGACAAACGCATACCATGCGCCTAAGTACAGTTTTTGTTTTTAATATGGGTTACAGTTAAGGGTCCCATAGCTTTTTTTTTATGGCAGTAAGGGCAGTTATTTCATATAACTTAACTCTGGTTCAGCACAGGGAGGTGGTGGGACACAGTCCTCTCCTTCCGCCATTATAACCTCCCCCATCACCTTACTCAGGTACCTCATTCACAGAGTAAGGAAAATCAGAGTAAAGCGACTTTCCTAAAGACACAACACTATACTGACATGTAGATTCAAACCCTGATTACTGGTGATCACTCCCAACACCTAACCAATGCTGCCACGGCACTTCCTGAATGAAAAAACTGTTGGCTTTTTTCATGATGCAGGTGTAAAGGGTGGTTTTGCAGGTTGTCCAGTGAAGCTGGTGTGGAGTGCCACTGTCTGTCTACTTGTGGCTTTGGGCACAACAGCTGCATTCCTTATGCTACACGCATACTTTGCTTGTGACTTTTATCAAAACAGTGATGTTGTGTGCGTGCACATTAATTGTGAACGCAAGTGCAAATAATAGGTCTATAAAGATAATTACTGTTACTTCTTTAGAATGTTCAAGGACTTAGTTTTTTGAACAGCTTGCATTCTCCCGGTCATAAAACAATAACAAGAAACATCTCCCTCCTGACCTTCACTCTTCACGTACCCGCATGCAAGCAAACACACCATCACGCACACATCCGCACACGCAAACACACAAAGCCAACACACACTTCCCACTCAACCTAGAACCACCACCATCAAAACAGCCTTGATTTCCTCTAGAGTGCCAAGAGCACCTGAGCCTCTCAAAAAAAAAAAGCCAGTGGTATCATTAAATTAATAAACTTCAGAGGTTCCCCCCCCCCACTCTCCCCCAACACCTGCAGACAGGAAAAGAGCTGAGGGCTGCACTGCACACACACAAACATATATATTAACCATAAGCCCCAAGAGACTCCAGCCACTTCTCTGAGGAGAGGAGGGAGAGAAAAAAAAAAAAAAGAAAAAAAGAGGAAGGTGTGTGGGTTGTGGTGTATGTATGGATCTGTTTTCCTGAGGCCCCTAGCCTGTTGGCCACCTCCACTCCAATCCATTAGCCCCTCTCCAGGGACCTCCGGGGGATGTGAGTTAGCCAGGATTTGATGAAGGGCAGGTGCTTAGACCAGATGAGTGTGTGCACGGTTCCTCTTGGGCCAAGTCTGGACAGCCTTCTCTTCCTCATCTGTCTCTATCTTTTCTTTTATTTATACCTTTCTGATCTGAAATGACTGAAAATAATGGAATGCTGTCATTATGCTATGGGTGTTAGAGAGAGAGAGAGAGAGAGAGAGAGACACAGAGAGAGAGAGAGAGAGAGAGAGAGAGTGTGTGTGTACATGTCTGTCTGTCTGGTGTGTGTGTGTGTGTGTGTGTGTGTGTGTTTATAGGAGAGACAAAGAGAGAGACAGACAGAGAGAGAGAGAGATTCTCTTCTCCTTTTTTCTTTTTTGAGGGGGGGAGGATGAAGGAGGTTCTTGGTAATACTTGAACTTATATTAATGCTTCAGGATTTACATAACTTATTTTTACACACACACACACACACAGAGTCTCTCTCTCCTCCGAAGCCAAGCCAAGCTCAACTATAACTATAAAACATCATCAAAGCATGCGCACACCTGAAGTCAATCCCGCCCTCCCTTTCAACTACTCCCTCCCACACCACCCCCACCTTCCATTCACTCCATCCACTCCACACCACACCACACCTCCCTCCCACCCTCACTTGCTTCCTCCATCTCAACAGAGACCCCTATGCCCTATTTCCACTGTAAATATAAACCTATGCCCCTATTTATTTCCACCATAGGCACCTCTGCCCCTATCTCCACCATAGACACCTATGCCTCCTATAGCATACACGTACAAATAATTTTCATGTGCTACAGCATGCCCCTCCTGTTCCACAGGCTGACAACATACATGAACCACCAGGTGAAATCAGCTGTGAGGCAGCTCGCCAACAGCATACATTTATGCACAAGATGTTCCCGACGTGCGGTGCGTGAAACTGTTCTGTATAGTAGTAAAAAGGGGAGCAAGGGAGCCAGCGAGCAAGCAGGCCCAAGACTTCTTTGACATTATTAAAAGATGGGATACATATCCCTCCCGGGCATGATTCTTTATTATTTTTACCTGGGCCCTCCGCTTGACCTTCTGCACTACTGAACTTTTTCTCTTTCACCTGGCTGCTCACTCCATCCTTCAACAACAAGTCCGACACTCTGGGCAGAGTAGCAGCACTCATAAACAAACCAGCAGAGCTGATTACAGCACAGATACGAGGCAGACTGCGGGAGGATGTAATGGTTGCTGTTACACAGAGCCTGGGCAAAACCAGATGTGAAGCAACACAGGGGTTTGTTGACAAAGGCAACCTAACATACATAAGGCAACCTAACAGATCTATACCTCTGCTCAGCCATTTACCATTCCATACTATGTTATCACATATTCGTACGAACAAGCAGTGATTGATACATGCTCACATAATTCACACACACACACACATTTTTTTTTCAGTACCACATTTAAACTAACTTGTCACAAATCATTCAAGTTTCTATTTGCTTCCAGTTATACTTTACCATTCAAGCAAATATTTCATCATGCCAAGGCTTAGCATTAAAACGAGCATTCAGTTTATAGCAAGTAACTGTTCTACTGTTCTATCACTGTTTTCTTCATAACTGTGCACAGTAAAATCAAACCATATATATATATATATATATCTGAGAACATCATAAAACCTATTTTCCTGAATTACAGAGCAGCTAGTGGCAAGGCAACATGTGTGGGGAAGGTGGGGAGGGGTCAGGGGGGGGGAGGGGGGTCGGCAGTGGGTGGCAGTTTATGATGGATCTAATTTCTGCTGACAAATCCTTCGTAACATTTGTGCACTGAAGGCCATGTTCTGTATTCATAATGAATAATCTAAGCTGACTGTGATGGTGGTGGTACAGTGGTATATGTGACATTGAGAGTGGGTGTAGACAATATCCAAATTAACATGTTTGTTTTAAGGAAGAAAAAAAAAGGAATGCTCATTTTTTACAGGATGATATTGAAACAGAAACACAAGAACTTTGTCCTGAGTGAGCATGACTGCATGTGTGTTCTACATGTATGTTATGTGCATGCATTCAGACAAACAAAACCAACATACATGCCTGTAAGCATACATCAACATGACACTGACATAAATTCATGCACATGTAGATTACTGTTCTGGGAAGATGAACCCCCCCCCCCCGCCCCCCTCCACCCCTCAGCCCCATCCCCCCTCCCCAAAAAACCGTTCCCTTTTCTTTATGCCAGTCATTCCCCTGTGTCCTTTCTCCCCCTCCACATTCTCCTTAACCTCCCCCCAAAAAACTCTGGAGTGATGTCTGTCTCTATTCATGTGCCACATGCTGTCTCAGAAACATGTAGTCTTTCTTGTCCCCAGGAGAGCTTCAGGGGGGGGCTCTCCACCCAAATGCCAAATCACTTAATTGCAGACACATACAAAGCTGCCCTGGAAACAATCTTCCAACGCCTACTTTCCTTTAAAAACGCTCACACAAACTTGTGTGCAGTGTTTCACTGTTGGCTGTCTTTCTCAGTGTCTGTCTGTCTGTCTGAACATTTACAGGAACAAGCAGTTTATTTGCTATGTTTCATTTGTTTGTATGTTTGTCTGTCTGTCCTCTATCAGTATCATAACCTGCATTCACAAACATCTGACTGTAATGAATGTGGTGAATAAATTAACAAGTCAGTGCTTCATTCTTTGACTTTAAACTAAAACTAGCAAAAGTAGAAAACAAAACAAAACAAACAAAAAAAAACCCCAGAAAAGTGTGACAGCTACATGGCTGCATTTCATGGAAATATACTCACATGCCCTAAACTGTTTTCTTTTAATTAAATGTTTAAGCATTCTCTCTCTCTCTCTCTCTCTCACATCCATGCACGCAGAACACACTGAGAGAAAGAGAGAGATTCTCTAAAGAGAGAGAGAGACAGAGTCACACACAGAGAGACTGAGTCACAGAGAGAAACAGAGAGCAAACATCACCCCCAAACCCAGTTCCACCAATTAAATGAAACCCCTCTGCCAAGTGATGTAAGTGTCATGTTTGATCATTCCCACTGCTGATCCTGCCTAGGACCTGGCACCAACCCCAGCATCTCCCCCTCCCTACTCCCCCCCCCCCCCCACCCCTGCCCCCCCAGCAATCAACTTTCAGTGCAGAATAAACTTTCTCTCTCTCTGTCTCTGCCATGCACATATTCATTCACACCACATGGCTCATGTTGTCCAAGGTGTCCTTCATAATTCATCTTCACAATTATTTCATTTGTTCTCAACTAGCCAAACAGTAACTGAGTAAGTAGACAAGACAGATGCAGTTTCCATTTTTGTGGGATCTGGTTGTATTACTGCTCACTTTTCAGCAGTACAGCAGTGACAGAAAAAAAAATTAATGGATCTGCTGACCGATGAAAATAACCATGAATATCAATCTCTATTTGTCCGACTATGACCATCCGAACAGCAGAGGAGGCAACTGCTGTCCCGACTATTTGGACTAGAATTTGATTATAACAGTGGAGAGTGTCTTGCCCAAAATACATCCCCTCTCTCTCTGCCAAGAGGAAAAAAATTAATGGATTTGTTGATGGATGAAAATAACCAAAAAAAACAAACAATCTCTATTATTTGTTGATGTTTTATGAATATCAAAACAACAAAAGGTTTCACCAAAAATACACACTTTCATTATCACGATTGCTTTTGTATTGTATGGTACTGTAATATTTATGTTCAAGCATCGAAACAACAAAAGGCTTCACCAAAAATAGGCACAGTTTCATCACCATGATTGCTTTGTATTGTAGCTTGTACAGTACTGTAATATTTCTTTTGGTCACAACAGATCTAAACATTTCTGTTGGGGGGGAAATTAGGCTGCTCCAGTCTACCTAAGGAGAGTATGTCACTGAAGTGTAGTGTCACTTAAGTGTAGCGTCAATGCCCCCCACGCCCCTCCCGGTGTGTGGATTTTCACTTTTGAAATAGATCTTCATGTAGACGTGGAAAAAGCTCCCTGATAACCTCCGTCATTCTGATTCCCTCGCATCTTTTAAATCTCGTCTCAAAACTCACCTTTTCCCTCAGCAATAAGTTCAATTGTGGCAGGTCCACAACTACATGCATGTATATGAATGTGTATTGTGTGTGCGTGTGTCTATGTAAGTTTGTGCCTGCCTATGTGTGCGTATGTGTTAGGGTAGCTGTTAGATACACATGTATGTTAAAATGTATGTATGCAGTGTGTGTGTGTGTGTGTGTGTGTGTGTGTGTGTGTGTGTGTGTGTGTGTGTGTGTGTGTGTGTGTGTGCGCGTGCGTGTGTGTGTGTGTGTGGTCACATTTTGGTGTGTGTATGTAACATAGATATAATGTTTTATGTTATCAAAAGCGTTTTTGTAAAGCACCTAGAGCAGATTTCTGGATAGTGTGCTATATAAGTATCCATTATTATTATCATTATTAGAATTTGTCAGGGACAGTTGTCTTGTTGCCACGGAATCTTTTTGTGTTTCTCTCTCTCTCTCTCTCTTTTTTTAAAATTTTTTTAATTTAACATTCACCAAGTGCATGACACTTTCATTCATCATGTATCATCCAAAACACTAGAGGCCAAACTACCGCTTGAGGTCTAGTGGAGTGCAGAGTAAAAATTCCAGTCCATGTGGGAAATCAAACTCTTAGACACTTGCTTTCTATATGGGAACATTAGCACTTGAACTCCACTTTACAGCATCAAATCATGTATTTTTCATTTTAACTTTTTAATTTAATTTTATTTTTTTTTTTTATTTTTTTACTTAATCCAAAAGAGCCTGGAGGTAAAATAATTAAAACTAAATTGCCAAATGGGTGGTCTGGATGCATGAATAGCACAGGTGTACGATACAACGAAGAAATGTTTTCAGATAGATCTATAGATCCAACATGAACTGATGCATTATCACTTTTAAAACATTATTTTAAATTTTTTTAAAATCAAACTGATCCAAAAAAAAAAAAAAAAAAATCTCCATTAAAGCCGGAAAAGCGCAATATAAAGCAATAAAAACTGATGATAAAACTACAAGGCAGTAAACAAACGTGTTCCCACCAAAAAACACAGAACTTTCAAGCCTTTTTCATGTCTTATCATGGGTGCACTTAAAAGAACATTCTGTTGAGAGGTTCCCCAGGGCCTCTTTCAATCTTTAATTTCTCCTCTACATCATGTGCATGTAGGACACCCTAACCTTTGTGATAACTCAGATAAGTCTTTAATCGGGGGGGGGGGGGGGGGGGGGGGGAAAGAGATTATCACTTCACACATGGTTTCCTCAACTGTGCATCCGACTCCAAGCAGATAACATCAAACCAGGAATTTCTTACACAAGCAAAGTTACAGCCAAAGCAGCAACAGGAAGGAGCAAGCAATCAAAAGGAGCAAAGGCAGGATGTGTGTGTGTGTGTGTGTGTGTGTGTGTGTGTGTGTCTCTGTGTGTGTGTGTGTGATGAAGAGGGGGGGGGGATGGCAAGGGATGGGGAGGGGAGTGGAAGGTGTACAGATGCAGGAAATGAAGCAATAACAATGGCTGCCAAGAACCTCTCCACTCCAGCCTGTCTGCTACTATATTATTCAACTCCTGATCAAACATGTGGTGAGCTAAAAGCATTGTCAAGCCAACTCTCTTACAATCTCGCCCTCACCACCACAAATAAAATTTCTGTTTTTTGCTTTTTTTTGGTTCACTCTTCATTTGATGAATTGTTAAAGTTTCTAATTCTTCCCTTGTACACAACCACCACACAACATTTGTATTCTTATAACGTCATTACAACAGTAGGAATATCTTCAATACTGAATACAGAAAGTACAGAATTCAAACTGAAAGTGAAGTGAGTCAAATGCGGGTTCCTTACGCTTGTACCAGAGAATAAAATAAACAAGTACAACTACTGATAAAAGGAATAGTCAATTAACATGACAAGGAATACATATATTCAAATAATGCAAACATGTATATGTCAATTCCATGGGATAGTGTTATTTGTTGCTTACATACATGATGTATGCATGTCCAATACTGCAACAGTGTAGCTTTAGTCACAAGCCTCACTGTCACACTCCATCATTGATGGAAGCTGTTTTTGTGTTGTTTAGTTTACAGATTATATCTGGTGATATCTAAATCAATAGAGGTTGTTTTTATGGGATTCATCCAATTCCTTGTACCAGTGAGTTAGTGCAGGTTTTAAATTTCAATGAGAATGACAAATATGATGACCTGTTCAGATTTCCAACAGCATACAGTAATACATATTTGTCCAAGTCAATAACAGTACTTTAAAAACAAATTACCTATTTTCCACATGTGCCATCAATCCCAGAGGCATACCATTAGTGTTTTATGGTATAGCAGCAACGTGAACAATAATTCATACATATACAATCTTTATCAACTATAACCTGGATAACATTTCAGCACCGTCTGTCGTGTTTCCATCCTCAGATCCTATCAACACAACAATCCAGGCATTCAATATACACTGTCAAAACAGACTGATCAAAATGATTCAAAAGAACAACAACATTTACTTCAAAGCCAGACACACATCAGTCGAAGTCAATCAACATTCTCTCAGTCTGGTCAGGACCAGCTGACAGGGATTTTCTTCGCTTGGTTAGTCAAGTGCACACTATATGTTTATGCTGTGGTAGACACTGTGTCTGCAAGGCTGACTTGTAGCAGACAGCCTGTCTGCAGACTAACTTTTGTTAACAATGGCTTATGTAAAGTCTCTCTCTCTCTCTCTCTCTCTTAGTCTTACTCTCTCCCTCACACACACACACACATAACAAAGGGAACTTCAGGATGACTGACAGTGGTCAATGTGCAGTGTAACTTGCTTCCACTAGTACTAGTACAAAAATGCATACAGTGTAAAGGAATCACCTGTGTCCATAAACCTGAATAAAAGGTTGTTTTGATGAAAATGCACAATACAGTCCCTCAGTGCAGCTTCTCCACCCCAACTCTCCCCTGAAATTGTGAAACTCAACAACTGGTACTGATCAGTACTGCTAACAATACAAAGATCTACTAGTACCAGGCTCCAAGCCCAGTTCAAGAATGTGGCATCCAATGGGAGCAATACTTTGCATGCATGTGCATATAAAATTATACAAGCATACATGCTTAAAACTACTTTTAATTCTGACAGATTCTATAAAAAGATGCAAGCAAAATATATGAACCATGTGATGAATGAATGGTGTCTACTAAAAGTAAACATGGATGTACATGTGTGTGTATGTGGGTGGTCGGGAGGGGGGGGGGGGTATGCACATGCGAGTATGAGTACATCTGTGTGTGCATGGAAGCAAATGTTTACAGATATATGTGTCTGTATACATGTGCATGTGCAGGAGTGTATGTGTGGTTGTCAATTACAAATATACCTGGGTGATGCATCCACGTATACTGCTGTCTCTTATATCATGTTCATGATGTTGTAGTATGTTGAAGAATGGGATGAAAAATATTCAAATGTCTACTCTATGTGTGTGTGTATCAACAGTGCCTATTCATATACCTGCACTGTCTATGCATATAAAACCTTCAAGAGCATTCATCCATGAACACAACATATCCTCACAATGTCATTGTCAGCATATATATTTGAAAACACACACACACACACAGTCACACACACACACACCCCTCAATACTTTTTTTACTAGCAATTTTTTGAAAATGTTCACTGGGGCATGTTAACTGCCTTAGGGGTATTTTTGTTCTTTGCCAAAGATACCCAGTACAGCCTGGTTCACTGGTGGATAAGATCAAATAAACAAGGAAAACTTTTTATATGTTGGTTATGAAGCTATAAATCTGAATTTCAAAGCAAGCCTTCAGACTCTAGCACTTGACTTGTCTTGAGTAGCAGAGTCAACCATAGAACAGTCCACTGCTTTGTCTTGTGTTAAGACTTTTTAAAGGAAACAAGACTTAAGACCTGTGAATTTCACTCTGAGCCTTTCGTTTAAAGAAAGTCAACCACAAGGTTTGTTATACCTGACTGAACTGAGCTTCTATGATTCTCTCTCCCTCCCTCCCTCGCTGTGTGTGTGTGTGTGTGTGTGTGTGTGTGTGTGTGTGTGTGTGTGTGTGTGTGTGTGTGTCTGTGTGGTCTGTGTGTGTCTGTGTGAGAGTGTGTATGTGTCTGAGTGTGTGTATGTGTGTCTCTGTCTGTCTGTGTATCTGTGTCTGTGCCTGTTTGTCTCTTGTGTGTGCTTGTCTGTGTCTGTCTCTCACTCTGTGTGTGTGTGTGTGTGTGTGTGAGAGAGAGAGAGTGAGTCTGTGTCTGAGTGTGTGTATAGTGTGTGTCTCTCTCTGTCTGTGTCTCTGTGTCTGTGCCTGTGCCTGTGTGTCTCTGTGTGTGCCTGTCTGTGTGTGTGTGTGTGTGTGTGTGTGTGTGTGTGTGTGTGTCTGTCTGTGATTTACTGTGAATTGTGAATATGTCACATTATGTGTGTTGTAACTGTTGTACGATTTGCCTCACAAACAGCATGCCTTTAATATTTTTAAGTGAGTTTATATAACATCTGTTTGAGCTCAGTCCAGAGCCTTATAAATCTTTTATCTTCACCCTCTTCCCCTCACACTCTAAGCTCCTGTCCAACCCCTAAAAAGTTTGCAATTTTTTGCCAGCCAGGCCAGCTCGTGTTTTATCTCCTTAAATCGGATCACAGCAACAGAAATTTACAGCCTTTCATTTGCATTTTAAATACAAAGCACGGCTATCTTTGAAGTGACAGCTATAAATCTTGTGTGCTCTTTTAAGCAATGTGATGAAGTGACCATGAATCAATGTGCATACACACAAGTGCGCGCGCGCACACATACACACATTCATGCATACACATACTATGCATACACACACAGATGTGTGAACTCACTCACACACTCACACACACACACACACACACACACACACACACACACAGAGGAGGGGAATGTACTTTAAATTTATGCACAAAACAAGAAAGGAGACAAACATGGGATTGAGTGCAGACACACAAATAGTTTGTACACGTACTACAAAACTTATAAGTTTTAAAAACCAATGAGATCCCAGCAAAAAGCCATAATTAACTTTAAACTGATGCAAGTTAAACTGATAAAGTTCAGACTGACACAGAAAATACAAACAGCAATAAACTCAACTTCAACCATCATCATATCAATTGATCAATATTCAATAATTTAACAGTGTCGTGGAATGCAGATCAGAGCAGAGGAGTGCAGTGCAGTGCACTGTATTGCAATGCAGTGTGCACAGTATAGTGTGATGCAGTATTGTAGCAGTTCAAAATGGTTCTTTCTCAGTTTAGCAATTGATTGTGACTCTGTTCAAAAGAAATCTGAGTTGCTCTTCAAATGAAGTTTTCCAGAGAATCTGTAAGCTCTACACCGCTAAGCTACTTTCATCAGCCCTCCACACACACACTTGATCACCTCCCAAAATGTACACACACACACATATATATATGCATGTACCACATCACATTAATTTATGTTATGCAATATTCATAGATCTTGCGAAACAAACTAGTTCTGATATAGATCTTTGGGCTCCTGTTGTAGGGGAAAATATGCTAATATTCTACTGTTATCGCATCAGTCTGCCACATACTACACACTATATACCCTGTCCCATGACAACTAACTAAATATTTAATCCTACCAAATGGTGGTGGAGGAAAGGGCAGGGCAGGACATTGGGGGACCAGGGGTAAACTTTCCATCAGGTGCCAATCAACCTGGCCAGCCCTCAGCCATTACATTACCTTGCCCATCAAGGCCAGCCAGGCCACCAACCAGCCCCCTTCCACCTTAAATCACTTTATCGACCTCTCTCTCTCTCTCTCTCACTGTCTGTCCTCTCTCTCTCTCTCTGCCTCCACCACCCACCCAGCAAAAGCTGGCTAAGCTGAGCTGAGCGGGTGGCAACTGGCAGAGAGGGAGGCTGGGCAAGCAGGCCTTTCAACCACCCAACACAGACCAGGAAACATCAATATCTGGCAGCCATCAACAACCCATTTGCATTCCATCCCCCACCACACACGCACGCGCACACACACACACACACACCGGTTATCCCCCCCTCAATCCCTTGACATTTTGAGGCCCCCTTAGGCTCTCTCTCCACCTGCCTACCACCTTATCCCACTTCCACAACCCCACCACTCTGAGAGTCTCTGATTCCACCTACTACTTCTGTTGCCCCATTTTCACCCCAACTCTCCACCCCCCTACCCCTTGCTGCTTCAATATACCCCACACACCCTTCCACTCCTGGCTGAAATAACAAGTACTGTTGCCACGGTAACAGAGGCACTCTCCCCAGGGAAACAGATCTCCAGTCTAGTCAATAGTACCAGTAGAGTGGATGAGCTGGAAACATGGGGGTGATAAAGGAAGGATGGGTCTGCTGCCCGAGGTAACAACATAATTACATAAGGAGTGGTGGTGACACCACACAAATCTGGTTTTCATACACTCACACTGTCACAGTTTCGCAATTTATCAAATTCTGTCATTTCTACGCCAAGAGAATTGCCTTGACCTTTTCCTCTCTTGTGAAATGGAAGCAAACAGAGCCCACACAGGAGTAAAGGTAGCGATCCATTCAGAGTACTAAAAAAAAATATATATATATATAAAAAAAGCTTAAGCCTGTCATTGACTTCTGAAGCAAGATTTTGAAAACAACTTTTTTTCCATGACAAAGACAATACTGTTTTTATGCCACTTACACTTATATGATACTGGTTTACATATTAATTTTTACATTTCATACTCATAGTGAACACAACCTTCAACCAGTTCAAGCAAGATAACATGGAAATGCCAATGTCAGAATTCAAAATGTCACTATCAACTTGTTCCACCTGCAATTTGATCTGCCAGTTGACAAAACACACACACACACACACACGCACACACCAAAAGAAAAACAATGGTTGCAAAGTTCTCTGAATCGAACCATGGTTCATCTTATCTGAGACTCTGACTTCAACATACACTCATGCACACACGCATGCATGCATGCACGCACGCACGCACGCACACACACACACACACTCTTACACCAAAAGAAAAACAATGGTGCAAAGTTCTCTGAATCAAACCATAGTCCACCTTATCCAAGATATTGACTACAATATGCACGCACATGCTCACACACACATACATGATACAACACACACACACACACCACACACACACACACACACACAAACACGGAATGATAGATACACCTCAACACACAAGTCACAAGTTACACTGTATGTATGCAAATTACACATGACACAAGTCACTCCACATGATATAATGTGTATATAAAGTCTACAGTAAGAACAATTTGAAATTTCATGTCTCTCACTCAATGTAATTGAACCTGAAGATGTAAAACAAATGTCTACAGACAGTACTGAACTCGTAGTATGTGTAATTAAACACATGTTAACCCTCATATTCAAGGGCTTTTTGTTGTTGCTAGTTTTTGTTTTGTTGTTGTTGTTGTAGTATCTTGAAGACCTTTGAAACCTTGACCCAATGTAATCTTTACTGACACAAAATCAGTTTGGATATTTCTTAAAGAAAATTACCCACATATCCTATGTGTTCCACTTCAGGTTCAATTCACATCTTGAATAGGAAACACACAGAATGCCACCTGAACACTTTCTTCCACATTATATGAAATCAAGGTCAAGATAAAAAAAACTTTATCAGATCAAATGATCCTGATATGACCCTGATTCAAAGTCAAGTTCGCTTAACACTGTACACTCAATATTAAAAGATTTTTCTGCATTTTCTTTATATATCATTACTTTTTTTGTTGTTATTTCTAAGCCATATTGAAACTATCACTATCACAGTATCACTATCAGTGTATGCTGTTTCAAGACAATCATTTGTATTGTACTAATGTAAGGAACCAAAGGAGGGAAATCCTATTTACAAATGACACCCACTTTTTTTTCTTTTCTTTTTTTTAATCTGACATGCTCACTCCCTCATTCTGATTTTATCAAAGTCTGATGTTCCACTTCCAGTACGCCAATTTACAGGCTGCCAGTGTGTGCTCCAATGTGAAACTTGTGAATAATCCTAAGTTGCACACAATTTAACCATTCAAATATATATACACACACAAACACACACACACACACACACACACATATATATATATATATATATATATATATATATATATATATATATATCATTCATACATGCATGCAAGTTTTACCTCGTGCTCTTTGTGTACTTGAAGGAATCTTTGACATAAGCAGTCACAGAGGCTGCCCGCTGTTTGTTGTTGTTCTCAAAGTAAATGTTCCACGCACTGTCTTCTCCAGGTAATGCCGCTATCACCCGCAAACCATGCCGTACTTTAACCCTGTGTACAAGGAAAAAAAAGGTTATTGTAATCTGTATTAAAATGAACAACCTCACAAATATCCATCAAGTGTCTTTTCATTTGTTTCCTTGTTTATTAGTAATATTACAACATCAGTAATAATAGTAACTGAAAATCATCATATCATTTTCAAAAAGATCAGAAACACTAACCATACATTTTTTACTTTCAAAATAAACTATTTTCTATGATGTTCACAATGTGACACACTACCACTACAGGATCAGTGGGCTTCAACTCTCACATTCACAGAAAAACAACAACTTTGTATCTGACTATGGCAGAATAAGTGGGTTCTTCTTTGTTACAAGTTCTGTATCAGTGTATTCATATGACTACCTTTAAAATGCCAGATTTGTCTTTCGACCTATTCTGAAAATATTGGGGCCACTGGCTAAAATGTCAAACTAGTAATACTGTGCGATTGTCATGGTATGGGTTGGTGGGGGGATCCTTTCAAACTGGTAATACTGAGATAATAAAAAGCATAGAAAAAAAAGTTCATTCTATATTTCAAATATGATGGGTTTCACAGTATTTGGGTCAGAGATAAATCTTGGTTTAAGTGGCATCAATCTTACAAGTTTCTGTCAATTTTATATTTTACACTTACAGGCTCGGTCTTCAAAGTTCAAGACTCATTTGTGATACACACTTAATGAAGTTAATCCAGCAACAACAACAACAAAAATCATGAGGAAAGAAGAGAGATTAAAAAAAAAAAAAAAAATCACTGAAATTAGTAAAAATGTGTTCTGTATTAATATTCTTCAGCTTTGGTTTGGGGGGAGGGGGATTGGGGGGGGGGGGGGGGGGCATCTTCGCAGGTTCGAACCATGCATTTTTAGGTGGGAAACAAGTAGACTTAAGCACTAAACCGCACCTGCCAACACATAACCAAAAGCAACATGTATTATATTATAATCTAAACAACGGGCGCAATAGCCAAGTGGTTAAAGCATGGGACTTTCAAACTGAGGGTCCCAGGTTCAAATTTCAGCAAC
Source organism: Babylonia areolata (assembly GCF_041734735.1). Taxonomy (NCBI): domain Eukaryota; kingdom Metazoa; phylum Mollusca; class Gastropoda; order Neogastropoda; family Buccinidae; genus Babylonia; species Babylonia areolata. The sequence continues at coordinate 9,025,542 of NC_134887.1, forward strand.
AGTTCCTGTTGGGTGAAGGGTGGAGATTTTTCCGATCTCCCAGGTCAACATATGTGCAGACCTGCTTGTGCCTGAACCCCCTTTGTGAGTAAATTTCTTGCATTTATGCCATACATGTGTTGATAACATTTTATGGAGTGTGGGGGTGGGGGTGGGGGACAGAATAAGACAATATCTTTGGTGTTTTTCAAGCCCTGGCAACAAACATTAATTCAAGAAGTTTTCAACTGAAGAAAGACTGGTCAACACATTTCATCAACCCAATCTCTGAAGATGTCTCCAAAAGTTGGTCAATGCTTGGTCACAAAATATGCAGTTTCCAACATATTTTATGCACAGTAACTACAGCAATAGTCTTGAATCAAAGTCTGAGATTTGTACAGTGTATTCTTCAAATTCTATTAAAATTATTAGAGTGCAGATTGATGGATTTTCTCTCCTATTCCTGAGAGATCACATTTTCATATTGAAAAATTTTAAGTTCTTCTCGGATCTCCACATTTTCAAGACTTTCACTCATCTTTCATTGTTTCGTTCAACAAATTTCAAGATTAAAAGCCACGACCCATATGGCGGAATGCTCTACATTCTCCAAAGCATGCTACAGAACAAAAGGCAAGATCATTAATTTTTTTCTTTCTTTTTTTTTTCTGGCTACAAGTACAATGGCCTTGACAACTATGACACCCATGGATGCCATTCATATTTCATGATTTTTGTCATAGAACTGCGTCTTTTGGGGACTTTACAGGTTAAACTAAGGCTGTACTTCAAACCGTACTACCACACAGATAAAAAAAATTCTTCCAAATACACATGTACCAAAAATTCTTCCAAATGCACATGTACCATACACAAAAACAAAAAAAGTTATGACTGTTTTTGTTTTCAATCAAAGTTATCATGACTGTTTTTGTTTTCAATAAAATACCAATTTACTATACTGGTAATAATCTATTTCAGTCAAAAAAGGAAATTTAGCAACATAATTTTTTTGGTAATTGAAAACTAATAACTAAAATATTTTTGTTTTATAACTTGTCATGTTTTCTGTCAGTGTCAATCTGGTCACATTCTCAATGTCTGAGGTGTTCATTTAAGTTTCTTTGATGACAATTAAAATTTTTAACATTTTTGTAATACTGACATTCAATGATTAATAATATAAATTGTTACCTGTTAAAGCAGTTGTTTTAATTGAATAATTTGAATATTAAAAAAAACACCCCCTATTTCTCTCTAATATTTAATTCCTCACCCTACTAAAAAAATTTTAAAAAAAAAAAGAAAAGAAGAGAGAATACAGTCTATTGTGCTCCCATCTGCTTCTGCAAGCTTGGATGAGGGCTCACAAACTCGCGGAAATGGCCAGAATTATTCTAATTTCAGTAGCCCAATGCTCCTCTTAGCACAGTAAGTGGTACCGTATCAGTGTATGAAGTTCCCATGACTGTCCATTCACAGCACTCAAGCTATTTCCTATTCCTAGACCTGTGCTGGTACTGAAGTACTTGTGCTGGTCTCACACTATAACAGTATAAGTAGGTGCCGGCAGACTTTTTCAGAAAAAAAACCTAGTGATATACTTTTTGTTTTTTCATATAGAGCTTATTGAAAGAAACAAAACAATACAAATATTACACTAGTTCCGCCTCTTTCGATTCCAGAGATATCGCTGTTTGAAGATTGCACAGTCTGTGATGCTACTGTACAAGTACAGAGCTTTCAGTCCACAGGCAATTTAATACTGTGACTGTTACCAGTACACAAGCACTAATAATGATAGTAAAAACATGATCTAGATAAGACAAGAATCATATTTTTTTCATGTATTTAACAGATTATCATAATTTTCAACTTCTTCTTCTTCTTCTTCTGCGTTCGTGGGCTGCAACTCCCACGTTCACCCGTATGTGCACGAGTGGGCCTTTACGTGTATGACCGTTTTTACCCCGCCATGTAGGCAGCCATACTCCGTTTTCGGGGGTGTGCATGCTGGGTATGTTCCTTGTTTCCATTTCAACTGAACTTTTCTATTAACAAGTAATAAAGGATATATATATATATATATATATATATGTGTGTGTGTGTGTGTGTGTGTGTGTGTGTGTGTGTGTGCACATACATAAACTACATTCCATTTCAAATAAAAGCATCTGAACTTTTTCCATAAAGACAAATAATAAAGATACTCGAGACATAATTTAAACTTAAAGAAAAACATTGGGGTTTTTTCAGACAAAAGTCTGAAAAGAAAACATGTATTACATTTGGAAACACACAGGATAAGAACTTTATATATATAATCATAACATACACCCTTTACCCACCAGGCACTGTCAGGATCAAACCCAAGACTGTCACTTCAAATTCAGTTTAAGTGAACAAATTCACAACAGTCGAAGTATTTAAGTTAACCATTTGCAACTTTTTTTCAATTCCACATGATAAATTGACAGTGATACAAATAATACTAAGAACAAATACTGAACACAGCAAAACTTGCAGTTCTGTTACCAGTGCTGTATTACTAGCAAAGAAGCAGCAACTGTTTCAAATGGAAAAAAATGTAAGTTCTGTAATGTTCAGTGTAAAAAGAGCTCTATGATGTGACCAGCTGAACTTTTTATTAACTACTGAGTGAAATCTCAGACAAACTAAAACAAAAATGAAAACATACCGGTTTTTTTTTGTTTTTTTAAAAAATCATATACATCATTACATGCATACATATGAAATAGAACTGTTATTTGTTAACGCAATACCTCAATTACTGAATTAGTCAATAACTGGATTCGTGCACTAAAAATAGGGTCAGTGGTAAGTGTACTTGCAAGGTTAATGTGAAGGTACCAAGAACCGTGAATACTGTACCTGTACCATAACATTTTTAAAATAAAAAATTTATAATCAATTCTATTGATCTGTACCACATTAATACTAATTAACTCACTCTCTCCAGAGGTCTCACACACTCACACAATGAGTGAATGACGCAAACAACTCACCTGATGACAAACACTTGAAGTCCTGAGTTCCTTTCCAGCAGGACAGGAACCTCAAACTTGGTGCCTGGGCGGTATCCACGGGTTGGTATCCTGAAAATTAAATCTTGGTCCTTCTCCTCCTGGTACGTCAACTGCTGCTCCACCAGAGGGACCGTGGCGATGAACTTGCGCTGCGTGTTGGTGGAGTTAGCCAGCGACCGTGCCGGGATGATGGTGTTGGAGGCACTGGCACACTCCTGGTTCTCCTCCACACGAGAAATATCGTAGTACACCGACACCTGGGTGGAGTTCTGCCGCCACCAGGACTCTGGCAAGTGAATCCCTGCGACACAGGCGTCGTGATCCTCGCTGAGCACACACACTGAGGAGAACTGTTCTGTGCCGTGCTGAACAAACAGCTGGCCGCACCACTGCTGGTTGTATCCATAGTAGCTGTAGATCAAATCCTGCTTTTTGCGACCGATCAAAGGCTGCGCATGAATCAAAACCTGCAGCAGCGGATGCTTGAGAAAGACTTTGTCGGTCACTAAGTGGGCACTGACATCCATGTTGTAGATGATCTGTCTGTGCATGGACTTTTTGCGCAGGTAATCCTCCATGCTATTCACGTCCGCCGAAAACGATCCCTCAACAAAATCATTGGGCACTGCCTGGTACACATCAAAAGGTCCCAGGTTGGCCCGCAGTTTGTACAGTTCAGCAGGATGTGTAAGAATGAAGGTTTCTCGCTCCATGTTGTCCTCTGCTGGGCGATACCGAGTGTACACTGGCTTGAGAAAATAGCCATCTTTGCGATCCTCAAAATTGATCTCCACACCACACAAAGTCCCTGTGAAACAAAACCAGATTACTTAAAAAATAAGGTATCACATTGTCAAATTGTGTACTTGGGTTTCAAAGAGAGAGAGAGAGAGAGTGGGTGGTTCTGAATGTAGCTGTTCCCATAAACAGTGTGTGTGCGCGTGCGCACGCACACGTGTGTATGTGTGTGTCTATGTATGTCATTGTGGGTGTTTGCCAGTGCTTGTGTGTGTTTGTGGGGTTGGAACTTGGAGGGGTTGGGGGGCTGGCGGGAAGGGTTGGAGAGACTGAGGGGAAAAAGAGATTACCTGTGAATCAAAGCAGCACAATATGATGAATATCATAATTTAAAAACATACGATTATTTTGTATTTGACTGAACAACACAAGTTAGCTAGCTTGAAGAAAATTTTGTCAAAACATTTCTAGACTTTTCCATCCTTTTAATCTTTTTTTCTTTTTTTAACCTGCTGAAAGAGCAGTATTATCATTGATTGACAATGTCAATTTGTTTACCCACTACTTATCTGATCTACAGTGCAAGCTGACAGGACAGCAGAGGTCCAATCTGCCTGTGTTTGTACAAAAGTTCTCTTTTTTAAGTTATCTTTCAGTTTTAACAACAAAAAGTTGGGTGGTTGTGTTTTTCATGTTTTTTTTTTTCCTAGTTCATCTTTTCTTTCTCCTATCAGGTAGCCAACACCCCAAATGAAGTGTTTAAATGTAATCTGACACTGTGAAAAATGAATAACATAAGTGATACACAAACTAGGAAATTATTTATTCAAAGTAAAGAGCAAGCCTGTCTCGGAAGCTGGAGTCCTAGGGCAACAATCAACAGCAGTCAGTAATGCTAAAGTGTGTCAACATGGCTCTGTGCCAGACAAAGCTATGAATGTACAGGAGGAGGTATTTCTGTACAATGGGCAGGCTTGTGGTTGCAGCACACCCATCTCACACTAAGTTCAAGATCTGACTCATGCTTCACAAGGAATGATTTAATATCAACAAAGTTTATTTCTTCTTAAAAAAAAAAAAAAATCTTCTCTAAATTTCTAATGCAAATACTTTGTTAAAATTCTCTCTAAAAATGAATTGTCATTTGTAGCCACTGAGAATAGTGTGAAAATATTTTGTGAAAACAGTGGGGAAAGCAGAAAGTTCTTTATAACTTCTTAGAACTGTTTACTAATTCCTATTCACTACGTTTAAATCAACTTAAAATTCTTCTAACTTGTAAAGGATAATTTTTCGAAACTTCTGTCAACTAATCATTTCAAAAATTCTGTACAAACTGATTCCTCCAACATCAAAAGAGTTTGTGGAATTAGATGTCAGCAAGAATGTTATAAAATTTTACTTACACATCTAGTATTGTAGTAATAAAATGATGCAATGTTCATTATCATAATCAAATCAAATACACTTCTATACATTTTCATATTATGTTTGATTTAAAGTGTTCATGTCCAGCTGAATATTTTTGCCTTCAGGCTTTTTTTTTTTTTAGTATGTTCCTTGTTTATCTTTTGACTTTGACCTGTTTACTGCTTCTGTGATGGTGGTCCTGCACCCTCGCCAGCAGCTGATCGTCGTTCCGATTGTTCCAGTCTACAGCTGTTCTAATAAAGAACGAGCTCTTAAATTGTTCTGTTCTTGTTTCTGGAACTTATCATTTAGAAACTTGTGCATTGATCTGGCCAATACCTGTCCACACCAAAATTTGTTCCAACAAATTTCAGGATTTTTTTTCACTGGCCAGTTGTTTTTTATTCAGTGTAATGGTACACATTATCTGTGTTAGTTGTTAATTTCTTTAAGTAGTTATTAAGCACTTTAGTCTCACTCCACTTTTCAAACCCAAACCTGCCTCATACATTTTAAGTCTCAATTTCCCAGATTGTCTCAAAACTTAAGTTTAAATCATATACTTAGAATGCTTCATCAAAGCTTGATTTATATTTCCAAATATTCTGGCTTTTGTTTAGGAGTAATCAACCATGAATATGCTTCAAATGACAGCCCTTGTCTTATGTTTTCCTTACAAATATATTTAAGTCTTCGGTTCGTGCATATTTATCTGTTTTCCGTGTCACCCGCTGTGTTGCAGTCACGGTTATTTGTTTCTGTTTGTCCTCAGTTCCTTTTAATCGGTAAAATATAACCTGAGTATTGATGGTCAACAATGGATTTGAGCATAAAATTTCAAAAGAGTGGTGTACGGGAGAGAAAAAAACATGAAAGAATCAGAATGGACTAAACCCACAAGAGTTCCAGCATACATAATTTTCCATGATCTCGGGGTTCTGTTCATCTTATCTCAGCACATTTTACGGAAGAAAACAATGACAAAACTTGATAGACATTGCAAAATTAACAGCAAATTACAGTCTTAAGCTCTGAATCAGAGGACTGGAAGAAGCACAATGCACACGAAAAATACATGTATACACAGCGAGCACTCTCAGACAGAATATTTTGTCTACTTACCGATCAAAACAAAGATCCCCAACAGAACTGTTCCGCCTTTGTACTCCATTTTACAACACTAAAAGAATTGATATTGCATAAAATGCAGTATCAAGCCAATATCTAATCTTCGTTGGACTATACAAAGTCCATGATTGTTTTTGATACCAACCATACCTTCCACCCAAGTCACTCACTGGGGCTAGCTATCACATCATTCAGTGTTTCAGTTCGTCTGCCATGCTCGAACCAGATCGCAAACCTTCTGTATATAACACTCCGCCAGGTTTCTTGTGACAAATAAAACGGTCCCTTTTAGTGAGTAAATAAATTCTAAGTCAATATTTTGTGCCAGTTAGGTTGGCATAATGATTATAAAAACACAACGGTTTTACTCTGCAAGTGAAGCTGCAAACTAATCCCGGGGAACTATTTCTTTTAGCCGAAACCACTGATGGCGGAGGGAGAAGGTCATGTGACATCTATTCAAGTAGCGCTGTGCAGAAAGGCAGGCGCGAGGAAAATAGGATCGGTTTCACCCGCAGCAACATCAAAAGCTTGCCGCCCGTCCAACCAGCTTCTCCTGGGGAAGCGCGTGGCTCAGTGAAACAGACTTCTAATATACGTGGAGAGCGAGTCGCGTGTGTGAAACATGTGCCAGACTGAATGACTATACTCCTGCTATCAATAGAGCTGTGTGTCTCATCCGCATGACGTGTTGATTGCACAAGCCTGACGATATTTTTGCGCACGTGCTTTAACATAAAGGGCATACGGCGTACACAGTTATTCAGTCTCAGTGTGTGTGCGTGTGTGTGTGTGTGTGTGTGTGTGTGTGTGTGTGCGTGTGTATTCTTTTCTTTCCTCGTCAGTCCAGCATAAGTTAATCCGATAATAAATGGCTATACAGAGTAAGGCTACTTCTATAATCTATGAGGCTATCAAGTGTCAGTTTTTTTAGGCGACATGATGAACACTGATACCCTGTCACTGACTCAGTGAGTTCACTTTCCGGGCGGCATTTTAGTAACTCTGGCACCGAGTCCACTGATACTCACACCTTACACTGATGTAGCCTATGTAAACTGAATCAGTGTAGCCGGCTTGCCGGACTGACGAAATGATAAATAATTCACTGTTCCGAGGCAAGTTCTCCGGCCCGATAAGATATGAGGCACAGAAGCCTACCGACGTAGCCAGTACATCAGAATTAGCCAGCCTGTGTTCTTCAGTCAGTAATGAATCTTGAGTGACCATATCAATGATGAAACCGGCTTTGTGATCCCAGCTCAGCAGCTGTAATATGCCTTCTAGTACATACGTCGCTCAGGCTCCAATAATTTCTATCAGTCTAAAATGATAATTAAGTATTCTGGCCCGCCACGTGACGGCTGACTACAGTCAAAGATCAGTTCTTCAGTGGCAGCCCGTTCCGTGTGCCATGCAATGGTCAGCCGGTTCAGACGCTGGCGGCTCTTACAGTACTCGCACCCGGTGTCAGAATACCCCCACCCCCTCCCCGTCCCCCTCTTACCGGGGACTGAGCATGCACTTTGAAATAAACTGATGGTCCTCAGTTTTTGTGGGTTTTTTTGGTATGAATTACTGATAAACATACTTTTTTTTCACAGTTCCAGTCATCAGTCTCGTAGGCTAAATGAACACCACGGCAGTGCACGTATACCTACTTTTGAGACTCAGTTTTAGCAACGCACAAGAACAACAATAAAACGGTGATGATGATGATGGCAACAACAACATGATAAATTATATGCCGTGTATCATAGTAAAGCACTTTTGCATATTTCAATACCAATAATAATAATAATGGCCGGTGACTCTGATAATGATAATATGAATAAGAATGCATGAACTGGCACCCGGATGGGAAAACATATTCAACTTATACAACGCAATACACGCCCCTGTACCATTTAAAACCGACGAGTAAAACACTCTGTGAATCGAAGCATTGAAACACTGAAACTAACGACAACTTCAAGTAGCCTACATCAGCATGCAACAGTAACTTGATCCTGCACTGACACCAGCCGTACAGCCACTCAAACACTAAAACACGGACTCCTTTATACATACATGTACACACTGACACTGCCGAAAACATCACACACAACACTATACTCATTATCATGTAGACGTCAAACATTAAACTGCATTGCATTGCGTTGTACTGATCACTTTTTTCACATGTTTGTGTGAAATTCGGACAGCTCTGCCCCGGGGGAGAGTGAGTCGCCACAGCACAGCCGGCGCCACCCTTTTTAATTTTCTTTTCTTTCTTTTTCTTTTCTTTTTTTTTTTACTCTCTAGCTCTGCAAGTGTTTTTGTTTAGTACTATCGAACGAGATGTTTCCACATAATTTTGCCAGCCGGAGACAACTGAACCCTTTTTGTTCAGTTGCCGTGGGTTCAAGTTCTTTCGCGTGCGCAAAGACAGGCTGCCCACGACGAGACCTCGGTTTTATCTTCTCAGTGCGAAAGCCAGCATCACATAATGACCGTGGTTTCAGCTTAATACGGCTTACAGCAAATGGCGAAACTCTTCCAAATAGTGCCCCTCCCCTCCGCCTCACCCACCCCACCCCCGTCGATCTCCCCCTCCCTCAGTCCTCACCTTACTGTCCCCTTCCTGACCCCAGGTCAGTACTGTACAGTACACTCGGGTTTAACGTCAACACACACCTCGGCCACTGATGACATACAAACTTTTATTTACTGACCGGGTCAAAAGCGTATAGATATCAGTTTGTTTCTTTTGTGTGTGTTTTATTCATTATTCATTATCTTTAAGTGACGGTCACGGACTTACAAATATTTTATTTGTGTTGATCATTCTCAGTTCCATTATCTATCTGAAGTCCGTGACTGACAGCCGAAGGAGACTGATGATCACGCCGCCGAGGTCAGTGGGAGGGAGAGGGGAGGAGACGGAGACTGAGGAAGGAAACAAAGGGACATAACTCTTAACGCCACACCGTGACATCACGTACCTTGCAAAGTTTATTAACCAGACTGACCCCACCCCTGCCAGTTCAGGATGACCTAGTTCAGACTGACCAGCGAACCAGGGAACAGAAAGAAACGTGGAGAGGTCATGACCCGACCATCTGGAGAGGTGCGGAGAGAGAGGGGGGCGGGTGGGGGGGGGCGGAGGGGGGGGGGGAAGGAGGAGGGGACAAGGCGGCGGAAACTTAAAAAAAATAATAATAATAATAATAATAATCAGTAATAATTAGTAGTAGTAGTAGTATATCATATTTATATTTATATAGGGCTGGATCTTACGCACAGACAAATTAAAGCGCTTTCGCACCAGTCCTTCACACACACGCATAACTCTAAAACTGAAGACAAAGAAGAGGTAGTGGAGGGAGGCTATCTTGTGATGAGATGGGTTTTAAGGCCAGATTTGAAAGAGCTGAGTGTGAAGACCTGACGAAGCGAAAGAGGAAGTTCATTCCAATTACAAGGTCCAGAGACAGAGAAAGAACGGCGGCCAACAGTCGAGTGTTTGAATCTGTGTATGCGTAAACAGAGTGGATCGGAAGCCGATCGTAGAGAGCGAGATGGAGTGTAGAGGTGAAGGCAGCCACAGAGATAGGAAGGGGCAGATTTGTGCCGAATACATTTATAACACAGAGTGCTCGATCTTGTATTTTATTCTGTGTGAGACAGGAAGCCAGTGGAGATGTTGAAAAAGAGGAGTGGTGTGCTCAGATCTTTTCTTTCTGAGGACGAGTCGGGCAGCAGAGTTTTGTATGCGCTGAAGGGACTGAATGACAATGTGTAGATCTTCTTTAATCTCCTGACAGAAGGTGTAACCGAAACCCCCCGCCCCTGCTGCATGAGGTGTCAGTAATGATTGGAACCCCGCCGGACGAATGACAAGCCCTGAAGCCGCTATCGTGTTGTCAGTCCGGCGTTTCGGATCGTCAACACGCAGCTGTGGCACGAACGTAGAAAGTTAAGGTGAAATTTTACTGATCCCTTTGCTTGTCCGTGTTTTGTGAGGGGGGGTGGCCGGAGCTGGAGAGGGCGGGGGAAGGGGGTGTAGGGAGAGAAAAGAGGGAGAGAGAGAGAGAGAGTGTGTGTGTGTGTGTGTGCGTGCGTGCGTGCGTGCGAGTATGTTTTCATTTGCACGTGCGCCTGAGTATGTGTGTGCACGTGCACACACATTGTCCACAGATGAAAGAAACAAGAACCAGACACGGAAAAAGCCACAGGACATCACATGTTCTGACACAATCAATGCTCCGTCAGTGTAACCCCCCCACCCCCCTCGCCTCCCCAACCCCCCCAAGGGAGGTCACCATAATTTTTTACAAGGGCACTGCCCAAGTAAACAATTTTTTTCCCTTTTTGTCGCCCCATGGAGACCTCATCAGTGCTCGCCATACAACTGTCAAGTTCCTGCATTTTGCCAGCTGAAGTCAGCAAAAAATACTTCCGTATCTGTTGGGGGGGGTTCTTGTTTTTTTGTTTTTTTACCGCCATTAATTCGTAATCACGTGTTGGACATCATGTGTGGGTCTCTAAAAAGAGAAACAAAAAAAGAAAGAAAAAAAGACCAAAAATTGTCCCCCAAAAAAGTGCAAAAGGAAGCCGCGGAAGGGTGCAGAGGGGAAGGAAGAGGAGGGAAGGGGGCGGGGGGGGGGGATAGAGGGGGTCTTGGGGGGTGGGGGTGGGGGAACGCGGGCGGGTGGAGGAGGAGGAGGAGAGTGAAATAAGAAATACAGAGTATGCAAAAATACTCTGAACCGCTGCACGAGAGGCTGCGTCAGAGAGACCGCCGGGAGATGGGAAGGTGGCCGGGGTGCAGAAAGGAAATCACTACCAGCGGGTTTCTTCTGTTTTTTTCTTCGTTTATTCTGGTTTTACTTATTTATTTATGCATTTATTTGCTTATTCATGCATCTATTCAAAGTGTATTTGATCATTTATTTATTCACTTTTTTCTGGCTGGCTTATTTTAAATTTCTCTCTCTCTCTCTCTAGCGTGACCACCACGTCGCTCTTCAAGAATATCCGGAACCGTGCGTGCGTGCCAGTGCATGTGTGCTGTTTGTTTGCCTGTCTTGCCGTTCGTCCACCCAAGTTCCATCTAACTCTGTGTGTGTGTGTGTGTGTGTGTGTGTGTGTGACAGTGCATGTGTTTGTGTATGTGTCACAGTGCGTGTGTGTGTGTGTGTGTCAAAGTGTGTATGACAGTGCGTGTGTTTGTGTATGTGTCACTGTGTGTGTGTGTGTGTGTGTGTGTGACAGTGCGTGTGTGTATGTGTCACTCTGTGTGTGTGTGTGTGTGTGTGTGTGTGTGTTTGCGTATGTATGAATATTAGTGTGTGGGAAAAAGAAGAAATAACAAGTATACAATAGACTTAAACTGCACGAGAGGCTGCTTGCTGGGGTGCAATAAGGAAATCACTAACAGCGGGAATCTTATTTTTCTTTATGAATTAATTTTGTATTTATTCACCTATTTATTAATGCATATATTTATTCATGCATTTATTCATAATGTATTTCTTCATTTATTTAGTTAGGTTTTCTGGATTATTGTAAATTTCTCTCTCTCTCTCTCTCTAGCTTTTTACCCCCACGTCGCTCTTCAAGAATATCCGGAACCGTGCGTGCGTGCCAGTGCATGTGTGCTGTCTGTCTGTCTGTCTGGCCGTTCGTCCGCCCAAGTTCCAATCATCTGTGTGTGTGTGTATGTGTGTCAGTGTGTGCGTGTGTGTGTGTGTGTGTGCGTGCGTGCACGCGCGTCTGTGGGTGTCACAGTGTGTGGGTGTGTGTATGTATGAATAAAATATTCGGGCAGCTGGAACTGTAACTTTGTTATTTTGATTGTGGTGTACATCGTTGAAGGAAAAGAACCCCTCCCCTTCCACTCCCCCCCCCCCTTTTTTTTCTTTCTTTCTTTCTTTGCAAAGTGACGCGCTTTTTTTCTCGGAACACAACGACATCTTAGTTCGCTCTGTCACAGTGCCAGCACTGAACAGCAACAAGCCGTGTCGCAGTGAACTGTCGAGGCAACCCTTTAGCGGAGACCCTGCCCCGTATTGCTACTGCCTGTCACGGTGCTCAGTAGTCAGCTCGTTCCGATCAACTGGGGAGTAAAGTTATCATTATCATTGCGTGCATCACCTAGGTATTGTGATGTATTATGCCGTGTGTGTGTGTGTGTGCGCGCGCGCGCGTGCGTGTGTGTGTGTGGTGTGTGTGTGTGTGTGTTGAATGTGTATGCGTATGAGTGAACATAAAGTCTACCTAAGTGTTTGAGAGTTTGGATGTATGTCTGTACAAAGATATGTGTATGCGTATGAGTGAACATAAAGTCTACCTAAGTGTTTGAGAGTTTGGATGTCTGTCTGTACAAAGATTTTTGCATGCAATTTTTTTTTAATTTTTCGCTTTACTGCCCTTTCGAACTCTCCTCGGCTGTGCGCGATTTCGTCTTTGATTATACAGCGCGCAGTTTTCTTAATTCCGCCCCTCTACCCACCCACCCACCCACCCACCTTTTCATTAAGAAAAGTCGCGTCATGCATCTGTGTCAGTGCTTGACATTTCTGGAGGCAGTGTGGGAGAGATGGCCCACGGCGCTTGCTGTTCATCTCCCCGATTGCTAAGGGGGGTTATTTATGGCGCAAAACATGAGATAATTGCAACAAACATGTTTTTCTCTCCCTACCCCCTCTTGGATAGTGAATAAAAGAAGCATTGATCGTAACATGCTTCTCCTATTTTCTATATTTGTATTTGTATTTGTATTTTTGCATTTGTATTTCTTTTTATCACAACAGATTTCTCTGTGTGAAATTCGGGCTGCTCTCCCCACGGAGAGCGCGTCGCTACATTACAGCGCCACCTTTTTCTTTTCTTTTTTTTTTATATAGATTTTTTCCTGCGTGCAGTTTTATTTGTTTTTCCTATCGAAGTGGATTTTTCTACAGAATTTTGCCAGGAACAACCCTTTTGTTGCCGTGGGTTCTTTTACGTGCGCTAAGTGCATGCTGCACACGGGACCTCGGTTTATCGTCTCATCCGAATGACTTAGCGTCCAGACCGCCACTCAAGGTCTAGTGGAGGGGGAGAAAATAATTATCGGCGGCTGAGCCGTGATTGGAACCCGCGCGCTCAGATTCTCTCGCTTACTAGGCGGACGCGTTACCTCTGGGCCATCACTCCACTGCTCAATGCTGCTGCTGCTGCTGTTGCTATAGTTACCCTTCCGTCTCAGTGCCATGGGGGACGCCGTGGCAGAGTGGATAAGGCGTTGGACTTGTGATCCAGCGTTCACCAGGGATCCGAGTTCCAGGCACAGTTTGGGCAATGGAGTTGTGTCCTGTGGAAACAGGCCCTTTTATCCGGTTTTCCTCACCCGGCCAACCTGGACAGCTGACTTCGGCTGGGGGAGGTTCAAACGATGGAAGGAGAGGACTGGGCCCCGCCATCCCGATAGAATCAATCAATTTTAATGTCAATTAAACCCGAACAAGGTTTATAAGACACGCATGCAAAGTTACATGAAACCACGCACAAAAAAAAGCAAAACAAAATAATAGATAAATATTGAACAAGAGATTGAATCACTCCTGCACGCTATAGCGTTTTTGGTAGCAGTTACTGTCAAATTTCCCAATCAGTCCCACAAGTTTGTCTTCCAGTATTAGCTGACTGGGTTTAATAATGTTTGGAAGGTATTTTTAAAAATTTTTTTGGTATGAATTCTGTTCTGATTTCTTTGCATAATTCGCAGTCATCTAAGAAATGATATTCATCCTACATTGTAAACATAGTCTCCTTTCTTTTGGGATGTTAAAATATCGGCCTTTTTCTATTGCTAAATCATGACAGGAGATTCTCCATTTGCACTGCCCCTATGGCCGTCACATGTTACGGGACTTTTAACTCTCTCCATACGAACGGCGAAAGAGACGACGTTAACAGCGTTTCACCGCAATTACCATCATCAAAATATTGCAAGCGGAACGCTCTGATACTGAAGAGGTGAATGTTGACACAGAATACCACAGTTCTGACGACGGAAGCTAAAGGTTGGGTCATTCAGACACCCACTGGACATCCGAGGGGTCTGTGTAGAGGAGAAGAGAGGACTGGCCGCACTGAGTGAGTTAAACAAGTGCCATTACTATCACGCCGCTTACACAGGCTCGCTCTTTGTCACGTAGATATACAGTCACAACAACAGCAACCTACAATTAATTAACAGACTGCTGGAGAGTTCCGTGCTGACATGACTTACATGATCTGTGCTCTCCAAGTTGATTGGCTCAGTCTCCAGCCGAAATTTCCAGCAACAATTATGGCGATTGAGAGAGAGGCAGAACGTGCGAAACAGAAGGCTTCTTTCTTCGACTTTTTGCTTCATATTTTGTTCTTTTTTTTTTATTGTGTATATATTGTACAGAGTTTTGTTGTAGCAATGGAGGCTGTCAACTGAAGAAATCAGTGGGGGACAGCACATGTTTGCTGTTTCAGTTTTGCCTGTGATGATCGCCTTTGGCACTGCTCGCGATTTCGAGTAAAAGTTAGATCCGCATGCGGATGATCCAAGATGGCCGCGGAACTCTACAGCGGTACATAAGACAAAAAATACAATCACGTCACGATTATGAGACCCACTAAAAGATGCCCCCGGTAGATTCACCGCCGAATCACTTTTGGTGGTGTTCAGTGGGAATAGTGCCTGATCTGATATAGAGACATTGTAGATAGATCGATACGCAATTGCCGAGCATTTTGAGTGCTGTTCAGTGCTGCCCGTTCCGAATGAGCATGTTCTCCATGAAACCGGTGTGAAAGCTCTTTCACCTTGGTATCGGAATTCAAGACCAGGTTTTTGTCAAAGTCCTGTTTTCGTCAGTAGATGGTTACAGGGTTTGGGACTTGAACTTGAACTGAATGGGAAGGGAAACTGGACTGGGGTGCAAGGTGTTGGAAGGGCACTGTACGTCTGAACTGAATCCCACAAATACTGACCCCCCTGTCAGTTGGACAGAGGCCCGCAAACGATGTTATGACAGTGTCCTGTCTTTTCCTTCTCGATAACGATGTTATGACAGTGTCCTGTCTTTTCCTTCTCGATAACGATGTTATGACAGTGTCCTGTCTTTTCCTTCTCGATAACGATGTTATGACAGTGTCCTGTCTTTTCCTTCTCGATAACGATGTTATGACAGTGTCCTGTCTTTTCCTTATCGATAACGATGTTATGACAATGTCCTGTCTTTTCCTTCTCGATAACGATGTTATGACAGTGTCCTGTCTTTTCCTTCTCGATAACTCAAAACTGTCAAAAAACACAATTTGTGGTTCTACAAAGACAACTTAAGACCACACTTCGATTAAAACAGCAACAACAAAGTCCCGGTTATTTAGAGTGATGCGACGCAGCACACACACACACACACACACACACACACAACCCAAAAAACCCAAAAAAAAAACTTGAACAATATTTTGCGTGTGCAGCATCCACCACACAGAATTATGAACTGTTCAAACTGAAGAACACCCACGTATGTACGAACGTACGTATTCTCTCTCTCTGTCTCTCTCTCTCTCTTAACTTAGCAAAGATTACGAGTCCCCCACCCTGTCACAATACAGCACCTACACTGGAGCCCCCTGCTGACTACGTCATTAAGTACTGTGACTGATCGTTAAAGCGCTTTGCCTGGAATGGAAACCACCCGCACGTCACCTGAACGCCCAACGATCCCCCATTCTGCCGATCACGACGAGCTTTTTTTCATTCCATTTTTTTTTTTTTTTCTGTATACTTACCATGTTGGCCAGCTATTTCTGGACCAGATCATTCGTCCGGCGTCGCGGGCAGCTTTGAAAATCGACGATCGACGGCAGCCGCGGCAAATTTATCCAGGCATATATTCATATGGTATGATTGCGGGAGAAATCAGGTGGGGGGGGGGGGGGGGGGGGGGGGGCAGGGGGGGACACAAACAACCTTTCTGTTATTTCGAAACAACTTTGCAAAGATTAGAAAGAGGGAAGAAGAAAAAGAAAATAAGGGTTAAGAGAGAGAGAGAGAGATGGAAAGTTAGAGGACAATGTAAACCTTTCAAAGACAGCATACGAGGGGCTATCCGAATTCTCTCTGAGAGAGAGAGAGAGCCAGTAGTATACCTGATATGACTGTAGCTCCGTCCGCTATATGGACCCCATCTCGCCATTGGCAGGCGGAGCCCAACCCTCTCCTCGTTCTCCTGCTCTGACCTTCCCCAAGCGAATTAGTCAGTTAACCCATTCACTCCCGGGTGCCAGTGGAGCGAGGTAAAATCGGAGTAAAGCGCCTTTCCCCAAGGACACACCGCTCACATCACAGCGGGGCCACCTCTGAACATCGGTGAACACAGAATCTGGAGTCCACCGTCCAGATGGCCGTTAACATGTTATGGAACTTTTAAACCAGTGCCAGTACTATCGCGCCGCTTACATAGGCTCGTTCTTTGTAACGTAGTTTCAAGTTTTAACTATCCTTTCACTCCTACTGGAGTATGGAGGATTACTGCGAACTAATCTTTTCGTGCCCAGAACAAACATTTCCAAATACACAACAATGCCACATAAAAGTTGAGAAAACACAAATGTCTTTTAACTCCAAAAGTATAACTAGGCAACGTTTTGCAAATCTAATCATCTTACTTACAGCTAAAGTGACTTTTTTTTTTTTTGCCTCCTTTGAGCATATTACAAAAATTAAAAACCGATTTTGGAGACAAATATTTTTTAGGAACATATCTATTTCGTAACTGATCATAATTGGGACATTCCATTATAAAATGAAACTCATCACCAATCACAGTCACAACAATAGCAACTGTTTCTGCCACGGCGCCTCCAACCCACAGTTCATACCATCAATGTATCATATAAATCAAGCAAACACTTGCTCGGACTTTGCGTACAGTTATCAGGACAGACGAAGAGAGCTCGCAGCCACAGGTATTACTCCACATAGGCCTACACACGTAGCCAAGCTCAAACGCTTGTCATGCATGACCTTAGATTTTAACTCACTCAGTACGGCCAGTCCTCTCTTCTCCTCTACACAGACCCCTCGGATGTCCAGTGTGTGTCTCAATGACCCAACCTTTAGCTTCCGTCGTTAGAATTGTGGTATTCTTTGTCAACAAACACCTCTTCAGTATAAGAGCCTTCCACTTGCAATACTTTGATGGTGGTAATTGGGGTGAAACGCTGTTAACGTCGTCTCTTTCGCCGTTTGTATGGAGAGAGTTAAAATCCTCCAATCCCCATTTCGCTCCCGCGTTCAGAACACAGGCAACAATTAACCCCTTGGCTGCCGCTGACAAGTGAGCTCTTCAGTGAAGGGCTGTTACCTCACTGAGATCATGGGTTGAGGTTACAGGTCGGGATGTCCGTCACCGTTCTTCATTTGGAATTGTACTTCTTCTAGGGGTCGTATTACTTTTGTTCGTTAAAATCAATCACAACATTGTAAAAAAAAAAAATTAATCAAAAAGCACAAAATGGAGCTATTGCACTTCAAACTCCTGCTATACTATATATATATATATATATATATATATATATAGAGAGAGAGAGAGAGAGAGAGAGAGAGAGAGATAGATAGATAGATAGATAGATAGATTGTGTGATTTCACCAGGGCTCAGCAATCAAGGAGTTAAGCCAACCAACTAAAAAAAAAAAAAAAAAAATCCTCCATAGAAACAGAAAATGGTTTCATCTTCAACCGGATCCTTCGTCTGCCTGTGACCTCCGTCGTATTATCAGCTGAGAGATATCAGACAGGATGTAAGCCAAGGTCTTTGATGTCACAGCCAATCCGGGGGGGGGGGGGGGGGGGGGGGGGGGGAATTTCGTGTCCGTTCCACAGAATCCTGGTTACTTTGATAGTCTCGGCCAACCTTTCAGGACAACTTAGGTCAGACGCAGTTCCTTTTTTTTGTGTGTAAATCTAGTCCCGTCCCCCCCCCCCCCCTAGCCCCCCCTCCACACACACACACACACACACACTTACTGATTCATTTTTTTTTCTGAAACACACCTTTCGAGTTCAGTTTCTATATGTCGGAGCTAATCATGTTGTAGTTTCAACTTGGCGAAAGTGCTTTCTGACTATGGAGTAACAATTTGTCACCGGCGCAAATACGGGGGATGGTTAACTCGTACAAAACGCACAGACGGTTTTCTCGCCGTACAAAGTCACTGCATTGTGTATCAACCTGACAACAACAACAACAAGAACAGCAAAACAAAACCCGAATGCATTTCTGCGTTCCGGATGTACGCTTCTATGACTAGTTGTCCTTGTGATCCTATGTCGTGTCCCCCACCTCCGCTATTTCTCTGTTACAATGTTGTCTCTTCCTAGTGTGTCGTGTGTGTGTCGTGTGTGTGTGTGTGTGTGTGTGTGTGTGTGAGAGAGAGAGAGAGAGAGAGAGAGAGAGAGAGAGAGAAAGTGTGTGTGTATGTGTCACAGAGAGAGAGAGAGAGAGAGAGAGAGAGAGAGAGAGAGTGAGAGTGTGTGTGTAAGAGAGTGTGTGTGTCAGAGAGAGAGAGAGAGAATGTGTGTGTGTGTGTGTGTGTGTGTGTGAGAGAAAGAGAGAGAGAGAGAGAGAGAGAGAGAGAGAGTGTGTGTGTGTGTGTGTGTGTGTGTGTGTGTGTGTGTGTGTGTGCGCGCGCGCGCGCGCGTGTGTGTGAGTGAGTGACGTGTGTGTGTGTGATTGACATGTGTGTGTGTGTGTGTGTGTGTGTGTGTGAATACATATATACTGTTCTTCAGTTTACAGACCTATATACATACAATAACAGAAGTATAAGTCCACTCTCATTTTGCAGTAAACAATACAGGCGCCACAGATTTGCACACACAGACACAGACACAGACACACACATACAGACCCCTCCCCCACACACACACGACACTGCAATGAAATAAACATAAAAGTCGTTGGCATACTAGAGTGTCAGCCAGCGATGTTGTCAGTCTTTGCCAGACTATGCACGTGGCATGCGGTGGATGGTAGGACCGAGATCGCTGCAGCAGGTAAACGTCGCGAAAAAAAAAAAAAAAGGTTACCCGAGAGAATTGGGTCGGCATGATTAAACTGAGCAAGGAGGGTTAGGGCATCATAATAACACCCCTTTGTTTCCGTTTATCTTACTTTGTTTTCTTTTTTATCCTTCTCCACACCCCCCGTCTCTCCCTCCCACTAATTTCCTTCTTTTTTTCCTTATCCCCGTTTTGTTTGTATGTATTTTTTTTTTTTCTTAAAAAAAAAAAGAATTATGCTTTCGTTTGTTTGACATATTGTGGGGTATGATAGATTTTACAAGCAAAAACATCCAACGTGGTTTTTTTATTTATTTCATTTTATATAGGGACACACGACTGTGTGAAGGGAGGTTGGGGGTGGGACGGTGGTGGTGAGGGGGACTGAGAAGTGGAGTACCTTAACTCACTCACTCAGTACGGCCAGTCCTCTCTTCTCCTCTACACAGACCCCTCGGATGTCCAGTGGGTGTCTGAATGACCCAACCTTTAGCTTCCGTCGTCAGAATTGTGGTATTCTTTGTCAACAACATTCACCTCTTCAGTATAAGAGCCTTCCGCTTGCAATATTTTGATGATGGTGATTGGGGTGAAACGCTGTCAACTTCGTCTCTTTCGCCGTTCGTATGGAGAGAGTTGAACATGTCCACAATGTATGCTGTTCCGCCGATGCTATCTTCGAGTCGCCTGCACTGTTCATGCAGTCAGTCGCCGCCTGCTTCAGTGACCGACGGTCGGACGCCGGCGGTGAGTTATGGGTTCGAATCGTCTTGATTGTGTCCGGGACATAAAAACAACAACAACAACAGGAAGCAACCAACAACACACACACACACACACGCACACACACGCACACGCGCACACACACACGCGCGCGCACACACACACAAACACACACACATACACACACACACACATACACACGCACACGCGCGCACACACACACAAACGCACACACACACACAAACACACACACACACACAAGCCATTCTGAACACCTGGCCAAGGCGATGGGTTCAGTTCATGTAAAGGTGAGGCATCTGCTTTTTTTTCTTTTGTTGTTGCTTTTCTTTTCTTTTTTCCACAGCAGATGTGGTGTAGAGTATATGGATCACTTAACACGCCTTGCAACACCTGCCTGTAACTGAAGCTGGCATTGTCGCTGCTCATCTTCATTTGACGTCGCTGTGGTGTAGTGAACCTCAACTCTACACGTACATCAGTCACTGGGCGGACGGAAACTTCACCTGAAGTCAAAGACCAGGGTGAAAGGACTCAGCTGGACAGTTCGACGTCCAAGTGTCCTGGGCCAATACAAGGCGACCTTCTAAGTTACAGTGGGACTCGGCTGTGGCCAACAGCTTGCAGAGGGATGAGCGCCGCAAAGCTACCACCGGCACACCACATGAAGACCAAACTGATGGCCGACAACTGACCCCGACGACGGCGTCAGAACCGATATCAGAGCCAACGGTGAGAAAATGAAAGCAGTCCAAAGCTTCATATACCTCAGAACAATCCAAGCCAGATACACTCTCCAGGACGGCTCTGACAACAACGGCGCTGACGAAACCGAGGCCCCTCTTGAATGACAGCATCATCACGCTCAGCTCAAAGATCAGACTGATGCGCTCCCGTGTCATTTCCATATTTCTGTATGCCTGCGAGGCATGGTACCTCGACAGCTGAACTAGAGAATGATATACAGGCCACAGCGAGGAGATGCTTCCGTAAAGATCATTGGCGTCACATACATGGACCACTGACATCACAAACGGTGAAGTGTGTAGAAGAGCCCAGCAAGCTATAAGGCGGTCACATGATGATCTGAGCTCCTGATCACTGTAAAGAAAAAGGGGAAACTGAAGTGGTGTGGCCACGTCTTGCGTTCATGGGGACTGGCCAAAGAACTCGCTGCAGGGAGAAAGGGGAAGAGGCAGGAAGAGGAAGAGATGGGAGGACAACATCTCAGAGTGGAAAGGACTAGCCCTGAGTGAGACAGTCAGGACAGACAACGGCGAGGGATGGAGGAGGCGGTTGCCAAAATCTGAGGTCCCCCCCCCCCCACTCCCGTGGTCTAAGTGACTACGGGATAGATATATAGATATACATATGTACATAGATAAACCTCGACCGAAAGAGGCCTCAAAAGTGTTGCGTTAGAAAGGCCCCTCCCCTTTTTGATACTACTCCCAGTATCATATCTACTGCTAGGAAAAACAAATAAAACTGCACGCAGGAAAAAATATAAAAAAATGGGTGGCGCTGTAGTGTAGCAACGCGCTCTCCCTGGGGAGAGCAGCCCGAATTTCACACAGAGAAATCTGTTGTGATAAAAAGAGAAATACAAATACAATAGTACTTCTACTTTATATGACGCCTTTTCGTGTAGGCTAAAACATGCTCTAACGCGCTGTTCTATGTAAAATCCTAAGTGTAAAACATGCATTCAAACACCGTGGCTAAAATGACAACTTACATGCATAACCCTTCACAGACATCTAACCAAACACACACACACACACACACACACACACAACTAAATAAATTGAAATAACTAACTGAATCAATAAAACAATGAAAAAAAAAAGTCACACAAAACAGTCAACATACTTATCATTCATCACAGTACCTAAAATGAAGAACACTTCACATCAACAATACTTCACACCAATATCGCAATACAAACACCCACCTACCTACTTGCCTACCTGTCTACCTTACTACCTACCTGTCTACCTACTTATCAACCTGCCTACGTACTATCTACATACCTACCTAACAACCTAACTTCCTGCCTACCCACCTTCATGTCTACCTTCCACCTACCTACCTGCCTACCCACCTACACATGTCTGTCTACCTGACGAACGACCTAACCTACCTACCTACCCACCCACATACACACACACTCGTCCATAAATGCTGCCCCTAATTCACGGTTCCCTGACGGCCTTGCCACACGATCCAGTCAGTCTCCAGCGATCCGCAAATCTATTTGTATTTGTATTTCTCTTTTTATCACAACAGATTTCCCTGTGTGAAATTCGGGCTGCTCTCCTCAGGGAGAGCGCGTCGCTACACTACAGCGCCACCCATTTTTTTGGTATTTTTTCCTGCGTGCAGTTTTATTTGTTTTTTTCCTCCGTCCCTGCTCCCTTTAATAAAAGACTTTTTTTTTTTTAAGGAAAAGAAAGAAAATGCTCCTTCTTTGTGATGCTCCTCCTTCTTTGTGATGATGCTCCTCCTTCTTTGTGATGATGCTCCTCCTTCTTTGTGATGATGCTCCTCCTTCTTTGTGATGCTCCTCCTTCTTTGTCAAGACCATCGAAGAATCATGGAACCACATGGAAGAAACAACAGTCCAGGCCAGTACTGTCGCCGCATTTACAGCAGCAGTGGGCAGTTCTGCAGCCCCCCCCCCCCCCCCCCCCCCCCAAAAGAAAAAACAACTACTAAAACTCATACTGCACATTAGTTAGTCAGGCTAGATAGGTGGGGGAAAGGATGGGGGTTGGGGACCTTCTGGGTTTTTTTGTTTTTGTTTGTTTGTTTGATTTTGTGGGCTTGGCACTACTGACCTTCTGTAGGGTCAGGGTCAGGGCCGGTATAATGTACAGGCTTGCCTGTATGTGCAAAGCGAAAAGCAGTAGTGATGCGGCAGCTCCACACACCTAGCTGGTTCTTAAAAGTTGTTGGGTTTTTTTTGTTTGTTTTTTGGGGTTGTCTTTTTTTTTTTTTTTATAAATGCTACGCTCCTCTTGTTTTTTCCGTCGCAATATAACCAAAATTGGTTCGGCGACGTACAGATCCAGATCCAGATCTTGAGAGAGAAAAAAAAAAAAAAAAAAAAATCTGCCTGCACACGAGTATAGCCCGGAATAGCTGCCCAGACAAGCGGCCGCAAACAAACATCGGTGACTGATGGTCGATCAATCAACGACTGGATCTCCGTCCGGGCTCATTGATTTGAACGGCACGTCAGGAATTATTGACGGAACCCATTCATTCTTAAGTTATTTTCGGGATTCGATCTAAGATTAATCAGAATTATTTTTTTCCCCCCGCCATCAACAATCCGGACACGGGTTAGTATATTACAACAACGCTGTTCTATGTGCTGGTCAGGTCTTGAGTGCATGAATACGATTATATTTGCGTAAAGTAAATGAAAAGTTGTATGCCTTTTTTTGAGTTGACTGTGTAACTTATATCGAATTTGACAGTTGCCGGTAGGCAAAACGATCGAATTTGACAGTCGCCGGTTGGCAAAATGATCGAATTTGACAGTCGCCGGTTAAATGATCGAATTTGACAGTCGGCGGTAGGCAAAACAATCGAATTTGACAGTCGGCGGTAGGCAAAACGATCGAATTTGACAGTCGGCGGTAGGCAAAACGATCGAATTTGACAGTCACCGGTAGGCAAAACGATCGAATTTAAGTCGGCGGTAGGCAAAACGATCGAATTTGACAGTCACCGGTTGGCAAAATGATCGAATTTGACAGTCGGCGGTAGGCAAAACGATCGAATTTGACAGTCGCCGGTAGGCAAAACGATCGAATTTGACAGTCACCGGTAGGCAAAACGATCGAATATGACAGTCGGCGGTAGGCGAAACGATCGGAGACGAAACGTGGTGCACCGGTATGTTTGTAGGGAGTGTGGTGTGAGTGTGGGAGTGTGTGTGTTGGAGGGGTTGGGGGGTGGGAGGGTGCAGGTAGGGAGTCAGCGATTAATCCGCGGCGCCAGTTGTTCAACACACCCTGCAGTTCCTCCCACGAGAAGGATGTGAGCTGGTGTGTGTGTGTGTGTGTGTGCATGTGTGTGTGTGTGTGTGCATGTGTGTGTGCAGTGTGTGCATGTGTGTGTGTGCGTGTGTGTGTGTGTGTGTGCAATGTGTGCATGCGTGCATGTGTGTGTGTGTGCATGTGTGTATGTGTGTGCGTGGCTGGATGAAGGGAAGCTATACAGAGATGGGGCATCCGACAGATGCACACACACACACACACACACACACACACACACAAAGGAACCGAGTGCTAGTCCAAAGTAAAAGAAATCTGAGCGAGCTGGCGGATAAAGCAGGAACCAGGATTTTCACCCCCACCGTACCCCCCAACCCACCCTCCCTCCCGCTCCCCCCCCCCCCCCGCCCCCCAAACACACACACCACACACGCCGCCCCTCCCTTCCTCAAGACACTGTGGGTATGCAGTCACCATTAGATTCAAGGCAAGGCATTATTTCATGCGCCCCCCCCCCCCCCACCCCCACCCCCAAAACCCCCCAAGGCCCCTCCTGGGGGCATAAGTTGAAACATCATACATGAAAATGCCTAAACCCAGCTACATACCTACTGCGTTGACCAATCTGTCAGGAATCACGATACAGGACACACACACACACACACACACACACACACACACACACACACACACACACACAAGCGAAGAAGGAGAAGAAGAAGAAGACGAAATCTGAGAGGAAAAAAAAGGAAAAAAAAGAAACTGAAGTCACGAAAAGGTCACGACAGTTAGTTACGTCTGCTTCAGTGAAACGATAACCATGCAGAGGTTTGCTCCGCTTAAAATGTCAATTACCACATTTATGGACATTTGAGAATTTGTAAGCTGACATCGCGAACACACACACACACACACACACACACACACGGGAAGAGAGAGAGGGAGACAGAGACAGACAGAGAGAGAGAGAGACAGACAGAGAGAGAGAGGGGGGGGGGGTTCCAATGATATTGATCCTCGCACGCACTGACGTCAAATGTTTTTTTTTTTTTAAATTTTTCCCTGCTTTCTCTTTGACTTCCTTCCACACCTTACCCTCTCTCTCTCTCTGTCTCCCTATCTCTCTCTCTCTGTCTCCCTCCCACACCTTTCTCTCTCTCTGTCTCCCTATCTCTCTCTCTCTCTCTCCCTCCCACACTTCTCTCTCTCTCTCTGTGTGTCTCCCTCCCACACCTTTCTCTCTCTCTCTGTCTCCCTCCCACACCTTTCTCCCTCTCTCTCTGTCTCCCTATCTCTCTAACTCACCAGCCCATCTATCCATCCACCTGTCTACATAATCACCTATCTAACCCTGAACCCCCCCACCCCCTCCCCACCCTCCCCCTCTTCTCTACTTTCTCCCCGATCAATTCCGTTATCCATCTCTATCTGTACGTTCTTTCCCCCCTTCTTACCTTTTTTTTCCTTCTCTCTTTCTTTCTCTTTTCCACCCTTTTTGGTCTCTCTCTCTCTTTCTCTCTCCATATATATATATATATATATTCTTTAATATTGTTACGAGTTCATAATTATGTTCAAATTCAGAAGACTGTACGGCCCCGAGGCGTGGCTCATGAACTCTGAACGTGATCCAGTCATGTCAGTGTTGTGGTGTCAAGAATCCAGAGTCAAGAAAATTTGTAACTCTTTGACGCCTGCCTGCTTCTCATCTTCTGTCTCTGTTTCTGCTTCTGCTATTGTTGTTTGTTTGGTTTTTTGGGTTTTTTTTGTTTGTTTTTTTTGTCTATGTCTGTCCATCTGTCTGTCTGTCTGTCTGCCTGCCTCTCCATCCCTTCCCTCTCCCCTACACAGACCCCACCCCCACCCCCCAGCCCCTACCCAAACCCCCCCTCCCCCTCCCCCGCATATTAGTGTGTCCATCTGTCCATATCCCTATTGCCTGTTTCCGTATGTACCCCCCCATTTTCTATTTCTTGCTATTGTGTTTTAGATGTTGTCACTTTTTTTTTTTTATCCTGCACTGCAACGATTGTCACCTGAATCATTCATGTGTAACATTTTTATGTGTAAACGTAAAATCTGTTGTGTGTCAATGTAAACGTTCTGTGAAGTGTGTTACCAGCAGCAACCGTTTCGCGAACATGATAAATAATGTGGAGTGATGGCCTAGACCGGGTAATGCGTCCGCCTAGGGCGCGAGAGAATCTGAGTGCACTAGTTCGAATCACGGCTCAGCCGCCGATATTTTCTCCCCCTCCACAAGACCTTGAGTGGTGGTCTGGACGCTAGTCATACGGATGAGACGATAAATCGAGGTTCCGTGTGCAGCATGCACTTAGCGCACGTAAAAGAACCCACGGCAACAAAAGGGTTGTTCCTGGCAAAATTGTGTAGAAAAATACGCTTCGACAGGGAAAACAAATAAAACTGCACGTAGGAAAAACAACAACAACAACAAAAAAACAAAACAAAAAACAAAACAAAACAAAAAAAAACAAAAAACAAAAAATGGGTGGCGCTGTAGTGTAGCGACGCGCTGCGTTATCCTTATACATGTATTGAGTGTAACTATATTATTCTTTCTCCCTCTCTTTCTTTAGTTTAACGTCTTTTCACTGGTAGTTGATACCAGACGGAACTATATCAAAATATGTATGTCTGTGTGTCTCTTAAAACAACGGCAGGTAATTATGTAAGCCGGCCAGTGAGCTAAAAGCTCCATCGTTGGAAAATAAAGATTCGTTCGTTCGTTCGTTCATTCATTCATTCATTCATTCTCTCTCTCTCTCTCTCTCTCTCTCTCTCCCCCCCCCCCCCCCCTCCCCCCCTTTCTAACTAGAGTAGGAGAGACATCAGAAACACATACCATCGGCATTGCTTTAGTTACAGAAACAACAATAAAAATCAACTAAGCAAATTCGTTTGGTGGGCAAGCAACAACAACAACAACAAATTCTGAACAGTCCTCCTACCCAACACACGAAATCGAGATATTAAGTATATCTGTTGACCGATCACAGTGGGTTTCTCCCACAGAATTTTGCCAGAGGACAACATTCATGTTGCCACGAGCACTGTTTCACTGCGCCGTGTGAGATCTCGTCTCATGCGAATGACGAGTCACTCGATTTTTGTATTTTGTATTTGCATTTCTTTTTATCACAACAGATTTCTCTGTGTGAAATTCGGGCTGCTCTCCCCAGGGAGAGCGCGTCGCTACACTACAACGCCACCCATTTTTTTTTTTTTTTTTTCCCCCTGCGTGCAGTTTTTGTTTGTTTTTCCTATCGCAGTGGATTTTTCTACAGAATTTAGCCAGGAACAACCCTTTTGTTGCCGTGGGTTCTTTTACGTGCGCTAAGTGCATGCTGCACACGGGACCTCGGTTTATCGTCTCATCCGAATGACTTTCCATTCAAACGGGAGAAAGGGCGAAGATCTGGATTCGAACCCGGACCCTCACTCACGCACCCTGCGTTGGCAGGGTCAGCGTCCTAACCATTCTGCCACCTTCCCCCACAATACCCCACGTGGGCAGAAAGAAAGGATAGGGGGGAGGGGAGGGGAGTTTGGGTAGTGAGGTGGGGGGTGGAGGTTGGGGGTGGGGGTTGGGTGGTGAGGATTGGGGGTGAGGAGCGGGGGGGGTGAGGGGTGGGGCCCACGTGGGCAGAGAGAAAGGATAGGGGGAAGGGGAGGGGAGGTTGGGTGGTGAGGGTTGGCGGTGAGGGGTGGGTGGTGGGGGTGAGGGGTGGGTGGTGGGGGTGAGGGTTGGGGGTGGGTAGTGGGGGTGAGAGTCGGGTGGTGGGGGTGAGGGTCGGGGGGTGAGGGGTGGGTGGTGAGGGTTGGGGGTGAGGGGTGGGTGGTGGGAGTGAGGGGTGGGTGGTGGGGGTTGGCGGGTGAAAGTTGGTGGAGGTGAGGTGTGGGTTTGGGGGTGAGGGTTGGGGTTGTGGGGTGAGAGTTGGGGGGTTGAGTGGTGGGGGTGAGGTTTGGGCCTTGGGTGGTGAGGATTGGGGGTGGGGGTTGGGTGGGGGTGGGTGGGTGAAGGATTGGGTGGTGGAGGTTGGGAGAAAAGAAAAGGAAAACCAATCATCTGCTTTCCCCTCCCACCCCCACCCGCCAACACCCACACACACCCACACGAGACTCATCGAGAGAGAGATTCAGATTCAGACTCAGATGGTTTATTCATTTTAGGCCTAGGCCCCTCATGAAGGGGAAAGTGAACAGACAATAATCATATCATTTAAGACATAAGGATCAAAACAATGCAGCTATAGATATATCAGGTTAATCAGGAACATTAAGAAGTGAGAATTTCCCTGTATCGAAATTCTTTGTAGAAAAAAACAGAGACAAATTTCGCACATCATGGTCAGTACAAGACAACAATAGAACCAGTTTGAAGAGACAAGGTTGTCGATAGTATCTGGGTGGAATAAAAGTTTCTCTTTCAGTACTTCACAACAAAGAACAAAATGAACTTCATCTTCTTTTGAACGTTTACACATAGGACAAATTTAAATCAGATTCTTTCACATTTTTGTATCTATACCTATGTACAGCCAAATCAGAAATACCCAGTCTAAACCTTGTTGTGATATACTTTATATGTTTATCAAGATTCAGAAGCAAAATATGGTTTCACAACATGCGAGACACAAAATGTTCTATATATCTCAAACCTTTCACTAGTCGAGATGTGCTGATTCCATTCCTGCCATCTGCAATCTATTAGACGTTGTCGAAAAGCATTTATAAAACCTACTTCAGAGCCTACACCTTGATTCAGCCACACATGTCCAAAACCATGTTTAAACAGACAGAGGCGCACATTTGATGCCCAGTTGATTTTTACCCCTACTATCCAGTTCATATAACATTTGGTAAGCTTTGTATGGCAGTCTCGAATCTTCCATTTGTAATATCCTTAACCAACAGCGAATACAACTTACTGCAGAGTTAACAGATATTGGATATTGATTTGTTTCACCATATACTAAATCATTTGGTGCCCGCCTATCTGCACCCAAAAATCGTTTAACTGCAAATAAATGAACAGACTCACAATGAGCAACAGCCTTGTCCAAACCCCATAATTGAGAACCATACTGCACAACTGGTTTTAGAGAGAGAGAGAGAGAGAGAGTGTGTGTGTGTGCGCGCGCGCGTGCGTGTATGTGAATGTGTGTGTGTATGTATGTGTTTTTGTGCGTGTATGTATGTGTGTGTGTGTGTGTGTGTGTGTCTGTGTTCGCACACGTCAGTGTGTGAGCGTGCGCACGCGCGCGTGTTCTGTATATGTGTATGTGCGTGTGCCCATGGGCCAAGGTGCGTGCGTGCGTCCGTGTGTGTGTGTGCATTGTGTTTGTGCGTGCGCGCGCACGCGTGTGCGTGTGCTCACATGTCTGTGCGCGCGTGCAGTGCGTGCGTGTGTGCACGCGTATGTGTGTCCGTCAGTCAGCCCCCTTTAGTTGATTCAGTCACTGCGTGATGTGCTCTGTTCTTACCTCTCTCCTGCCCCCGGCACCCACTGTCCGCTGCACAAACCATTATCGATAGCACAGCGAACAGCCATTTTTGTAGGTTTGGTTTTTGTAGGGGTTTTTTGTTGTTGTTTGTTTGTTTGCTTGCTTTGTTGTTGTTTTCTTTTGTTTTTTGTTTTGTTGTTTCTGTTGTTTTCTTTCGGTTTGGTTTTGTTTCTGTTGTTTTCTTTCGGTTTGGTTTTGTTTTGTTGAGTTGTGTGTGTGTGTGTGTGCGTGTGTGTGTGCGTGTGTGTGTGTGTGTGCGCGCGTGCGTGCGTGCGTTCGTGCGTGCGTGTGTGTGTGCGTGCGTGCGTTCGTGCCTGCGTGTGTGTGTGTTTGTGTTTGTTTTGTTTTCTTGCGCGTACAAGGAGATCTATAGACAGGAGAATTTTCAAGCGAATCGATTCAACTGACTGACCGACTGGAGGTTTGAGAGAGAGAGAGAGAGAGAGAGAGAGAGAGAGAGAGAGAGAAAGGGGAGGGGAGGGTGCAGACAGATAGACAGACAGATGAAGAAAGAA